>NW_024100782.1:0-333333 GCF_016161935.1 Mauremys reevesii | reverse complement strand
GCTTGACAAAGCCCTGGCTGGGATGATTTAGTTGGGTTTGGTCCTGCTTTGAGCAGGGGGTTGGACTAGATACCTCCTGAGGTCCCTTCCAACCCTGAGATTCTATGATTTTAACCAGCAGCTGCACTGATCAGCTCCTCCTCCTCCCTAGCTCCTCCCACCCACCAATCAGCTCCTCCTTCTCCTCCTCCCTCCCAGTGTCTCCCACCCACTGTGCACAGATGTTCAGCGGCGTACAGGAGGTGCTGGGGGCATGGGCAGTGGGTGAACCACCGGCTCAGGGAGGCTAGCCCCCCGCCCAGCCCACCCCTTCATCCTGAGGCTCCTCCCCTCCAAACCCAGACTCCTCTGCAGCCGCAAGCCCCCCAGCTCCAGAGCACCGGGCAGGTGGCCCCCCGGAGCACTGGGCATGCGTGAGGCCCTTGCCCCCATCCCATCCGAGGAAGGATCAGGAGCGCAAAGGGGGAAGGAATGTCAAAAATGGCATTACTTGTTTCCGAGTCACTGGCAACTCGGAAGCAAATGATCTTAAATGCTTACGGCTCAATGTCCTAAAAGGTAACACACCAGCGGGCTGCTATTGGGGTTGGCTGGAGATGCCCTCTCTCTCCCAAAACCATTTGATTTTTTTTGTTACAGTTTTGACAGATATCCTTGTTTATTTTAAGCTAGTTTTAGATTTTTATTTGTTTGAATGTGCAGAGTTGCAGGAAATTATGTGGGGGAGAGTCAGACAATTACTTCACATCAGTGCACGCTAAGATTAAAAAAGTTAACGCTTTAAAAACCATTAAAACACAAGTTGTCAACATCACCGGTCAAAATGTACAAAGTAACTATCTTTCAAACAACTCATACCTCACTATTCATTCACTAGTCTATTTATAAGAATATAAGCGCGGCCATACTGGGTGGGACCAATAGTCCATCTAGCCCAGTGTCCTGTCTTCTGACAGGAGCCTGTACCAGAGCTTCAGGGAGAGAGTACAGAACAGGGTAATTATGGAGTGCTCCACCCTGTCTTCCATTCCCAGCTTCTAGCAGTCAGAGGTTTATGGATGTGTCTATGCCCATAATGGCTAATGGCCATGGCTGGACCTATCCTCCAGGAACTTCTCATTCTTTTTTCAACCCAGTTATACTTTTCGCCATCACCACATCCAGTGGCAATGAGTTCCACGGGTTAATTGTGCATTGAGTAAAAAAGTACTTCCTCTTGTCTGTCTTAAACCTGCGGCCTATTAATTTCACTGGGTGTCTCCTGGATTTTGTATTGTGGGGAAGGATAAATAACACTTTTCTATTCACTTTTCCACACCATTCATGATTTTATGGACCTCTAGCCTATCCCCACTTAGTCGTCTCTTTTCTAAGATGAACAGGGCTGGCTCCAGGCACCAGCTCAGCAAGCAAGTGCTTGGGGCAGCCAAGGGGAAGGGGCGGCACGTCGGGCTCTTCGGCAGTCGGCGGCAGGTCCCTCGGTCCCTCTCGGAGGGAAGGACCTGCTGCCCAATTGCCGCCAAAGAAGAAAGTGGCACGGTGGAGCTGCCGCCGATCGTGGCTTTTTTTTTTTTTTCATTATTCGCTGCTTGGGGCTGCAAAAACCCTGAAGATGAACAGTCCTAATCTTTTTTGGTCTCTCCTCATATGGAAGCTGTTCCAGACCCTTGATCATCTTTCTTGCTCTTCTCTGAACCTAGTCCAGTTCCCCTACATCCTTTTTCAGAAGAGGTGACCAGAACTGGTCACAGAATTCAAGGTGTGAGTGTACCATGGATTTACAGAGTGGCACGATAATTTTGATCCCATTCCTAATAGTTCCCGCCTGTTGGGTAGTTGTGGCCATGTCAGTGCCAGGATATCAGAGAGACAAGGTTGCCGAGGTCATGTCTTTTTATTGTGGAGCTGGGAGCACCTTTCCCAGAGCTGAGGCAGAGCTCTGTGTGGCTCAGCTCGTCTCTCACCAGCAGTTGGTCCAGTAAAAGATATTACATCACCCATCTCGTCTCTCTAATGGTTCTTACCGTTCTCTAGCAAGCTTACTTCAGAAGTCTGGATTGCTGGATTTTTTTGACTTTAAGAAGATCTCAAGCGGCATCTTGCTTACGTTGCCCAGCTAAATTTTGATGATTGTTGATGGAATTTTTTTTTTCATTCCCCCGTCCCGGGTTAGTGAAATCTCCATTTACTGACACAAAACTAATCCTTCAAAGCCTCATTGTAGATGACCATTTCCTAGCTCCAACCTGGGGCACCTCTCGGTATTAGATCTTCTCTTGACACATCAAGAGGGCTTGATCACAGAACAAAACGTGGATGGTCTCTGAGGTACAAATGAGCATGACTTGATCACGTGTGTGATGTGCAAACAATACAGGGCCAATTTCACCAAACTGAAAAGAACTAGGCACTGGGAGGAAGAATTTCAAGAGATAAAAGGCCTGTGATGCTACCCAAGGTTGTGAGGCATGTTGCTAGCAGTTGCCTTTCACGCGAGGAAGCTTGGTCTGTGCCTGCCGGGAGACGGTCCCACAGCTCCAATGGCCATGGGCAGCGCTAGCCCTCCCCTCTCAGCCTACACCGTTCCGTTGTCCCCTTAGTGGTAGACACACTCCAACCCCCAAGCCCAGGGAGGAACCAGCCCCTTGTTACCGTATTTACAGATTTGGGGCCCCCCAAAGAAGCAGGGCACCTCAGCTTACCAGTTCCCCCTCAGCTCACTGCTCCACCTAACACACCCCACTTGGGTACGTTCACAGTGAAAGCAAGGGAAAGTTTGCTGGACAAAGAGAGGAGACTCAGACAATGGCAAGTAGAAATACTGGAAACAAAGGGTTACATCTCAAATCAATACACACATTCTAGAGTAGGGATGGGCAAAGTACGGCCCACAGGCCACATCCGATCCTCCAGCAGGTGTAAACCGGCCCTTGAGTTCCTGCTGGGGAGCGGGGTCTGGGGCTTGCCTTGCTCCTGCGCTCCAGCCGGGGAGCGGGATCGGATGCCACTCCGCGAGCGCATGCCGAGGCTCCCGGAAGCAGCGGCAGGTCCTCCCTCCGGCTCCTACACTGAGGGACAGCCAGGGGGCTCCGCGTGCTGCTCCTGCCTCAAGCGCCACCCCTGCAGCTCCCATTGGCTGGGAGCTGCAGGGCAGCACCTGTGGACGGGGCAGTGTGCAGAGCTGCCTGGCCACACCTCGCATAGGGCCGGAGAGGAACCTGCTGTTGCTTCCAGGAGCTGCTTGAGGTAGCGCCGCCCGGCGCCTGCACCCCTGACCACCTCCCCCCACTCACTCCCCCGCCTCAGCCCAGAGCCCACTCCCACACCCTGAACTCCTTTCGGGCCCCACCCCCCGAGCCCACACCCCCAGCCAGAGCCCTCACCCCCACCCCCCCTGCACCCAAACCCCAATTTTGTGAGCATTCATGGCCCTTGAGCCAAAAAGTTTGCCCACCCCTGTTCTAGAGCCTAATGTACAGCGCCAAGCACAACAGGGTCCTGGCGCGGGGGCTGATTCGAGGAAACGATTCTTAAACTTGCTGGGATTAATGACCTGTCGCCTTAGCACGAGGCCCAGTGGGGGAGTTATGCTGAAGGGTGGGAGGTAGCTGAATACTATAGATCTAAAGAGATGACCTGCCCCAGGTCAGATATTTTCCACACTCCTCCTAAGAGACAAACAGGTAGCCATGAACTGCTCCAGCCCACCACAGGATTCTGCAAGATGGGAGTGCTGGGGACCTTTAGCAATTAGGTTGCCATGCAATGGCTGAGCCGTTAGACCACATTTACATACAGGAACTAAGAAATAAGTGATGCAAATCATGAATATTAATACTTAATATTGTGGACTTCCCAAAAGCCTCATATGGAATCAGGAGCTCCCTTCTGGTTGGCACCGCTCTCTTTCCCCCTCCATCTCTGCTTCCAGCGGGCTCCGTAAGCTGTAAGTATGTGCAATGCAGGATGGGAAGTATGAACTATGCCAGAATCTACTTTACTGTGCTTATTCTACCCATTCTGTGTATTGATCCTTGCCCAGGATATTGTCTGTATTAAATACCGTTTCTGGATGTGTTTCATCAGCTTCTCAGTTAACTGTAAATACGGCCGGCTCCAGCTTCCTTCGCTGGTGCCTGGAGCCGGCCCTGACTGTAAAGTAGCCGCCTAGGAAAAGAACCTGTTATCTGTGATTGGGGCAGGTCACCCCCCAACTCGCAACCTGCGTAATCAGCCAGCGTTCAGGCTGTCAGAGGCAGAGATAAGAGAGGGTCTGCCAAGCCGATGCTGCCTTGAACCTAACGACCCTGGAAACCACTGTGGCGCTGTCTCTGTCCCTTTGCCCCGAGTTCTGTGTGTGTGTGTGTGTGTGTGTGTGTGTGTGTGTGTCTCTCTCTCTCTGCAAAGGCCGGTTCTTCCCCCCGCCAGCTGGCACCTTTCCCCAGGGCCGCCCAGAGGATTCAGGGGGGACCTGGGGCGAAGCAGGGGAGCTGCAGCGCTTGTACTCACCTGGCGGCGATCCGGGTCTTCGGCGGCATTTCGGCAGCGGGGGCCCTTCAGTCGCTCTGCGTCTTTGGCAACACTGAAGGGCCCCCTGCCGCCAAAATGCCACCGAAGACCCAGACCGCTACCGGGCCAGGGCTCACGGGGCCCCTGCAGGGCCCGGGGCAAATTGCCCCACTTGCCCCCCCTCTGGGCAGCCCTGCCTTTCCCCTCAGTTCTCCAGCTGGGGCCTTTGCCCGGCTTCCCTGCAGAGAGGTGGGAAAATCCTCATCGTCTTGCTTGTTGGTTGCTAGCCTGGGGTCTTTCCAGCTTCTTCATTGATCTGGGTCAATTTGTGCCAGGCCTTTACTGACCCATTTGTTCCACCCCAGACAGCAGCGTCACCTAACACCCCCAGTCTCTTGCTCTGCCCCAAGAACTGTTTATACGCCGTGCAGAGCAATGTAAAGCAAAGAGGGAAACTGAGGCACGCCTACACCTATTACCAAAATTCCCTCCCCAATAGAGCTGGGCCAATTGAATCAGCTGTGGATGACTGCAAGGCAGCGATCCTGCTTTACACCAGCTGGGGGTCTGGCCCCACACTTCCTTGGTGGGGACGTGTCTTTGTCTGGGCGCTGACTGCTGAGGCCCCATGAAGGTTCCTCATGGCGTGCGGGACGTGCCAGCCCAGGGAGGTAACTTGCCAAGCTTTGATCTGAGCAGTGACTCACCAGCCCCGCGCTGCTGTCCGGCCGGGAGCAGGAGGAAGTTCTCAGAGCCCCTGTTCAGCTCCTCACCTTGTTCCCTGCCCCTAGATCCCAGTGTCTCTGGCCAGCAGCCCCCACCCTAGAGCCCCTCCCGGTCTGCCAGGGGCCACACCGAGCAGGACTGGGAGCCGGTCGCACCAGGAGTGTGTGAGAGCATCTGTCAGCAGAGACATGGACCCTTCACCACCCACCATGGAGCCCCAGGTGAGCCCCACCTTTCCCCCACCACCCCTGCCCCATGGAGCCCAGGGGAGTCCCCTCTGCTCCCCACCTGCCCCATGGAGCCCCAGGGAAGTCCCCTCTTCTCTGCCCTATGGAGCCCCTGGGGAATCCTCCCTCCCCCCACCTCGTCCTGCCCATGGAAACCCTGATGACTCCCCTCTGTGCCCCACTGCCTGCTGACCTATGGAGCCCCATGGGCAGGAGCACCGGCAGCCTTTTTGACGCCCTAGGCAGTGGAAGATCCCGCCCCCCAAAATGGCACCCCCGACAGAGGTGGCAGAAAGTCCTGCCCTCGAAATACCGCCGATGACCACAGCGGCCAGATGTTTGGCTGCCACGGTCGCCGCCCCGCAAATGTCTGCGCGGTCACCTAATGGGTTGCGCCAGCCCTGCCCACGGGAGAGGGGGTCCCCTGCCCCCCTCCTGTCAGTAGCACACCAGGGGCTAGGGGATGTGGGTTGGTGGCTCTGGGTTGTGCCCAGGCTCAGGGGTGCTGACACTGTGGGGTCCTGTGCAGGTGCCAGGACGGATGCCCAGGGCTGGACTCCTGCTGCTGCCACTTCTCCTCTGCTTCGGGCCAGAGACTGTCGGGAGCATCAACCCGGCTGCGCTCAAAAAAATCGTGGATCACGTGAACAAGTGAGTGATCGGCCTGGGGTTTGTCTCTGTCCTTCCCTACCCCTGTAGCCCAGCTGCGAAGAGCAGTAGAGAATGTCCCTGGTTGGATCCCACTGGCTTGTAGGGATGCCTAGGAAGGTCAGGGGGCCCCACTGTGCCCAGCTCTGCCCAGACCCCACCTGAGAGCAGGGGCTGTCATTGTGCCAGGCACTAGAGACACCTAACCGAGGGCAGAGAGCACCCAGCATGCCAGGGATGTACTGACCCCTGCATTAGATTACGCACAGTCTCGATTCTAAGAGTGATTCTGGAGGTGCAGGAGGCGACAGAGCCCACAGCTGGGAGAGGTGATTCTGGCGGTTCGGGGGAAGATGGAGCCCACAGCTGGGAGGGGTGATGGAGTTCGAGGAGATGGAGCCCACAGCTGGGAGGCGTGATGGAGTTCGAGGGGAGATGGAGCCCACAGCTGGGAGTGATGATTCTGGAGGTTTGGGGGTAGGTGGAGCCCACAGTTGGGAGGGGTAATTCTGGGTCTGCAGGGGTAGGTGGAGTCCAGAGCTGGGATGTTTTTTTCAGGGCCTATTCCCCTTTCTCTCCCTTTTACTTGGCATTTCCTGGCTCAGTCCCAGGAGCCCGGTGCCCCCTGACCCCTCTGTGTCCTGCCCTCTTTCAGTAACGGCGGAGTTAACAAGCAATACGCCTTCGCCACCGCACTGCCCCATGCCACCTGCAGCAACCCCCAGGATGTGGCCACCTACCTGCCCATGGCCCAGCTCGCAGACATGAGAAGGAAGATTGGCCCGTTTGGTGCCCTGTACAACCCGCCCAACGGGAACATCGTGGCTGCTCGGCCAAAGACAGTGATTACACCGCGTGGGAATTACACGGAGCACAGCGAGTGGCGCCTGCTCTCCGGCCCAAACAGCCTTGTGGCCCAGCTCACGGCCAGGACCTACGGCCAGAACAGCTGCTTGATCTTATTTACCTTCAATTCACCCTGCTCCAGCAAGTGTCTGCGCGAGGCCGGGCGCTCCAACATCGTGAACATGACCAGCGCTGCCTTCTTGGCCATCAACAACAACTTCAAGGCCTTCGTGTTCCAGAAGATCTTCGACTACGACATGAAGCCTGAAGTGACCCGCCAGGCCCTGCTGCAGGCCTGGCACCGGCTGCGCCACGTGCCCCTGCTGCGCTGCGACAACAACGGCTGCCAGGACTGTGCTCCGGTGGACCCCCGAAACAACCCCTGCCTGGCTGGGAAGGCGTAGACAATGGAGCGGAGCCAGGAACCACGTGCGGCTCTTTGTGCCACTGGCCTCCCTCGCTGCCCATGCGCTTCTGCATCGCTAAGTGTAACAGAAACACATCCCAACCGGGAACCAGGCTGCAATCCAGAACCCCACTCTGATGTGCGCTCCGATCTAGAACCCTAATCCACATGTGTGCTCCAATCTAGAACCCTATTCCCAGGCATGTGTCAATTTAGAATGATTCCCCAGTACGTGCCAACCTAGAACCCCTTCCAGAGTGTGTTCCCATTTAGAACCCCATCCCTGGATGTGCTAAAATCTGCAGTCTAGAGCCCCATTGCTGGGTGTGCTCCAATGCAGTACCCCATTCCCATCTCTGGTTGTGCTCCAGCCTAGAACTCCATCCCTGGGTGTGCTCCAATCTTTGATCTAGAAGCCCGTCCCTCTCCCCAAGTGTGCTCCAATCCAGAATTGCCACCCCCACAGTGGGCCTCAAGCTCTGTTCTAAACCTTCACCCCTCACAGTGCATCAAGCTCCAATCGAGAACATGACCCCCATCCCTGGGTGGTCTCGGAGCTGCAGTCTAGAATCCACATTCACCCAGTGAGAGCAGAATTCTGATCTAGAACCCAGCTTCCATCCCTGCACAAGGCCGGAGAGGGGACAGTGGACGGGAGCACGGCACATTATGCCTGGTGACTGTATCATGGGGCTGGATCAGAGGGGGGAGCCCCTTACTCAGATATTGGTGGGTGGGAGGATTCCTAGGCATGGACCATAGCCACGGTGGGGCAGTGGGGATCTCGGAGCACAGGGCTCTGTCAGTGGGGGCTGCTTTGGGGTTGTTCCATTCTGCGGGTGACGCTTTTTTCTCTGACATGCAATTGCTGCCAGTAAAGCTTCTGAGCATCTTGGGGCCTCACGTCTCTGTCCATGCGTCCAGGTCTCCCATCTCCGTCTGTGCGTCGGGGGTCTCATGTCATCCCCTGGGTGGGCAGGGTCCCCAAGGGCAGCCCCTCATCGAGCCCGGCTCCCAGCTGGCAGCCTGGGTTTTACTGGGTCCAGAGCCCCCAAGTGTTCCCCTCCCCATCCCTAGAACCCCCCTCCCCTGCTCCTTGGGCAGGGATCCCTTGAGCAGACAGCCCCAATCCCCCAGGGATGGGGGGTTGTGACATTGTACCCCAAAGAAATACCCTGGCATGGTTTGGGGTAGCCGAGCTCTGTAATGAGAAGGAGACAGGCCCTGGGACAGACCCCGGCACAGTCACTGCGCCCCATCCTTGCCGCACGGTCCCAGAGATGTGGCCCCTGGGAGAAAACCCAGCCAGAGGAACCCTCTCTGAGATCCCAGAGATTCCTGGGAGCTATGACCGAAACTGCCCGAGGACCTAAATCCAGAGCACTCTCTGTACCCATCTATCTACTTAATGGGACCCTGCAGCCTGGGAGCCAGGACTCCTGGGTTCTATCTCTGGCTCTGGGATGGGACTGGGGTCTAGTCGTTAAAGCATGGGGAGAGGGGGCTGGGAGTGAGAGGTGCTGGATGCTGCACAGACACGGTGAGATAAAGCCTCCAGCCTAAAGCCAACCCTGACTCTCTAACCAGACACAAGCAGCAGGGAGGATGATTATACCCCGTTCATACAAGGGGAGATGGAGACACAGGCAGGTTAAGTGACACCACAAGGTCCCCTGGGAGCAGGGATCTCCCCATCCCTGAATCTCCAGCAGCTGGGAACCCCCCAGTGACTCCATCCCTGCTTCCCGGCCGGGTGAACCCTCTGCTGGGCCCAGAGCTCAGGGCAGAGCCTGGCTCCGAGTATCCCATCAGCATGGAGATCCTTTATGGGTCTGGATGTGTGTGGGGCTGGGAGTGGGGATGCCGAGCCAGGCCCCAGATCTGTTACAATAATCTCCACAGAATCACTGGGATCCGACCAGTTGGGCGGCTCCGATCCGGAGCGAGATCGGCAGCTGTAGAACCCTCCGACTCCACATCTAGCGCTGGGGATGGTGAATTCACCCCTGTCCCCAGCAGCATCCAGCTCCTGGATTTGGATTCCATCTTTATACAGAAATAACCTCCTGGCCTCGCACCAGCACTGACAGCGGAGGGTAACAGCTCCCCCCACACTGCTGGGGCTGATGGAGATGGAGGGTCCGGGCGCAGGGAGCTCTGCGTTCACACACAAACAGGAGTGAGTTGGGGCAACACAAGCCCCTCCCCGTGTGTCTGTAACCTGCCCTTAGCACTCAGCCCCAGGGCTAACAGACACCTCACTGCATCCACAGGGAACCTGTGCGCAGGGTTCTGATAGCCCCTGGGGTCACTCCGGAGTCACCCCTGACTGCACTGGGGGCAGGGCCGGGTTCTGATCTCAGCCCCCCCTGGAGGCAATACCAGGAGGCTGAAGTGAATTTTGGGGTGAAGATTCAGGGCTCAGTGCCTCTTTTCCCCTCCTTCCCACCCACCCTGTCCTTAACAGTAAAGTTTCCCCAGCCCCACAGATATTCATGGCCCGACACCCTGCTCCACCCACCCAGCCAGCAGCCTGGTTTGAGCACAGATCCTGCCAACTACGCCACTGTGACGGGTTAGATCACAGAAACCCTCTTGTGAGCCGCCAACCGATGTGCCAAGACTACCTCTGTCCCTGCTTTCCTGCCCCGTCAGCTTGGGACTTCAGTGCCCTGCCTGGTTTGAGCCAGACACGCTAGCCTGCTGCAAACCCAGACCCAGGTCCGGGCCATGTCCCCTAACAGCTGTAGGCTTGACTGAAAGCAGCTTACAGAAGTGTTCTTGTCTTTAACACTCAGATGCCCAGCTCCCAAGGGGGTCTAAACCCAAATAAATCCGTTTTACCCTGTATAATGCTGAACTCATAAATTGTTCGCTCTCTGTAACACTGATAGAGGGATATGCACAGCTGTTTTCTCCCCCAGATATTAATACATACTCTGGGTTAATTAATAAGTAAAAAATGATTTTATTAAATACAGAAAGTAGGATTTAACTGATTTCAAGTAGTAACAGACAGAACAAAAAGAATTACCAAGTAAAATAAAATAGAACATGCAAGTCTATGTCTAAGAAACTGAATACAGATAACACCTCACCAGTTCCAGTAAGCTTCCTTTTAATAGAGTAGTCTCTTCCTAGTCTGGGTCCAGCAATCACTCACACCCCCATAGTTACTGTCCTTTGTGCCAGTTTCTTTCAGGTATCCTTGGGGTGGAGAGGCTCTCTCTTTAGCCAGCTGAAGACCCAATAGAGGGGTCTCCCACGACTTAAATAGACTTTCTCTTGTGGGTGGAGTCCTCCCCCTCTCTCCTATGCAAAGTGCAGCTCCAAGATGGAGTTCTGGAGTCACCTGGGCAAGTCACATGTCCATGCATGACTCACAGTTTTTGCAGGCAGAAGCCATTGCTAGTTTTTTTTCTCTTTCTTAATTGGCCTCTCAGAGTTGGTAAGACAATTCCCACCTTTTCATGCTCTCTGTATGTGTATATATATAGCTCCTCAATATATGTTCCATTCTATGCATCCAATGAAGTGAGCTGTAGCCCACAAAAGCTTATGCTCAAATAAATTTGTTAGTCTCTAAGGTGCCACAAGTACTCCTGTTCTTTTTATTGTTCCTTAAGTGCTTCTTGACTGGGCACTTAACTTCTGCAAATTCCTTTCTAAAGAAGCTGACCAAATGCCTTACAAAGCATACCTAGAAATCAAGCCAGTATGCAGCCAATATTCATAACTTCAAGTACAAAATGATATATATGTACAAATTGTAAAAGTTATGCTCTATCCTGAGATAAGTTACATGGCACATGTAGCATAAAACATACTCCAGTTATGCCATAGTCCCAAAAAGCATTATGGGATACATCGTCACCCCCCCCTCCCATGGACACACCCCATTTGTCTCTGATACTGAGGAAGAGGATGGTGAGAGCAGATGCCAGCAAGGGGCCCCTCAGCACTGCCACCAACACCCTGGTGTACAGTTCCACCAAGCCCCGAGCAAGGAACTCAGCTGGTGGCTCCAGCTACAGGAAGCTGATGATGTCGCGTCTCTTCCTGCGTCCATCACACCATGTCTCTAATCTGCAGGTGAAATCCAACATGGCCAAAGTAAGCAGAGGTCCCTGCAAAACCCTGGGACCATCAGCCTGGTCAAGCATCATGCAGCTCACAGCTTGTCCGTGTCTCTGGAAACTGGGCACCCTTGATGTACCCTACAGCCTTGGGGAAGGTGCACCAGAGGCCACAGGGTCTGGTCTTCAATCTTCAGCAGATTCTAGTCCCCCTCCCCACCTTTTACAGGCATCCCATGTAGGTAACATTGATATGTGATCATGCAATTGAACAATGGAGTCACAATGTACGTGCACGAGGGGGCAGAGTTAAGATTGTTCAGGAAACCTTAACTGTGGCATTTCCTGGTGCTGGAGGTTTTGACTCTGCAGCCTTCCCGCTCAGCCTGCACCATGTGAGGCGCGGGCGCGATGGGGAACACCTGGGTTTGCTGCCACATGCGCTGTAGCTGAGTGGTGATGACGGCTTAATGCTATAAAGTTTTAAGGGTCTTTCCTTAGCATGTGAATAAATCAGGTGTTGTGTATTTGGTTGTCATGGGTTTTGTTACTATGGCAACTGAGTTAGACTATTAAGGGATAGCTCAGCCGGTTGAAACCGGCTGAGTGAGCTCTCTGTCTCTGTAAAATAAAATGGAGGTTTTGGTTAGCTGTCTGCTCTCTGGCCTCAAGTGATTGCTTCCTACACCGGCTGCCCCAAGGATACAACACTGGCGACGCGGGTGGGATCCTGGTGCTGCTCCAGTAACAGAAGGAAGTAGAAGTCAAGGTAAAGACCAAACAAAGAAAAAAAGCTGCTTGTTGCACTGACTGTGAAAGTGAAACTAAAAATCATGGCTACTCTGACCAGGCCCCTGGAGCCTTTTGATGAGAATACAGAGCAGTGGCATGTGTATACTGAGCGTTTTGAGCTTTTTGGTATTGCAAATGACATTACAGAAGCGAAGAAGGTGCCAATATTCTTAACTGTTGTAGGGGCTAAAACCTACTCTCTGCTACGCAGCTTACTACACCCTGTTAAGCCTGAGACTAAATCTTACAGTGACATTGTGGAAATCCTGGGGTCTCATTTCTCCCCAAAACCACTGGTAATTGCTGAAAGATATAGGTTCCACAAAAGAGACCAAAAGGAAGATGAAACAGTTGTACAATTTGTAGCCATTTTAAAAAAGCTAGCAGAACACTGTGAATTTAAAGAGATGTTAAATGATGCCCTGCGTGACAGGTTAGTGTGTGGCCTCTGCAGTGAAGCTATACGGAAGCGCCTACTGACAGGCTCAGCTTACATTACAGAAGGCTGTTGATATTGCTGTCTCCGTGGAACTGGCTACAAGGGAGGCACAATACATCGGTGCATCCCCTAGGGTGCAAAAAGTGTCACAAGAACTGACCCACAAAATGGTGCAGAGTCAAGAATGTTACCGCTGTAGTAGCTGGGTCACCAGGCATCAGAATGCTGGTGTAAGGACCTGGTGTGTCGACACTGTGGCAAAAGGGACACATTGAGTATGCCTGTAAACAAAAGAAAAGAGGCCTGGGGTCTGGCCGACAAAAGAGGAACCTTGCATACCCTAGAGCAGACCCAGGATGATCAAGGTGACACCTCCTCACAAGAGGAAGTGCCACTGCATGTTTTGTCTTTGGCAGCGGGCTCACATGAATACTGGGTAACCCCCTTATTGGAGGGCAAACCTATACGCATGGAACTAGACACCGGTGCAGCTGTCTCGCTGGTTCCGGAGACTGTGTATAAGGAAAAGCTACAGCATCTTCCGCTTAAGGCAACAAAAACTGTTCTGAAGACGTATACAGGTGAAGCTGTGCCCATGTTGGGCACTATTGATGTTAAGGTGGAGCTCAATGGACAGGCGGCTAAATTGCCACTGTTTGTGGTGAGAGGTGACTACCCAGCCTTAATGGGTAGGTCTTGGCTTGGGAAGATTCAGCTGAACTGGGCAGAAGTGCACCGGATGACTAAAGAAGAAACCAGTCTAACCCTATACTAAGGAAACATGCTGCTGTTTTTGGAGATGATTTGGGAAGTATGAAGGGAATCACTGTGACATTGAACATTAAACCTGGCAGTCCACCAAAATATCTGAAAGCCCGAACTGTGCCATATGCCATCAGGCCAAAAGTTGAAGCAGACCTGGAGCGCCTGGTCACCAATGGAGTCCTAATACCAGTTACCCATAGCTCATGGGCCACTCCTATCGTTCCAGTAGTGAAGAAAGATGGCTCTCTCCGGATTTGCGGTGATTTTAAAGTCACTGTCAACCCAGTGTTGTGTGCAGAGCAATACCCGCTTCCCCGCATCGATGACCTCTTCGCAGGCCTGGCTGGGGGACAAAAGTTCAGTAAGATTGATCTGAGTCAAGCATATTTACAGATGCACGTCGATGAAAAGTCCCAAGAGCTGTTGACTATTGTGACTCATAAGGGGCTTTATCGATACTGTCGCCTACCCTTCGAATCACATCGGCTCCGCCCTGTTCCAGAGGGCTATGGACCAGATCTTGTGTGGCTTGTCAGGAGTTCAGTGCTATCTGGATGATATCCTGGTCACTGGAAGAAATGAAGAGGATCACTTAAAGAATTTAGAGGCTACCCTACAAAGACTGGAAGAGTATGGCCTCTGAGTTCGCAAAGACAAGTGTGAATTCTTCAAGCCCTCTGTTGAATATTTGGGACACATCATCGATTCTGCAGGTCTTCATAAGGCCCCTGCAAAATTTAAAGCTATTGTGGAGGCTCCCCCACCTCGAAATGTAAGCCAGCTACGCTCATTTCTAGGACTACTGAACTATTATGGAAAGTTCATCTCACAGTTAGCCACACTGCTAAAACCACTTCATGAGCTCCTTGGGCAGAACAAGGCCTGGAAGTGGACTGAAGCCTGTGATGTTGCATTTAACAAAGCTAAGGCTGCATTGTTAAATTCTGAAGTTCTCACGCACTTTGATCCATCCTTACCCCTGCAATTGGCCTGCGATGCTTCCTTATGGAGTGGGAGCGGTCGTGTCACACATTATGCCTTCGGAGAAGAAAGACCTATTGCTTTTGCTTCACGCACTCTAAGCAAAGCAGAAACTAACTACGCCCAAATCGAACGTGAGGCATTAGGAATTGTTTTGGAATTAGGAAGTTTCATCAGTACCTGTTTGGGCGAAGTTTACTCTTCTTACAGACCATCGACCTCTGACATCAATTTTGGACCCTACACAGGCATTCCCCATTAGCTGCTAGTCGTATGCAACGTTGGGCATTGATACTTTCTGCACACACATATGAAATCAAATATCGAAATCCACTCTGCACGGCAATGGAGATGGCCTCTCAAGGTTGCCTTTACCGGTCAAACATCAAGATAGTGCCCAAAAGGAAATCTTCTACTTTGAACAGGTAGAGAATACACCCATCACTGCTGCTCAGATAAAGAAGGCAACCCGCGTTGACCCAGTATTATCCCAAGTTATGGACCTGGTGATGCATGGAAAAACTCGACAAACCTCTCCGGTCTCACCCGACCTTGTTCCCTACATGTCCAGGCGGACGGGGTTATCGGTCCAATCTGGTTGTTTGTTGTGGGGGAGGCGTGTCATTATTCCACCACCCCTGAGATCACAGATGTTAGAACAGCTCCATTCCGGTCACTGTGGAATAGTGCGCATGAAGGAAATTGCACGAAGCTATTTTTGGTGGCCTAGATTGGACAGTGCTATTGAAGAGAAGGCAAAAGCTTGTATGTCATGTCAGGGTGTAAGAAATGCACCCCAGTGGGCACCCCTACACCCATGGGACTGGCCTGAAAACCCGTGGCAACATATTCACGTTGACTTTGTTGGCCCTCTTGAAGGAAGCATGTTCTTGGTGGCAGTAGATGCCCATTCTAAATGGCCAGAAGTCTCTATAATGCAGTCCACTACTGCAGAGAGTACTATCCAAAAACTCCGAGGACTCTTTAGTCGTTTTGGTCTGCCAGAACAACTTGTGAGTGACAACGGACCGCAGTTCGTCTCTCAGGAGTTTCAAAATTTTATGAAGGCAAATGGGATACACCACATCACGTCAGCACCATATCATCCGTCCACCAACGGATTAGCTGAAAGATTTGTGCAGACAATGAAAAACGCTTTGAAATCAGCAAAGGGACAACACTCCATTCAAAAGCGTCTGGATACCTTCTTACTTTCCTATAGAAACACACCTCATGCTACGACCCAGGCTTCCCCAGCCTTTCTAATGATGGGACGACAGCTGCGCACTTGCTTTGATCTGCTGAAACCTTCTGAACCCAGACAAACTGTGCAACATCAGCAGCAATATCAAGTCATCAGACGGGCACCCAGAGCAAAAGACCGAACCTTTAGCCCAGGGCAGCCAGTTTTGGCTCGGAATTATACTTCCAGAGCTAAAGGGGTCCCGGCCACAGTCATCACTCAAACAGGACCTGTAAAAGCAACAAAGAATCCTGTGGCACCTTATAGACTAACAGACGTTTGTTCAAACAGGACCTGTTTCCTATACAGTCCGGACTGCAGAGAATCTTACCTGGCGGCGACATGTAGATCAGCTGTTGCCAGGTCATGCCAGTCTTCAGGACCCATCTGCAGTTGAGGGGTCTGACTTCACCCCTCCTGGTGAGACACCAAATCATGAGTCGCCTGTTCCTGACTGTTCTCCTCCATTACTGCCGGCAGCTGAGATACCCCTTTGCCCAGCACGAGCTGATACCACCTCCTCACCTATTTGTGCTGCGGACCCTGAGCCCCTAGTACTTTCGGGTGCAACAACACCAGAAGTTCGCCATAATCCACCTAGAGACAGAAGGCCTCCTCATCGGCTGGATCTTTAGTTAGGGCGAACCCACGGTTATGGGGCAAAATAATCCCCAGGGTTTAGCCGGGAATGGAGGCAGTCTACCCTCCTTCTCTAGTTTAGTGTGTGTTTTATTTAGGGGATGTTCTTATTAGGGGGGGAGGAATATGTTGTGTATTTGGTTGTCATGGGTTTTGTTACTATGGCAACTGAGTTAGACTATTAAGGGATAGCTCAGCCGGTTTCAACCGGCTGAGTGAGCTCTCTGTCTCTGTAAAATAAAATGGAGGTTTTGGTTAGCTGTCTGCTCTCTGGCCTCAAGTGATTGCTTCCTACACCGGCTGCCCCAAGGATACAACATCAGGTTCAAAAGAAAAGCCAAGGAAAAGGAATTCCATCCTGTATCCCCAGTGGGTCACCAGCCGGGAGAGACCCAGGGACCCTCTAATGCCCCCACAGAGACCCTGTCCCCCGAGCTGAAGGAGACACTGTTAGTGGTTATGTGGCCAGGCCCCTAGAGAGGGACATGTCACAGGCTTTGTTTATACAGCCATTGGCTAGTGCAGTGGTTTTCAAACTCTTTTTCTGGCGACCCAGTTGAAAAAAATGGTTGATGCCCGTGACCCAATGGAGCTGGGGCTGAGGGGTTTGGGGTGTGGGAGGTGGCTCAGGGATGGGGCAGAGGTTGAGGTGTGGGGGTGAGGGCTGCAGGGTGGAGCCAGGAATGAGGAGTTTGGGGTGCAGGAGGCGGGCTCTGGGTTGTGGGGGCTCAGAGCTGGGGCAGGGGCTTGGAGTGCAGGAGGGGGTCAGGGCTCTGGGCTGGGGGTTCAGGCCCTGGGGTGGAACCAGGGATGAGGGGTTTGGGGTGCAGGAAAGGGCTTCAGGTTTGGGGGGCTCTGGGCTGGGGATGAGGGGTTGGGGGGGGCTCAGGGCTGAGGCAGGGGATTGGGGCTCAGGGTTAGGGCATGGCCTTACCTTGGGTGGCTCCCGGTCAGCTGTGCAGTGGGGGTGCTAAAGCAGGCTTCTTCTTCGAGTGATTGCTCCTATGCATTCCAGTTAGGTGTGCGCGCCGTGCGTGCACGGCTCTTTGGAAGACTTTTACCCTAGCAACACTCGGTGGGTCGGCTGGGCGCCCCCTGGAGTGGCGCCGCTATAGCGCAGGATATATACCCCTGCCGACCCATCCGCTCCTCAGTTCCTTCTTTCCGCCCGTGACGGCCGTTAGAACAGTGGAGCGCAGCTTAGCTGACCTTCACCTCCCTAGTTACTCGTAGTTTCTCTCGTTTAGTGTATAGTTTATAGTTGTAGTTAACTTTATTTGTTTGTAGTATAGGATTTATTTTCAGGGGTTCGGGGTTTATCCCCTTCCCCTCACCCGGTGCCGGGTCCGATGCCTGGTCCACAGGGTTTTACAATGCTCGGCCGGCCACAAGCCATTGCCGACAAGAGATCCTCTCCTAAGTGCCTCGAGGATTCTCAACTGACAGATAAGTGCCGCATTCGCGGGGCCTTTGATCCTAGAACAAAGGGGAGCGGGACTTTCGTCTCAAACAGCTCCTGAGGGAGGCAGCTCTTGCTCCTCCGCTCTCGGCGCTGAGCGCTGGTTAGTCTTCAAGGAGCGCTCCCTCGGCACCGGTTCCCCGGTGCCGCCAAGGCCTCCCGGCACTGGCCCTCGCTGACTCCAACGTCCACTCGGCATGGTTCCCTCTCCTGGAGGATGAAGAGGCACAATATACTTGCTGCGTCCAAGCCACCTGCTCCGCAGCCGAGCGTTATGCTCAGTCGGATCTCCCGGCACCGATGTCTATCGCGGCACCGACAATATCCACACCATTAACTCCAGCCAGGCAAGAGCCGTCGAGTCCGGTGCCGGAAAGCTCCCCGGTACGGACCGTGGTCGAGCTTGCTATGACGCTGCGTCCGAGCCGCCTGCTCCGCAGCCGAGCGCTATGCTCAGTCGGATCGCCCGGCACCGATGTCTGCCGCGGCACCGACAATATCCGCACCATTAACTCCGGCCAGGCAAGAGCCGTCGAGTCCGGTGCTGGAAAGCTCCCCGGTACGGACCGTGGTCGAGCTCGCTAAGACGCTGTGTCCGAGCCGCCTGCTCTGCAGCCGAGCGCTACGCTCAGTCGGTTCGCCGGCACCGATGTCTGCCGCGGCACCGACAATATCCGCACCATTAACTCCGGCCAGGCAAGAGCCGTCGAGTCCAGTGCTGGAAAGCTCCCCGGTACGAACCGTGGTCGAGCTCACTTTTCAGCGGCGTCCGAGCGGCCCGCTCCGCAGCCCGAGCGCTCTACTACGTCAGGCTGCCCGGCACCGGTGACTGCTACGGCACCGACAGTATCAGCACCATAGACTACGGCCTCGCAAGAGCCGTCGAGTCCAACACCTGAATGCTCCCCGGTGAGAGCTGTGGTCGAGCTCACTATTCCCTCCACGCTGGGAACATTTCCACAGCGAGGGAGTTGATGGCAAGGGCAGAGCCTGCGCTGCTTAACCCCCGACATCGCCGGTGTGGGTTATATGGTCTTTTGGCGAGCCTGTCTTGCTCACGCCACCCTGCGTCGGCACCGCAGAGCAGCACCGTCCCCGATCGTGGTCCCGCAATCGTTCTCGGTCCCGTCACCGATCGAGGTCCCGACGCCGCTCGTGGTCTCGGCACCGTTCTCCATTGCGGTACCTTTAGTACTCGCGGCGCCGGCCAGCGTCACGTTCGCTGGCCCGGTACATTCGGCACCAATCCCGCTCCCGGCACCGCCCCAGGCACCGAGACTCCCGTACCCACTCCTGAACGTCGAGCCTCACGCTCTCGGTCGACCGCCCAGCACAGCTCCGATGGCAGGTCTCGTTCTCGGTACCGGTATGTCTCCCGGTACTGATCCCCGGTGCCGAGTCGAGCGACGTCAGTTAGAGAAGGAGACTCTACCAAAGGCTCTTCAGCTCCTTCAGGGCCACCCAGTCACGCATCAGTGTTGCCACGTGCGGACACTTCATATGCGCAGTACTCTCTTTTCCGATGTGCCCTCCAGAGTCTTCCAGGAGACCTATCAGAGGTCCTTCTAGTCACCATGGGCGTACTGCCACGCCAGAGGCATACCGGTGCTCCCATCTCGCAACGTTCCGTCGGAGCTCTGGGTGCCAGAGGCGGCAATTAGCCGTCCCCCTGCGACCAGTACGGAGCAAGCCCCGGTTCAGCCACCGGGCTCCCAGATCCCACCGGATCAGGAGGTCGTCCAGGAGTGCGAGCCCACACAGGACCCACTTGTCCCTGGCCTTTCTTCTTCCTCCTCCCCAGCTGAGGCGGGGGCAGGAACATACTCCTCGGGCCCTCCTCTGATCGGAATGCAAGTGCATAGCATCATCCGGGGGTACGAGTACCTAGGTACATCTACCCCCCCCCCGCTCCCTTGTCGTCCAGTCCCTCAATGGGATGGAACGCCATGGCCAGCAGGCACCAGCTCCTAAATCCTAGAGGGCTAGGCGACTGGTCTTACGGGGCCGTACGATGTACTCGGCGGGGGCCCTGCCACTTTGTGTAGCAAACTAGCAAGCCCTGCTTAGCCGCTACTACGGGTGGCGGTGGGCAACTTTACAGAGTCGGTTCTTCAGAACTCACGTCAAGAGTTCGATGCCCTCCTGGATCGAAGGAAGAAGCTGGATAGAGCTTCCCTCCAGGCCTAGTTGGATGCAGCTGACTTCACTGCCACGACCCTGGCCTCAGGTGTGGCCTCGAGGCGCATTTCCTGGCTCCGGTTATCGAGCCTTCCCTCGCAGCTGCTGTCCACTATACAGGACTTGCCCTGCACTGGCAAAGGCCTGTTCTCTGAGAAAGCTGGCCCTAGGCTGCAAAGCCTGAAGGGCAGCAGGGTCACTTTCCGCTCTCTCTTAGCATGCACACGCCGGTGCTTAGCGCCGACCTTTCCGTCCCCAGCCTCACCGCTCTTACCCTGCGCCTAGACAAAGACAAGATTTTGCCAGCAGGCGTCACTTATGCGGTCGTGGGCGTCAATCAGGCCCTCAAGGTTAAGGTCCTTCTAACCATCCTCGTCCCTCTTAGGGACCCCTCTCATGAGCGATTCCTCTTGCAACAGGTGCGGACGCTCCTCTTCATCGGAGCTATACAGGAGGTGCCTAGGGACGAAACCTAATCCCCTAGGCGAAGGGAGGTCTCAGACATATCCTAGACCTGCGGGTCCTCAACAAGTTCACGCTGCGGATACGTTCCGCATGGTTCCCAGGGGGACCGTCATCCCACCCTTGGATCCCGGAGATTGTATGCCGCCCTCGATATGAGGGGCGCGTATTTTCATGTCCCCATTTCTCTTCCACATTGGCTCGTTCGAGGGACCTCCGAGCCCAAGTACCAGTCCTGTGGGCATCGACACGGACCTATTCTTCTTCGAGTGATTGCTCCTATGCATTCCAATGTAGGTGTGCGCGCCGCGCGTGCACGGCTCTTCGGAAGATTTTTACCCTAGCAACTCCGGCGGGCCGGCTGGGCGCCCCCTGGAGTGGCGCCGCTATAGCGCAGGATATATACCCCAGCCGGCCCGTCCGCTCCTCAGTTCCTTCTTTCCGCCCGTGACGGCCGTTGGAACAGTGGAGCACAGCTTAGCTGACCTCCACTTCCCTAGCTACTCGTAGTTTCTCTCGTTCTGTTTATAGTGGTAGTTAAATCTGTTTGTTTGTAGAATAGTATAGTGTATTTATTTTACAGGGGTTGGGGTTTATCCCCTTCCCCTCACCCGGGGCCGGGTCCGGTGCCCAGTCCACAGGGTTTTCTCCTGCTCGGCCGGCCACAAGCCGCTGCCGACAAGAGATCTTCTCCTAAGTGCCTCGAGGGATCTTACCTCACAGATAAGTGCCGCGTTGTGAGGCCCTTAATCCGTGAACAAAGGGGAGCGGGGCTTTCGTTTGAACAGCTCCTGAGGGAGGCAGCTCTTGCTCCTCCGCTCTCGGCGCCGACCGCTAGTTCGTTTTCACGGCGCGCTCCCTCGGCACCGGACCGCCGGTGCCGCCAAGGCCTCCTGGCACCACCGTCGCTGACGTACCCTCGGCATGGACCTCTCTCCTGGAGGATGAGGAGTTACTCCGGCCAGGCAAGAGCCGTTGAGTCCGGTGCTGGAAAGCTCCCCGGTATGCACCGTGGTCGAGCTCGCCCGGAAGCTGCGTCGGAGCCGCCTGCTCCGCAGCCAAGCGCTATGCTCCGTCGGATCGCCCGGCACCGATGTCTGCCGCGGCACCGACAATATCCGCACCTTTCACTCCGGCCAGGCAAGAGCCGTTGAGTCCGGTGCTGGAAAGCTCCCCGGTACGGACCGTGGTCGAGCTTGCTCTGACGCTGCGTCCGAGCCGCCTGCTCCGCAGCCGAGCGCAATGCTCCGTCGGATCGCCCGGCACCGATGTCTGCCGCGGCACCGACAATGTCCGCACCTTTCACTCCGGCCAGGCAAGAGCCGTCGAGTCCGGTGCTGGAAAGCTCCCCGGTACGGACCGTGGTCGAGCTCGCTCTGACGCTGCGTCCGAGCCGCCTGCTCCGCAGCCGAGCGCTATGCTCCGTCGGATCGCCCGGCACCGATGTCTGCCGCGGCACCGACAATATCCGCACCTTTCACTCCGGCCAGGCAAAAGCCGTTGAGTCCAGTGCTGGAAAGCTCCCCGGTGCGGACCGTGGTCGAGCTCGCTCTGTAGCTGCGTCCGAGCCGCCTGCTCCACAGCCGAGTGCTAGGCTCCGTCTGCTCACCCGGCACCGATGTCGGCCGCGGCACCGACAATATCCGCACCGTTAACTCCGGCCAGGCAAGAGCCGTCGAGTCCGGTGCCGGAAAGCTCCCCGGTACGCACCGTGGTCGAGCTCGCCCGGAAGCTGCGTCCGAGCTGCCTGCTCCGCAGTCGAGCGCGATGTTCAGTCGGTTCGCCCGGCACCGATGTCGGCCGCGGCACCGACAATATCCGCACCGTTAACTCCGGCCAGGCAAGAGCCGTCGAGTCCGGTGCTGGTAAGCTCCCCGGTACGGACCGTGGTCGAGCTCGCTAGGAAGCTGCGTCCGAGCCGCCTGCTCCGCAGCCGAGCGCTATGTTCGGTGGGACCGCCGGCACCGAAGTCTGCCGCGGCACCGACAATACCCGCACCATTAACTCTGGCCAGCCAAAGAGCCGTCGACTCCGGTGCCGGAAAGCTCCCCGGTACGGGCCGTGGTCGACCTCGCCCTGAAGCTGCATCCGAGCCGCCTGCTCCGCAGCCGAGCGCTATGCTCCATCGGATCGCCCGGCACCGATGTCTACCGCGGCACCGACAATGCCCGCACCATTAACTCCGGCCAGGCAAAGGCCATCGAGTCTGGTGCTGGAACACTCCCCCGTGCGGACTGTGGTCGAGCTCGCTATGAAGCTGCATCCGGGGTGCCGGCTATGGTCGAGCTCACTGTTCCCTCCACGCCAGAGACAGTGTCCGCGGCGAGGGGGCTGATTGCAACGGCAGCATCTACGCTGCCTCAACCCCCGGCACCGCCGGTGGGGGTTGCATAGTCGATGGGCAAGCCTGCCTTGATCAGGCCACCCTACCTCGGCACCGCACAGCGGCACCGTTCAGGGTCGCGGTCCCGCAGATGTTCTCGGTCCCGTCACCGATCTAGGTCTCGGCACCGTTCTCCATGTTGGTACCAGTAGTGCTCGCGGCACCGGTCAGCATCCCGTTCGCCGGTCCGGGGCACTCAGCACCGATCAAGCCCCAGGCACCGGGACACTCGTAGCCACTCCTGGTCATCGAGCCTCGCACCCTCGGTCGACCGCCCGGCACAGCTTCGGTGGCAGGTCCCATTTTCGGTACCGGTCTGCCTACCGGTACCGATCCCCGGTGCCGCAACGAGCGACGTCAGTTACAGACGGACACTCTACCAAGAGCTTGCTGCTCCTCCAGGGCCGATGTGCCCTCCAGGGTCTTCCAGGAGACCTATCAGTGGTCATCCTGGACGCCGTGGGTGTACTACCGTGCCAGAGGCATACCGGTGATCCCATCTCGCTCCATTCCCTCCGAGCTCTGGGGGCCAGAGGTGACAATTAGTCGTCCCCGTCCGACCGGTACAGAGCAACCCCCGGTTCGGCACCGGGCTCCCAGATCCCACCGGATCAGGAGGTTGTCCAGGAGCTCGAGCCCACACAGGACCCACTTGTCCCGGGCCTTTCTTCTTCGTCCTCCCCAGATGAGGCGGGGGCAGGAACATACCCCTCCGGCCCTCCTCTGATCGAAATGCGACCAGCCCCTATATCCAAAGAGGCTGGGCATGTGGTCTTACTGGGCCATATGATGTACCCGGAGGGGGCCCTGCACCTTCGTGTAGCGCAGCAGCAAGCCCTGCTTATCCGCTACTGTGGGTGGCGGTGGGCAAATTTTCAGAGTCGGTTCTTCGGAACTCCCGAGGCCCTCCTGCAGCAAAAGACGGAGCTGGAGAGAGCTTCCCTCCAGGCCTCGTTGGACGCAGCTGACTCCGCTGCCATGACTCTGGCCTCGGGTGCTGCCACGTGGCGCGTTTCAGGGCTCCAGTTATCGAGCCTTCTCTCGCAGCTGCAGCACGCTATACAGATCTTGCCCTTCAATGGCACGGGCCTGTTCTCTGACAACGCTGGCCCTAGGCTGCAGAACCTAAAGGGCAGCAGGGTCACTTTGCTCTCTCTCGGCTTGCACACGCCGGTAATTCAGCGCCGACGTTTCCGTCCCCAACCTCCGCTCTTACCCTACGCCTTGACAAGGTCGGGACATGGCCAGCGGGCGTGGCTTACACGGTCGTGGCCATCAATCCGCACCCCAAAGGAGCCGGAATTAGGGTCCTTCTGACCACCAATGGGGCAAAAGCCTTCCCATCCTCGCCCCTCCTAAGGACCCCTCTCACGAGCGATTCCTCTGGCAAGAGGTGCGGACGCTCCTCCTCATCGGAGCTATACAGGAGGTACCTAAGGGCGAAACCTATTCCCCTAAGCGAAGGGAGGTCTCAGACCTATCCTAGGTCTGCAGGAACTCAACAAGTCACGATGCAGATGAGTTCCGCATGGTACCCAGGGCGACCGTCATCCCGTCCTGGGATCCCGGAGGCTGGTACGCCGCCCTCGATATGAAGGGCACGTGTGTTTCACATTGCCTTTTTTCTTCCACACAGAAGGTACCCCCGGTTTGGGGCCTACCACCGTTATTCCCAGTATACGGTCCTCCCGGTTGGCCTCTTGCAGCCCAGGGGTATTCAAGGTGCATGGCTGTAGTCGCCACCTTTCTTCACCACCGTCTGATACACGTTCCCCGTGTCTAGACGAGTGGCTCATTCGAAGAACCCCCAGGCCCAAAGTACCAGTCATATGGGCATCGACACGAACCTATTCCTGTGTCTAGGCCTGATGATCAATAGTAAAATTCACTCTGATTCCCATACAGGGAAAGGAATTAATTGGGACCGCTCCGGACTCCAGACTCGCCAGAGCCTGCTTTCATCAGTCTTGGTGTCAAGCGCGGGTAACAATTGTACAAGGTCTACGGACCTTCCCGCCAACTTGGGCTCGCTCTTGCCTCGGTTTCCTGAGTCACATGGCGGTCTACACGTTTGCAGCCAAACATACCGGGCTTCGCCTCTGTGCACTTCAATCGTGGCTCACCTGGGTGTGCCACCCGGGCAGAGGTGGCATACTCGTGGTCGTCTCGTTCCCCCCGAGCAGCCTAGGCTCCCTCAACCGGGAGTCGGCGTCCTCCCCGGTGTATTCGGGGTTGCTGTTTCATTCACCCCTCGGGGTCCCTCTTGACAGACAGCCCATCTCTCGGCTGGGTGTGCACCTGGTGTAGTTTCGCACTCACGGCCTTCGGTCAGCGCAAGACCTGGCCTTCCACATCAATGTCCAAGAGCTGAGAGCAGTCTGCCTTGTGTACCAGGCGATTCAGCTGGCAGATCGTCTCAGCAGATCCTTCCTGTCTCACAAGTGGTGGTTTCCTCCCGTCTTTATCTATTCCGTTTTCCAGAAGTGGGTCTTCCCCCGCGTAGCCCTCCTCGCTCTCGCAAGAACGGAAAGAGAGAGAGAAACTCTCCTCGTTCCAAGGCCTCTCCCCAGGCTCGGTCTTGGAGGAGTTTCCTGAGGCTGTGGATCAGCCATCTGCCGTACGCTGTCCACTGTCCCCGCTGGTTCACGAGGTCCTGCTCAAACTCCGCAGGGGCAGAGCGCCCCTGATTGGGATCGCTCCAGTGTAACCTGGGCAGCACTGGCACACCATGTTGCTACACCTGTCGGTAGCAACCCTCTTGGCACAGACCCCATGACGCGGAATCACGACAACCTTCACCACCCGGTCTTGTAATCCCGGCACCTCACAGCAGGGCTCCTGCGTGGTTAAACCGATCCGAGTTACGTTGTTCGGCCTCGGTTCTGCGAGATTCTCCGGGGTGGTAGACAATCGTCCATTCGGTTCAAGTATCTGGCCGAGTGGAAGCCTTTCCCATGCCGCTCCGAAACGCGCAATGTTTCTCCCGCCGAGATCCCGCTCCATTCCACCTGGTTCCTCAGGGCTTGGAGCGTTTATACACCCCCCCAGTGGGGCCCCGCCTTAAACCTGGCTCTTCATTCTGGTTCTACCCAGTTTTATGACTGCCCTCTTCGAGCCAATGTCAACATGCCCCTTGATATACCTGTCCTGCAAGGTAGTTTTCCTCTAGCCTTTCCTGCGGCCACACGAGTCTCCGAGCTTCAGACTCTCACAATAGGCCCAAGGTATACTGTGTTCCTTAAGGACAAGGGCAGTTATTACCACGTCCGACCTGCCTCCCTACGGAGGTGTCTGCCTTTTTTATCTACCAGGATATCTTCCTTCCGGTGCAGAGCAACAATTGCCCTCCTTTTGACATCCGTAGGGCGTCTGCAATCTACATCTAGCGGACAGAGCCCTCTCATAACGCCCCCAAAACCTTCATCGTACCGGCATACTGGACGAAGGGCATACCTGTCTCCTCCTAGAGGATTTCATCTTCAATGATGTTGTGCATACGCACCTCCTGTGTTTTGGCCCATGTTCCATAGCGCCACCTTACTGCACATTCCACCAGGGCTCAGGCTTCTCTGCTGCCTTCCTGGCTCACATACCCTTCCAGGGGATGTGTCGTGCTACTACCTGGTCCTCTATCCAGACCATTGCCTCTTTGGTCCAACAGTCCAGAGCTGATGCAGCCTTTGGCTTAGCAGTTTGCATTCTGCGACATCTACCTCCGACCCCACCGCCTAGGTAAGGCTTGGGAATCACCTACATTGGAATGCATAGGAGCAATCACTCGAAGAAGAAAAGACGGTTACTCACCTGTAGTAACTGGTGTTCTTCGAGATGTGTTGCTCCTATCCATTCCAGACCCGCCCTCCTTCCCCACTGTCGGAGTAGCCGGCAAGAAGGAACTGAGGAGCGGACGGGCCGGCTGGGGTATATATCCTGCGCTATAGTGGCGCCACTCCAGGGGGCGCCCAGCCGACCCGCCGGAGTTGCTAGGGTAAAAATCTTCCGAAGAGCCGTGCACGCGCGGCGCGCACACCTACATTGGAATGGATAGGAGCAACACATCTCGAAGAACACCAGTTACTACAGGTGAGTAACCGTCTTTTCCGAGGTCTAGGCCTGATCATCAATGGTAAAATCCACTCTGGTTCCCACACAGGGAATAGAATTCATTGGAGCCACCCTGGACTCCAATCTCACCAGAGCCTGCTTACCTCAGCCTTGGTTTCATGCGGTGGTAACAATTGTACAAGGTCTACGGACCTTCCCGACAACTTTGGCTCGCCCAGGCCTAGGTTTCCTGAGTCACATGGCTGTCTGCGCGTTTGTTTCGAAACATGCCAGGCTTCGCCTCTGTCCACTCCAATCATGGCTCACCTTGGTGTACCACCCGGGCAGAGATACCACCCTGGTCGTCTCGTTCCCCCTGAGCATCCTAGGCTCCCTCGACCGAGAGTCAGTGCCCTCCCTGGTGTATCCAGGGATGCTGTTCCATTCACCCCTCGGGGTCCCTCATGACGGAAACCCCATCTCTCGGCTGCGTGCTCACCTGGGTCAGCTTCGCACTCACGGCCTTTGGTCGGCCCAAGAGCTGGCCTTACGCATCAGTGTCCGAGAGCTGGGAGCAGTCTGCCTTGTATGCCAGGCTTTTCAGCTGGCGGATCACCTCAGCATATCCTTCCGGTCTCACAAGTGGTCATTCCCTCCGGACGGTATCCATTCCGTTTTTCGGAAGTGGGTCTTTCCCCGCATAGCCCTCTTCGCTCCCGCGAGAGCGAAAACAGAGAGAAGTCCTCCTCATTCCAAGACCTCTCCCCGGGCTCAGTCTTGGAGAGGTTTCTGATGCCGTGGATGAGCCATCGGCTGTCCAATTTCCACCGTTCCCGCTGGCTTGCAGGGCCCTGCTAAAACTCCGCAGGGGCAGAGCGCACCTGATCATGATCGCTCCAGCGTATCCCAGGCAGCACTGGTACAGCAGGTCACTACCCCTGTCGGTAGCCAACCCTATTTCCCTACCTCTTGGCCCACACCCCATTTCGCGGGATCGCAGCAAGCTTCACCACCCAGACTGGTAATCCCTGCACCTCACAGCAGGGCTGCTGTGTGGCTAAACCGATCCGAATTACATTGTTCTGCCTCGGCTCTACAGGATTCTCCTGCGTGATAGGAGATCCTCCACTCGGTTAACGTATCTCGCAGAGTGGAAGCGTTTCTCCTGCTGCTACGAAACGCACAATGTTTCTCCCGCCGAGGTCCCGATCCAGTCCGTCTTGGACTACCTCTGGTCTCAAACAGCAGCACATGGCGCAGCCCTCATTAAGGGCACTCTTGGCAGCCATCTCTCCCTTCCACCCAGCGGGGAGTGGCCGCTCCGTATTCTTACGCCTTGTGGTTTCTAGATTCCTCAAGGACTTGGAGCGGTATTACCCCCCCCCCCAGTTGGCCCCCGCCACAACCTGGGTCTTCAACCTGGTTCTCGCCAGTTTTACGATTGCCCATTCGGGACACTGACGACATGCTCGCTGGCATACCTGTCCTGGAACAGTCTTCTTTGTAGCCTTTCCATCGGCCAGACGAGTCTCCGAGCTTCAGGCACTCGCGATGGACCCACGGTATACTGTGTCTCTCAAGGACAAGTGTAGTTGTGACCGTGTCCGGCCTTCCTCCCTAAAGGTGGTGTCAGCCTCTCATATCATCCAGGATAGCTTCCTTCCGGTCTTCTTTCCGAAGCCACACTCACCGCAAGGAGAGCAACAATTGCCCTCCCTAGACGTCCATAGGGCGTCCGCAATCTATATCGAGCGGACAAAGCCCTTGCGTAACGCCCCCGAATCTTCATCGTACTGGCATACCGGACGAGGGACATACCTGTCTCCTCCTAGAGGATTTCATCTTCGATGACTGGTGCATCTGCCTCCTGTGTTTAGCCCATGTTCCATGGAGCCACCTTACTGCACATTCCACCAGGGCTCAGGCTTCCCTGCTGCCTTCTTGGCCCACATACCCTTTCAGGGGATGTGTCGTGCAGCTAGTACACACCTTTGCCTCATTGGCCCAAGTGTCCAGAGATGATGCAGCCTTTGGCACAGAAGTTTGCATTCTGCAGCATCTAACTCCGACCCCACCGCCTACATAAGGCTTGGGAATCACCTAACTGGAATGCATAGGAGCAATCACTCGAAGAAGAAAAGACGGTTACTCACCGTAGTAACTGTTGTTCTTCGAGATGTGTTGCTCCTATCCATTCCAGACCCGCCCTCCTTCCCCACTGTCGGAGTAGCCGGCAAGAAGGAACTGAGGAGCGGATGGGTCGGCAGGGGTATATATCCTGCGCTATAGCGGCGCCACTCCAGGGGGCGCCCAGCCGACCCACCGAGTGTTGCTAGGGTAAAAGTCTTCCGAAGAGCCGTGCACACGCGGCGCGCACACCTAACTGGAATGGATAGGAGCAACACATCTCGAAGAACAACAGTTACTACGGTGAGTAACCGTCTTTTCCTGCCTGTCCTGGCACCGTGAACCGTGCTGCACCCCAGAAGCAGCCAGCAGCAGGTCCGGCTCTTAGGCAGAGGTGCGCAAGCGGCTCTGCACGGCTCTCACCCGCATGCACTGCCCCCCACCCAGCTTCCATTGGCTGGTTCCCAGCCAATGGGAGTGCGGAGCCGGTGCTCAGGGTGGGGGCAGCACGCGGAGCTCCGTGGCCCCCCTGCCTAGGAGCCGGACCTGCTGCTGGCCGCTTCCGGGGCACAACACGGTGTCAGAACAGGTAGGAACTAGCCTGCTTTAGCTGGGCAGCACCACCAATGGGACTTTTAACATCCTGGTCCGCGGTATGGACCAGAGCCGCCACAACCCAGTACCTTACATTCAATGACTAGAGGGCAGTAGAAAGCTGTGGATCAGGGGACTCTATTCCTGGCCTGGGCAAGGTAGCGGTCTAATGGTTAGAGCGGTGGGGAGGTGAGGGTAACACACTGCTGGGTAACACCAGGGACAACGCGACTTGGGGGCAGCATTAAAGGTGCTTCAGCTGCCTGGCCAGATAGTCCAATGGACCTTCTTAAATCCCTGACCCCACTGGTCACCTGCTGCTCCCCAACCGCTCTGGAGCCTTCCCCCTAGGCTGTGTCCAGCTGCACGGAACAAGAGGGGGACGAGCAGCAGATTTGCTGCCTAGCAGAGTCATACTCTGTGATGAAGTAGGGGGGATTTTCTTAATGGTTTGCATGACTACGGTGTGTGCCTCAGTTTCCCCTGTGTGCTGTGTGTGTAAGGAGGTGGTGGAAGAGGGTTTCGTAGAATCATAGAATATCAGGATTGGAAGGGACCTCAGGAGGTATCTAGTCCAATCCCCTGCTCAAAGCAGGACCAATTCCCAACTAAATCATCCCAGCCAGGGCTTTGTCAAGCCTGACCTTAAAAACCTCTAAGGAAGGAGATTCCACCACCTCCCTAGGTAACCCACTCCAGTGCTTCACCACCCTACTAGTGAAAGTTTTTCCTAATGTCCAACCTAAACCTCCCCCTCTGCAACTTGAGACCATTACTCCTTGTTCTGTCATCTTCTACCACTGAGAACAGTCTAGATCCATCCTCTTTGGAACCCCCTTTCAGGTAGTTGAAAGCAGCTATCAAATCCCCCCTCATTCTTCTCTTCTGCAGACTAAACAATCCCAGTTCCCTCAGCCTCTCCTCATAAGTCATGTGCTCCAGCCCCCTAATCCTTTTTGTTGCCCTCTGCTGGACATTTTTTCCACATCCTTCTTGTAGTGTGGGGCCCAAAACTGGACACAGTACTCCAGATGAGGCCTCACCAATGTCGAATAGAGGGGAATGATCACGTCCCTCGATCTGCTGGCAGTGCCCCTACTTATACAGCCCAAAATGCCGTTAGCCTTCTTGGCAACAAGGGCACACTGTTGACTCATATCCAGATTCTCGTCCACTGTAACCCCTAGGTCCTTTTCTGCAGAACTGCTGCCCAGCCACTTGGTCCCTAGTCTGTAGCAGTGGCTGGGATTCTTCCGTACTAAGTGCAGGACTCTGCACTTGTCCTTGTTGAACCTCATCAGGTTTCTTTTGGCCCAGTCCTCTAACTTGTCTAGGCCCCTCTGGATCCTATCCCAACCCTCCAGCATATCTACCACTCCTCCCAGTTTGTTGTTGAAGAGGACCAGGTGTGGGCTTGCCTAGGAGCTGGGACCCCAGACAATGGCCTGGTGACTGGGGCGGCCCACCCAAGGTTGGCAGGCCACCGGTTCTGGACAAAGAGCTGAGAAGAGAGGACCCCGGTGGCCTGACCAGCCAGTGAGAGAACAAAGGATGGGGGAGGGGCTCCGGGGTGGAGGGTATCATGGGCCTAACCCAGGCTATGGCCCCACCCATGCTCTGCCCTGAGGCTCCGCCCTTGATCCCCCTGAGGCCGGCGGTGGCTCAGCTCAGGCCGGTGCTTGGGCCGGCCCAGGGGTCAGGGCAGCTGGGGGAGGGGGGGGCGGTGCTCCTCCAGCCATAGTCGGCGGGTGGGGAGTGAAGCTCGGGCTCCAGTGGGCGAGGAGGGCGGAGGGGCCTCAGGCGGAAGTGGGGGCCGGTGGGGTGAGCCTCCCCAAAGGGGGGGTTCACGCGCCTCCCCGAAGAGGAGGTTCCCGTGCCGCCCAGGGTGGGGCTGTTGGGGAAGGTGAAATAGGGTGATCGGCTGGAAGGAAGGGGCTGCTGGACTAGACCCCCTCAAACCCTTCCCCCCCCCACCACCACCCATCCCATCTCACCCCCCCCAAGCATCCCCCCTCACAACTCCATCGGTTGATCCCCAGCCCTGTTTCCTCTCAAATGCCTATCCCCCCCCTCAGTTAAGATGGCCGTCATCTCTCAGTGGCCCCAGTGGGCTTTGTGCCAGGCTGCCCTCTGGAAAATGGTGGCCACTAGGGCTGGGAAGGAGGGGGCAGTGCAGGGAGCAGGGAATATGGGGGTGGGAGAATATGGGGGAACATTGGGGGCCGGGGGTTGAGGCTGAAGGGTTAGGACCTGGGGCGGGGAGAGGGAGCACAATGGAAGCTGCCCTAAGGGGTTGTGGAGCACCTGGGTACCCCGCTCATGAGCATTTCAGGGTGAATCTGCCCCATGGCTATGGGTGGTGCTGGGGGGCTGCGCCTGCCCCTCGTTCCCCCACCCCCAGCTCAGCCAGAGTTTTGGCAGGAAAACACATACCCACCCCCCACCCCATCTGCTGACCCTGACTCTGTGACAGTGGAGCCCCTCCCCCCACCCCATTCCCTCTCCAAACACTGTCCCCACCCAGCTCCTGCCCTGTTACCCAACCCCCCTGCCCCAGCCTCAGCCCATCTCTCCTCAAACCCCCATCCGCCTCCCGCCTCGCCCTCAGCTTGTCCTCCCAAACGCTACACTTTGCAGAGGATCTCACAGGCCTAGCGGGTTCAAGGGGGTTGGAAACTCTCCCCCTCACCAGCGTTACACAGGCCGGGGGGCTTGTTTCAAACCGAGCCCCTCGTTTTACTCTGTTCCTGGGCAAAGTAGCAGCAGCCGTTCAAAGGCAAAGCTTTTGGGTTACACCCACAAACATCCACTGCATGCATCCGATGAAGTGGGGTTGTAGCCCACGAAAGCTTATGCTCAAATAAATCTGTTATGGTCTCTAAGGTGCCACAAGTACTCTTGTTTTTTTTTGCGGATACAGACTAACACGGCTGCTACTCTGAAACCCACAAACAAGGAATTAAACGAGGCCTTCTTATTGAAACGGGGCTGAGCGACCACAGACAACAGCTAGGGTTGCCAGGTGTCTGGTTTTTTACCAGAACGCCTGGTCGAAAAGGGTCCCTGGCGGCTCCGGTCAGCACCGGTGACCGGGCTGTTAAAAGTCCAGTTGGCCGCAATGGCTGGCTCCGCGCAGCTCCTGGAAATGGCCGGCATATCCCTCCGGCTCGTAGGCACAGGGGTAGTCAGTGGGTTTCCGCACGCTGCCTCCCCACCCCCCAGTGCCGGCTCCGCAGCTCCTATAGGCCGTGAACCAATAGCTGGGGCAGTGCCTGAGGACAGGGAAGTTGGTGTCTAGTGCAGGTAGTTGCGTGCTGACAGGCTTGGGGGAGCTGGCGCCCGGGCCTAACTCATAACCGGGGGGAAGGTGTCCCCCCGGCCTTCCATAAATGGAGCCCAGGCTGCCTCGTCAGGCATGTGAAGGTGCTGGGGCTTCAGCCCCTGCCAGGCACGCTGGGGTCACGGTTGAAGCCCCTGTGTGCCCTGCAGGACTGAAGCCCGAACCCCACCGTTCTCCATGGGGCTGAAGCCCCAAGATCTGGTGCACTCTGTGGAGGTGAAGCCCCGAGCCCCTGTGTGCCTGCACCTGCCGGGGCTCCATTTAGGGAGGACTGGGGGGACACCTGCCCCCCTCCCCCCCGAGTTACAAGTCAGCCCTGGCATCTGCAGGGGCTCCCACTGTCAGTCTCTCAGGAGTGGGGCTCCATTTACGGGGTAAACCTGCCACCCTGATTTGTCAGCCCTGGGTGCCAGCTCCCCCAAACCTGCCAGCACCTGGCCCGTCACTGCTTTAGCCCCCACCCCCGTAGCACTAACTGCCCACTGCCTGCAGTCCACCCATCGACTACCCTGGGTATATTACACAGCATTGTATGTGTTCATTGAATAGGGGCATCTGCGGTGTGAAAACTGTTTCTCTGGAACCGGACCCTGACAATACCTTGCCCAAGAAATGTGAACCTTGAGAAAAAATAATTATCTGCCCCAGCCTAGACTTATTTAACTAGATACTTTCATGTCTTTTGGAGCACAACGCAGCACAAAGACCTTCCAGCATTGTTCTGCCAGGCCATGCATTTCTCATGGAATGAAATATGCTGCCAGCTTGTCCACGAGATAATGGATTTAGGGGACACCTCGGCATTCCCAGATATACCCAACTAGTTTTTTCATCTTAGTCAAACACTCCCCCACCCCCCTTGTTTTTCTTGTACATTTTCTCTCTTGCAGATCTCACAACCTTATGCTGGGTATCAGGCTCTGTAATGTGAACAGATCACACTTCTGAAGTGAACAGACGTAAGGCCCAGCGAGGGAGATGTCACCTCTGGGTGTCCTGCCTGATCTCCATGGCTTTAAGAACATCTTTGCCAGTACAGATACAGAAATTATCATCTTGGTGTACATTTCGGAATGATTATGATGACCAGTAGCCTACTGGCTCCCAATAGGTACTTCACATGCCACCCTTTGTTGGACGGTTATGTATTTACCTGTAAAACTTTATGCCTCCCTTGTGCCCTCTGCCAGTGGGCACAGAGCAGTTCCTGGGTCATCCCTGTGGCCACCTCCTGCCATCCCCAAAGGCCATGGCACTAGGTGGCTGTGCGACACCCACTGCTGCCCCCTTCTCTCCCCATCCCCCTGCCAGCCACAGGGCCTTCCAGCTGTATCGTCCCCGTGGCCACCCCGTTCCACCGACGGCCACAGGGTCTTCCGGCTGTGTCATCCCCATGGCCGCTCCTTCCCCGACGGCCACAGGGCCTTCCGGCTGTATCGTCCCCCTGGCCGCCCCCTTCCCCCGACGGCCACAGGGCCTTCCGGCGGTGTCATCCCCCAGGCCGCCCCCGTCCCCCGACAGCCAAAGGGCCTTCTGGCTGTATCGTCCCCGTGGCCGCCCCCTTCCGACGGCCACAGGGCCTTCTGGCAGTGTCATCCCCGTGGCCGCCCCCTTCCCCCGACAGCCACAGGGCTTTCCGGCTGTATCATCCCAGTGGCCTCCCCCTTCCCCTGACGGCCACAGGGCCTTCCGGCTGTGTCGTCCCCCCAGCCGCCCCCTTCCCCCGACGGCCACAGGGCCTTCCAGCCATGTAACAGCTCGGTGGGCCTGGCATGGGCGGCCAGTTGGCATGAGTTTGGTGACCTCTGACCCCAGCCTTGGTAGTACAATGACCAGAGGACCCCATCCCCCATAATACAGAGGTTGGGTTCCCAGCAGGCTGAGGCACGTTTGGGATCGGGATTCTTCCAAATTCCCCTCCCAGAAGCGTCAGCCTCCCTAAAAACCCCATGGACCGGAAGTCATTCTGCCCTCACTAAAGATGGCGGCCCGCGGACTTCCGCCCTGAACCATACCCGACCCGCGGGTCCCCGCCCCCAGCCTTTTGGAACGCAGCGTCTTCTCCGCACCGGAAAGGCGAGGGCCCGGCGGAAAGTGCCGAGCGTGTGGCGGAAAGTGCCGAGCCCCGGGTGGGCGGTGCCGAGCGTCTGACGTAGGATGCCGGGCGTCCGGCGGAAAGTGCCGATGCTGTGGCGGAAAGCGGCGAGGCTGGGAGTGGGCGGGGCCCAGACCCGGGACGGAATGCAGCCAGGTCCAATCCGTCGGCGGCGGAAGCAGCCGAAGCGCTTCCGGAAAGTGCCGAAGCCCTTCCGGAAGGAGCCGAGCGGGCCGGCCGTTGCCGACGCACCCGCAGCGGCAGCAGCCTGGGCGGCCCCGCTCCGCTTCCCCCCGGGCCCGGCAGCAGCGAGCGACCGACCCGGCCCAGCGCCGGGACCCCGCACAGGCCGCGCCGAGCCCCGCCCCCCGGGCCCGCCCGGGCTCCCGGCCCGGCCCGCCCGGCAGGCTGATCAAGCTGTTCTCGCTGAAGCAGCAGAAGAAGGAGGAGGAATCGGCCGGAGGCCCCAAGGGCAGCAGCCAGAAGGCGTCGGCCGCGCAGCTCCGCATCCAGAAAGGTACCGCCCGGCCCAGCCCCCCCCCCTCCCTGGTACTGCCCGGCCCAGGTCCCTTCCCCCCCCCCCCGGCCCGGTACCGCCCGGCCCAGCCCCCCCCTCCCTGGTACCGCCCGGCCCAGGTCCCCCTCTGGCCCGGTACCGCCCGGCCCAGCCCAGCCCAGCCCCCTCCTGGTACCGCCCGGCCCAGGTCCCTCCCCACCTCTGGCCCGGTACCGCCCGGCCCAGGTCCCCCCCCTCCCTGGTACCGCCCGGCCCAGGTCCCTCCCCCTCCTGGTACCGCCCGGCCCAGGTCCCTCCCCCGGCCCGGTACCGCCCGGCCCAGCCCAGCCTCCCTGGTACCGCCCGGCCCAGGTCCCTCCCCTACCACTTCGGTCCGGTACCGCACCGACTGGCCCAGATCCCCTTCGTTTCTCCCTCCCCGGTACCGCCCGGCCTAGATCTCTCTACCCCCATCCCGATACTGCCCAGACCAGACCCTCGTGGGGAACTGCCCGGCCTAGACCCCGCCCCGCCCCCCACTTCGGTACGGCCCAGTTCAGATCCAGCCCGGATGCTCTGACCCTGGCAATACCTGGCATGGTACTGTCTGGCCTGGCCCAAATCTTGATTGGTACCAGCCCCCTCCCTGGTCCAAATTTTCTATCCACCTGACCTGGTACCTCCCGGTCCCAATATTGTCTGGCCCTAACCTACTGGTACTATCTGGCCTGGTACTATCTGGCCTGGTCCAGATTCCCTGACCACCATCTGGCCCAGACCCACCTACTGGTACCACTAGGATGGGCCCAGATCCCCTCAGCTCAAAAGGTGTAACCCAGCTGATGCTGCTCCTAGGGGAGAGACCCGCCCAGACACAAGGGAAACCCCACTCAGAAACGTACTAGCTGGTGCAAATCCTGGGGCGATCCACAGATCCCCCCCCCCCACCTTCAGTGAAAAGGTACTGCCTGGTTCAGGTGGGTGCTGGGAGTGGGGTGCCAGCCTCCTTCCTCCACTCTGCGCCCCCACCTAGAGCCTGTATTGGTGGGGAGAGACCCCATCCACTCATTGGGAGGCACCCGCGCTCAGACCCCATAGATGCCTCGCAATGGGGGGGAGCACAATGGGAAGATTCCCCAATCCTACACGCACACTGGAAGGTGGCTACTCCCCCCCAATGAGTGAAAACCCCTCTATGCTGTGGGGGCCCGGCATCCCCTGCTCACATCTTGGGCAGACCTCCACGTTCTCCTGCCCATTACAGAATCCCATGAGCCCGGTGATCCTCCTGCTGGGGAATGGGGAAATCCCTCCTCCTCCAAAAGGGCTTCCTGCTCATCTACCCCCACTGGGGCTCTGCTCCTAAGTTCCCTGTAAGCCGTGTGGCCGAGCAGCAGCCTATTTAGCACCAGGCAGGTACTATGGGAATCTGCCTGGGGACCAGTCAGGAGTGGGAAAAATTAAAGGGATCACTGCTCTGCTCCCCCCTCCACCACTTTCTCTGAGCGCCACCCCTCCATGGAGGTCTTCCCCAATGGGGCCCATGCTCTTCACTGCTGAGGGTTCATACAGCCTCCCCAAGACATGCATACTGAGATGCCCCCGCCTACACACATGCTGGGGAGGGCTTCTCAATGCAACAGGGAGAGGAATATTCACTGGAGGGGTGGGAACAGGCGAGGGGATGGCCAGTGTGGCAGGACTCAATATGGGGGCGTTCTTGTGGAGGTCCTTAGACATGGAGGGTCTCATGGGGTTTCCCTGGTGGGGGCGGGGGCCCCCAGTGTGTGTGTGTGGCTCCCGGGGTTCCTCAGCAGGGAAAGAGGACCTCCCCTGTGTGTGTGTGGGTCTCCTGGGGTTTCCCTGGCGGGGATGGGAGCCCCACCCAATGGGAACCCATGTTCATGGGAGGAGGGGTGAACCCACTGGGGGTCTCTGATGCAAATCCCACCACATAACAAATCAGGCACACCTGCAGGCAGCGCCAGCTGTGCAAGAGTCTGCACAGGGCAGAAACCTGGGTTTTCCCCACTTCTGGCTGTGCCCAGAAAGATACCAGGGTCCATCCCCATTTGCTTGTGTCCCAGTCTGGAGCTCCAATCCACTCTTCCAGAGGGGGCAGGTCAGTGCCCTTGGCTCCCTCTGCCCCATCGTGAGCTGATGGGGGATCCTGGCTGTGCTCCGGGGACGTGCCCAGTGAGGTTCAGCCTATGTCCTGTTGGGAACGTGTGCCCCCTCCCTGGCACGTTTCTGTGCATCGCCCATCACCATGGGCCTGATCCTGCTGGGGCCCCGTCCCATGAGGGAGGGCAGTTGGAGACCCGGCGCCAGGCTGAGCTGGGACACAGTCTTAGCTCGTCCTGTTGTGTGAGTAGGGCCTGGGCAGGGCTGTGGGGCAGGGCTGAGTGCCCGGGGGCTGCTCTCAATATGGCACTTCCCCCAGTCTGCTCCCTGAGAGCCAGTGTCCTGACCCCAGCCAGAGTATCATGGACCTCCAGTGAAAAGGAGTTAGTAGGAGGCCCCAGGTCTGTCTCCCTCCTGGGTTGGGGGGCAGGTCAGGATTGTCCCACCCACTGTTGCAATGCCCCTTTCTGATCCAGAGATCTGCCCCCTATGGAGAGTGCGGTGGGCATGGAGCTCCTCCGTGGGGGGAGGGATCTGGGGTTATCCTCTGAACTGACCCATCTCTCCCTGCTTCCCTCCTGCCTCCCAGATATTAACGAACTGAATTTGCCGAAAACATGCGAAATAGATTTCTCCGACCAGGACGACCTCCTCAACTTCAAGCTAGTTATCTGCCCTGACGAGGTGAGGGGGGCGGATGGAGAGGGGGTCCCGCATGTGGGTGGAGAGCAGGGAGTCCTGCATGCCGGGACTTGACTTTCTCTTCCTGCTCCCGGGGAAGCCCCAGCTGCTGCTCAGCTGATGGGCTCAGCCTGTGCCCAGACTCTGGTTGCTGCTTCCTGCTGGCCCAGGCCCAGGCTGCCAGGGGCACAGCTGGTGCTACAGCAGACCTGGGAGGGGGGAGAGGCAGCTGGGCGGCACCTCCGTGTGCATGAGGTGATGGGGTGCTGGAGCCCGAGCCAGTACTCCGGGGAGTGAGATGGGGGCAGGGGCTGCAAAAGATTGATGGCTCTGCACATGCCTCTGCTGTCCCAGCCCCAGATCCAGCCCTGCTGGTGCCCCTCATTCCTGACTATCCCCCCCACTGCTATCCCAGCTCGCTCACCACAGCGCTGCCAGTGTCCCTCAACCCCACCCTGGATCAGGCCCCACAATGCCAGCTGAGCTGAATGGCACGTGGAGGGAGTGTGATCAGACCCCCTAGCTGCTGCATCTCTGTTACCCTGCACTTGGCTCCATGGGGCCAGGCTGAGGCCAGGCCCCTTGGGGTGCTGGGGGGCCCCCATGAGGATCCTCCCTTGCTGAAGGTCTTTTCTCTTTCAGGGTTTCTATAAAGGGGGGAAGTTTGTCTTCAGTTTTAAGGTAAGTCCCTTCCCTGCCTCTGGGGATTTGCACAGGAGCCTTGATTTGCACAGGAGCCTTGCCCGGCTGGGGGGGAAAGGGGGGCCCTTGGGGCTTCCCCGTGTTGGACTCTCTTCGCGCTGTGTGAGAGCCAAGGAGGGAGTGTCGGCCCCACGAATCTGGTGTCCCCTCTCCTGGGAGGGAGGAAGGTGCTGTGTCTGTTCAGGAAGCTGGGGACATGCCCACAGTCCCCCAGAGCTGGCAAGAGGACCCAGGAGTCCGGGCCGATTGTGCCTTCCTGCTGCGGAGGGAGCAGCACTACGGGTGGGGGGGATTCCAGAGCTCCTGTGAGTTGGTGGGTTCAGGGAGTCTGGGCCCAGCTGCTCTACTGTGGGGGGGCCTTGGGAATGACTCTCCTATCTGTCTGTCTGTCTGCAGGTAGGCCAAGGCTACCCTCATGACCCTCCCAAGGTGAAGTGTGAGACCATGGTGTACCACCCCAACATAGACCTAGAGGGCAACGTCTGCCTAAATATCCTCAGGTAGGGAGCGCACCCGGCCGCCCCACTCTCACTGCTATCCCCAGGCCGGTCTGGGGATTGCCCCACCCACGCAGATCGGGGAGGAGGGCGGCCCCTCTCCAGCATCAGGATCCTTCCCTGCCCCACCTACACAGATCGGGGGTGGGGAGATATGGGGTGTGACCCGGTGCCTAGAATGGACCTCACTGAGAGTGCACGCTCAGAGCAGACTGCAAGAAACAGGGCAGGCACATGCCAAAAACTGGTGGTTTTAACTACAGGTAGATTCACCAAACCAGTAGCAAATGAGCTGCAATACCACACCGGTTAATAAGAAACCCAACACAGCCCTCTTATAGGCGTTCCAGCCAGTGGTTCCCATCCCAACAAACTGGTCTGATATAGTGAAAGGTTACTGAAAACCCAATTCACCCTGTGTGAGGTTCCACCAGTCCCACACCGGGTCAGAATGTATCTCAGATCTTACCCGGGTATCACTCTGTCAGCCAATCCTTAGTAAACTAACTGAGAATGTATTAATAAAAAGAATAGTTATAAATGGTTAAACGATCGTATACATACAAATGATTGCGAAGTCCTGACCACAGGCTCGTAGCAGTGATGGAATAGACGGCTGGCTTGGAAAGTCTCTCTGGTAACATCCAAAAGATTGGACGGTCCTCGGTCCGTTGTTCAAAATGCTCCTCTTAGAGCAGGGGAGGGCAAACTTTTTGGCCCGAGGGCCACATTGGGTTGCGAAACTGTACGGAGGGCCGGGTAGGGAAGGCTGTGCCCCCCAAACAGCCTGGCCCCTGCCCCCATCCGCCCCCTCCCACTTCTCGCCTTGTGACTGCCCCCCTCAGAACTCCTGACCCATCCAACCCCCACTGCTCCCTGGCCCCTGACTGCCCCATCCTGGGAGCCCCCCCACCCCCTATCCAACCCCGCGTGCGTCCTGCCTCTTCTTCACACCCCCGCCCCCCGACAGGCCCCCTGGGACTCTCATGCCTATCCAACCCCACCACCCCGATCTCCCTGCCCCCGCCCGAATCTCTGCCCCACCCAACCGGCCCCTGTCCCCTGACTGCCCTCTGGGACTTCCTGTCCCTTATCCAACCCCTCCCTGCCCCCTTACCATGCTGCTCAGAGCGGCAGGAGCTTGCAGCCCTGTTGCCCAGCCAGAGACAGCCACGCAGGAGCCTGCGGCGGGCCAGAGCGCTGGCAGTGTGGTGTGGTGAGGCGAGGCTGTGGTGGGGGGGAGGACAGCAGGAGAGGGGCTGGGGGCTAGCCTCCCCGTCCGGGAGCTCAAAGACTGGGCAGGACGATCCCACGGGCCGGATGTGGCCCGCGGACTGTAGTTTACCCACCTCTGTTTTAGAGGAAAGAGGCAAACTGGAGATGTCTCAGGTGCCTTTTATATCCTCTGCCATGTGTATGGAAAGTTACTGTCCCAAACAAAGCCTAGAGCCTGTGTGTATGGACAAAGATGGAGTCTGAGATCACATGTCCACATCACCTGCCGTTACATGTTTTACTGAATCACAGGGCTGGCCACTGGCTCCTTGCGCTCTGAGGTGTCCTCCGGAAGAGAGTTGGTTCTTCTGAGTAGTCCATTCACAATGGGCTGGGGAGACTGAATGTTAACTACCTTGTGGGTGTTACCCGAAGGACAAACGCATGTGGGATACAGATAACTAGCCAGTCTTCACACCTTCAGATGCCGTGGTGATCCGTGGATTTAACCAGGATAATTGTATTTGACTTTTCCATTGACACCTCACATGATAGACTCGGTATAAGATTTGTTGCAATTGTATAACAGTGGTAGCAACTGCTACAAATGGTCATCTTCAATCCTACAGCATCACGGGGGGAATCCCCTGTGGCCCACCCCCATGGAGCTGGGGGGGGCAATATGGGGGATCCCCTGTGGTCTGCCCACAGGGAGCAGGGATGGGGGAGGGATATGAGGGATTCCCCTTCAGCAGCACTGCCCTTCTCCTTACATACAGGTCTTGGGGCAACCCCTCCTCCCATAATCTCCATGATCCCCACCCCCCAGTCAGATTCCGATGTGATCCCCACCCCAAAACCTCCTTCCCCCCTCATGCCACCTGTCTGGCTCTCCTCCCCAGTCAGAACCTGGGATGATCCCCTGCCACCCAAGTGTGGTGTCGCTCCTCTCCTGGGCTTGGCCGCAGGGTCCTCACTCATGGCTCTTTTCTGCCCCGCAGAGAGGACTGGAAACCCGTACTAACAATAAACTCTATAATTTATGGTCTGCAGTACCTCTTCTTGGTGAGTACCGGATGGGGGTGAATGTTTCACCTGCACCGCTGGAGGGTGGGGGGCAGGTGTGTGTGTGGGGGGGACATGTTGTGGGGGCCGTGGGGCAGGAGGCGGGAGGGACCTGGTGTCCCCTGCACTGTTCGGAGTGGAGGTAGCCCTGGCATTTCAGCAGGGCTGGGAAGGGGCGTGGTTGCTTCCTGCAATGAGTTTGAGGGCTGGTCGTGGGGTGCTGATCTCTGTCCCCTTGCAGTTTGGGGGAGCGGTGGGGTGATTTCTTCCTAGGGTCTCTAGGCAGGCTATGGTGTGTGTGTGGGGGCAGTCCCCTGAGAGCCGAGGGAGGCACTGGCAGGTTACTCTGTGCCAGGGCTGGGGGGGTTGGCGTAGCTGTGTGCTGAGCTGCCTGCAGTGCCATGCTCCAGTCCGCATGGCCTGTTGCCTGGCAAGGCCCCGGGGCCGGCTCTCCTGTGTGTTTCCATCTCTTCAGGTCCCTGGTGCTCTGCTCGGCCCTGCCCAGGGCTCCCTCACCCTGGCGCAGGCTGGGTGCCCTGTGGCTCTTCCCGCAGGCATGACTGGTTGCTGTGTCCTTGGGGGGCGGAGCTGCCACCCAGCCTGGGGCAGCCTGCCAAGAGCCCATCGCGCACCATTGGGATGTGGGGTCTCTCCTTTGGTTCAGCTGCTGCATCCCTGGTGTGCCTTGGACTGACTCTGACACAATTGATGGAGCCTTTGGGGGGTCCTGGAGCTTCCCCTAAAGACTCTGGTCAACCTGATGGGTGCAGAGAGCCGCCCGAAAGGGGACAGGGGGCAACGGGCTGAGCAGCATCTGCCAGCAGCCTGAAATGGGTGAGCTTGGTGGACTGTTAACCCTGAACCCTAATGACAGGCAGCTTTAAATAGTAGCATCGTGAAATATTTCGCTGCCGTTCTCTTGAGCAGAGGCGTTCAGCAAATGTGCTTCTCCCCACAACCCCTTATCTGTCTCTTTCTTGAGGCAGTTCTACAGTCGATTAAAATCCCCAGGGGCAGAATCAGTGGAGTCCAATGTAACCTTAAAATACATCCTGCAGGTGGAAATCAATACACACATTCCCGTCTATCCCTCCTCTCTCCCCCCATCACTGTGGTAGTTGAGCACCTCACAATCTTCCGTGGATTTATCCTCACACAGCCTTGTGGGGCAGGGCCGGGCCGTTATACCCATTGTACAGATGGGGCAGTGAGGCACGGGGATGGCTGGTCACACAGGGGCAGTGACAGCGCAGGGAAGAGATGATGCAGCTCCCAAGTTCTCTAACCATTGGGCCATCCTGCCCCTTTAATGGACAGCAATGGCACGATTTCCAAGGCCCTGCAGAGTGCAAGGGGATTAGGTCTGAACTCTGCCCTGTCGCGTGCATTCCAAGGAGGCTGCAGGATAAAAGTCCCGTGATGTGCTAGCTTGTAAAGACACCCTCTAACTTCCTTAAAAAGAAACCGATGCTTCTCCTTGAGTTTAAGACCAGGAAGAGACCATTAAATCTGGGCTGACCTCCCATACAGCGAGGTTTGGCAGACCTCGATTGTTGGTGTTTTGTAATTTTGATGGATCATGTTGTTTTTCTTTTACGCATTTTTTCAATTTTTATCCATTTCAGTGTTGACAGTTTTCCAAAGTGACGGGGTTTAAGCGTTTCTATTGTTTACAATTTTCACACGTGTAGAAAATGATTGGAGAGGGCCGGACAATTATGTAGTGACCTTAGAGGCTGAGATTTGAAGTTAGTTTTATCACTGTTAAAACCTAGTTGTCCACATATGTCAAATGATACAAAGTAAATAGCCTGAAATCAAACGCCAGTGAATTCTTAAGCAACATTTTTCTTTCTTTGCCTCCTGTAATTTTTGATGCTCAATGGAAACGTTTTTCATTGGTTGGTGGATGCGCGGTGACAGTGACGTTTACTGACACTTGCCAATTGCGATGTGATCCTGCCGAGCTGCTAAATTCCATCCTCTCACTGCTGCACTGAGCCCAATAACCTGAGTTTGGCTAAAGCATCTCCCAGGAAAGGGATCTGGGCTGGATCTGAAGCCATCAGGAGACAGAGAATCCATCGCTTGCCTTGGTAGTTGGTTCCAGTGGTTAATGGCTCTCACACTGTTAAAGTTTTGTGCCTTTATTTCTAATTGGAATTTGTCTGGCCTCAGCTTCCAAACCTTCTTGTTCTGCTTTTCCCTGCTAGATTAGAACCTTTTAGTGTGTGTGCTGGAATCTAGTCTTTTCACAGTGCGATGGTTTGGGGGAGGGGGTCTATGGGAACAGCCTCCAGCCTTCCCTGAGCTTGGCCTTGGTTCTGAATCTGCACCACAATGGGTCACACCCAGCACCCCCTCGGCCTCAGCAGCTGTTTGGAGCCTGATTCCGGGTGTGAGCCTGGCTGGGTGTGAGCCTTCCCCTTTCAAAGTGACCCACAAAGGGGTTTAAAAACCAGAAATGGGGCTTGTCCCCTCACACACATTTATAGTGAATTTTGGAGATTTTCTCCATGTTTTTTCCACCTTAAAAAGGTTGGGAATGTCAGATCTGGGTTTTCCTGGTGTAGGCTGGAGAATCTATGGGAAGATTTTGGGATGTTTCTTCTGTGGGGGTGCTGATGTTTTAACAGTGCTGTCCTTTCTCCAAAATGGTCTTCAGGCATTGGAGTTAAATGGATCTTGAATATTTGACATAACTATGGGTTGTTTGCCTTGTTGTGGTAGCCGGGTTGGTCCAGGGTATCAGAGAGACAAGGCAGGTGAGGTAATATCTTTTATTGCAGTGGCTCTCAACCTTTCCAGACAACTGTACCCCTTTCAGCAGTCTGATTTGTCTTGAGTACCCCAAGTTTCACCTCACTTAAAAATGACTTGATTACAAAATCAGACCTAAAAATATGTGTCACAGCCAATAGTTCTGACAAATTGCTTCATTTTCATTTTTACCACATAGTAAAATATTGTACTTATAGTATATAGAGAAGTATAAACAAGTCATTGTATGAAATTTTAGTTTGTACTGACTTTGCTGGTGCTTTTTATGTAGCGTGTTGTAAAACTAGGCAAATATCTAGATGAGTTGACGTACCCTCAGAAGACCCCTGTGTACCTCCAGGGGTGCACGTACCCCTCGTTGAGAACCATTGTTTTATTGCACCCACTTCTCTGTGAGAGAGACAAATTGGCCTGCCAAATCCAGGGTTGTGGGCTCAATCCTTGAGGGGGCCATTTAGGGAACGGGGGTAAAAATTTGTCTGGGAATTGGTCCTGCTTTGAGCAGGGGGTTGGACTGGATGACCTCCTGAGGTCCCTTCCAGCCCTGATATTTTATGATTCTGATAACTTGCTAGCGTACACAGAGCTCTTCTTCAGATCTGGGAAAGGTTCTCAGGTGTAACAGCTTAATACAAGGTGGAACAGCAGATTGTTTAGTATAAGGAATTAATTAACAAGGGACCCATTCATAGTGAAGTAGTCTATTAACACCTCTGCAGTTATAGCACCAAAAAGGTGGGTTAGTGGGTAACAGATTGTTATAATGAGCCGTAAATCCAGTGTCTTTGAGTCCATGATTTTTCGTGTCTAGCAGAGTTATGAATTTAAGCTCCCAGGCTCATCTTTTGAAGGTGTTGCAGAGGTTTCCTTAGAGGACGAGAATCGAGAGGCCAGATGCAGAGTCAAGTATCAGGAGGTAGCTGTGTTAGTCTGTATCTACAAAAACAGCAAGGAGTCCGGTGGCACCTTAAAGACTAACAGATTTATTTGGGCATAAGCTTTCGTGGGTTTCAGTTGCATCTGAAGAAGTGGGTTTTTTACCCACAAAAGCTTATGCCCAAATAAATCTGTTTAGTCTTTAAGGTGCCACTGGACTCCTTGTTGTTTCTGCAGATACAGAGTGATCGCTGTGTGAAAAGTGTTTGCTCAGAGATAAGGGTGGTCTTGTCTCTCACCGTTTTTCTGTGCGAGTTCATTAGCAATCATAGTGATTGTCCTGTTTTGCCCATGTAGTTGTTGTTGGGGCGTGTAGTGCACTGGATGAGGTACAGCACATGTAATAGGCGTGTGTACAATCCATGGGACAGGGCCCAAGATGGCGGCGGTGGCGGAGGAGCGGCTCCTGTCGGAGGGGAAGGAGGTGCCATGGGCTTGGCGCGCCTCTCCCCGGCGCCCTTGGAGCGGCTCCCTCAGAGCAACGTGCTGGTGGGGCCGTCCATCGTGGCCATCGAGAGCATCCTCAGCTTCCTCTCCTAAGACGAGATCAGCCAGCTCCACCTGGTGAGGGGCGGGGCTGAGGGGGGCTGGGTCATCAGCTCCTCCTGGTGGTGGGCGAGGGGGACCGGGAAGGCAGCGCAGAGGAAGGGGGGAATATCAAGCCAGGGCCCGATTGAACCTACGGCCCTGCTGCGGGTACCCCCTGAGTCCATCATGTCTGTCCCTGCTGCTGGGAGGGTTGGGGTGAAATCCCCCCCCCCCCCGCCCGGGTTTTGTCTAATGCAATTACTCAGGTCTGTCTGGAGGAAAAGGAGGTGGGCGGAAGGGGAGAGGGGCCCACTGTCACCATCTCTTGCAGTCTGATGTCGCCAGCTGGACCGATCTTACCTCAGTACTGTGCTGGAGTTGTGGAAAAGCCAGGCAATTCCCCCTTCTGTTCAGCAGCTTCTTAGTTGGGGATGCATTTGTTCCTTCCCCCTTCTGTTCAGCAGCTAGTTGGGGATGCATTTGTTCCCTCCCGGCAAATAAGAGCCCCTGTGTTAAGCGTTTTGGTTTATTTGCCTTGGGAGGCATCCTATTTGTCTGCTCATCAGTTTCCTTACTTAATTGTTACATTCATCTCCTGTATGATTTAGTTGGGGATTGGTCCTGCTTTGAGCAGGAGGTTGGACTAGATGACCTGCTGAGGTCCCTTCCAACCCTGATATTCTGTGACTGGCGGGTGCGTGTGTGGGGTAGTTATCCTCCTAGCAGTGAAGATACAGCTGCAGGTTTTGCATCAGTTGTTCTGAGAGGGTCTGGTGCTGCTTTGAGTGGATGGGGAACCTGCTTCTGATGGATGTGGGGGGCTGTTTGCAGACCAGGGGAGGGGGTTCGGGAAAGATTTCTTTCTGGATGTGATCCCCATCCAGTATGGGTTGTGATTGTTACCTGATATCCCGTGTGGACCCTGGAGCGGTAGGAACAACCAGGGGTGTGCCGTAGGAGTGTCTTTGTTAGACACGGAAAGTCAATAAAGACACTGGATTTATGGCTTATTACAGCAACCGATGACGCGCTAACCCTCCTTTGTCCTACGCCTGCAGAGGTGTGTTAAGTGCCCACTTCACCTTGAATGGTCTCTGACAACATAATTAGAGGTAACGCTGCAGGGATTTCAAACAAGCTGACTGTGGCCTGGGCTACATGCAGAGATTGTACCACTGTCACTCCGTCAGCTAGAGGAGTGACATGTTACGCGCGCACTGACAGTGGTATGACCTTAGTCTGGCTGCAGTTATACTGTCCTATACCACTATAATGGCATCCGCTGTATGTGATGTACTGCGTTAACTGTAGCGGGGTAGTTGGTGATACAACTCTGTTGTTACGCTAGCGCTGATCTAGAGCTTGACAAAGGAGGTCAGTATCCACCCCCATTTTACAGGTGGGGAAACTGAGGCACTGACAGGGGCGATGGCGAACCAGGAATAGAACCAGGTGTCTCAGAGTCTCCTTTGGTTAAAGTGAATGGAAGTGAGGGACGCAGCGAGGGGCCCACGGAAGTGAGACTAAGGATTGTTTTGCGGCTGAACTCGGGGAAGGACGGTAGGGCTGGCGTGTGGCAGGGGGGTGCACCCCTGACTTGGGGGGGGTGGGGTGGTGATCAGGGTCATGGCCAGCCTCTAACTCTGTCTCCTCCCCGCCCGCAGGAGCCAAACCCTGAAGACCCCCTGAACAAAGAGGCTGCCGAGGTCCTTCAAAACAACAGACGCCTGTTTGAGCAGAACGTGCAGCGCTCCATGCGGGGCGGCTACATCGGCTCCACCTACTTCGAGCGTTGCCTCAAATAGAACTGACCAGCCGCCCCCACCCCTCCCACGAGGGACTCTGCCAACACCGCTGCCTTCAGCCACCGGGGGGCATGGGAGCCTGGCACCGGCAGGGCCCCCCTCGCTGCTCACGGCCTCTGCCCCTGGCAGCCTTCCCCCCACTCCCGCTGGAGGGGAGGTGGCTGCTGAGGGATGGGGCAGGGCTTACATTTGCATCCCCTGCCCCACCCATACAGCCCCCTCTTCCCTATTGGTCGCTCTCCTGCTGGTTTCCCAGCACGCTCAGGCCCCAAGCAGAGCGCCCTCTAGCCGTGGCCCAGCGTGAGCGCACTGGCTCCCCCTGGCTTCGCAGAGCACATCTATTTATTAGGCGGGGGGCTGCAGCAGGGGTGTAGGGCAGGCCGGGGGTGCATGCAGTCCTGCCGTGGGGGGGGCCGGGCCCGCCCCTCCCCTTTTACATCCCTCTTGTGTCTGGTTTTTAAAAACAAAGCGCCCCACTTACAGCAAAGCGAAGGCTGATTATCCAATGGGACTGGGCTGGAGGTGGGGCCGGGGCTGATCGAACCCCGCCCCCTTCTGCCCCAGGCCTCACCCCCCCAATGAACTGGTTCTTTGCCACGCTGGGGCCTCCTGCCAGCCCCGGGGCCATGAAGCCACTGTACTCTAGCGTGTCGGGTTATTAAAGGGGAATGTTAGCGCACCTCACTGCCCAGGGCCTGTCTGTGCCTTATTGCTCCGCCGCCCACTCCTCGACGGGTCTCTCCTCGAGGGGCTGCCCACCCAGCTGCCCCAGCAGGGGGCACAGGAGTCCATATCTCCCCCCAGCCTCCCCTCCCTGCTTAGAATCATAGAATATCACGGTTGGAAGGGACCTCAGGAGGTATCTAGTCCAACCCCCTGCTCAAAGCAGGACCAAACCCAACTAAATCATCCTAGCCAGGGCTTTGTCAGGCCTGACCGTAAAAACCTCTAGGGAAGGCGATTCCACCACCTCCCTAGGTAACCCATTCCAGTGCTTCACCACCCTACTAGTGAAAAAGTTTTTCCTAATATCCAACCTAAACCTCCCCCTCTGCAACTTGAGACCATTTCTCCTTGTTCTGTCATCTACTACCACTGAGAACAGTCTAGATCCATCCTCTTTGGAACCCCCTTTCAGGTAGTTGAAAGCAGCTATCAAATCCCCCTTCATTCTTCTCTTCTGCAGACTAAACAATCCCAGTTCCCTCAGCCTCTCCTCATAAGTCATGTGCTCCAGCCCCCTAATCATTTTTGTTGTCCTCCGCTGGGCTCTTTCCAGTTTTTCCACATCCTTCTTGTAGTGTGGGGCCCAAAACTGGACACAGTTCTCCAGATGAGGCCTCACCAATGACAAATAGAGGGGAATGATCGCGTCCCTCGATCTGCTGGCAATGCCCCTACTTATAGAGCCCCATATGCTGTTAGCCTTCTTGGCAACCAAGGCACACTGCTGACTTAGCCCCAGCATCAAGATGGGCCCCAGGCCTCTGGCCTGCTGTGCTGTTTGAAGTGGCTTGTGGGTAAGAAGTGGGGGTTGACCCCCCCCCCCTGCTCCCCAGCACAGCGGGTAGCTCCTCCCTCTCTGTGAACTTCTGCGGCTGGCTTAGAAACCGCCAAGCCTTGTTGGTGGGTGTTCGCTGCCCCGGGGCTGCCCAAGCAGGCCTGAGAGAAGGACAGATGTGCAATGGTGGAGGGGTAAAGCCATAATATGGGCTCATGAGATGCAACTGCTGCCCCCTCCTGGCTAGGAAGGGAAGGGCTGATCTCTGGTGCCAGGGTGAGACTCAAGTGGCCAAGAGGGGGCCCAGCTGCCTGGAAGTGGGGGATGGGTATCCAGCCTCTGGCTGAGTCACTGTTGCCTCTTCCCCTGCTGCGGAGCTGCCTGGGGCTCAGCATGGAGGGAGAATTCCCCATCAGAAGGAAAGTGTAGGGCGGGTGGGTGGCCTGTTCCTACAGCTGCCTGGCTCGTGGTAGCCAGTTCTGTCTGCATGTAACCTGCAGCCTGGGTGCTGCAGCAGCTTCTGTGGGATCCTCTGCCCCTGTGTGCACCCTCGGAGGGGAGAGAGTGGAGCCAGCTGCACTAAGGGGGTGGTGGTTGGGGGATGTTTGCAATCTAAGCTCCTTTACCTGCTTCCTGCAGGTTCTGGGCCCTGCTGCCGACCCGCCTTCCAGGCACCCTGGAGGGCTGCCTTTGCTCCTCTCTGGTGGGGTGTGGACTGAGCTCTGACATGACCCCTTGCCGAACCAGCACCGCGTGGGTGACTTGGTGGGGGTGGCGATCCCTGTGGCAAGGAGGCTGCCAAGAAGCTGGGATCGGGCCTCGTCGCCAGGCCTGAGGCAGTGTGAAATGTTGTCTCCCCATGTCCCACAGGGGCTGAGCCATGGTGGCGGGGGGCTCGGTTCTGCATGGAGCAGGGCTGGCGGAGGGGTGGGGGCTGTGAGGGCAGTTTCCTGCCCAGGAGCAGGGAAGTGTCACTTTGCTGTCCTGTTATCCCTCACGCTGGGCTGTTTGTGCTGGAGCCCCGCTCGCAGATGAAGTGATTTTTTCCCCCCCTGCCCTGACTGGGCAGCCCCTTGTCCCCTTGTCCTCACTGGGCTGAGGATCCAGGGGTGCTAAGGTTGGACGGGATGGTTGTGATCATCTCGTCCCATCGCTGGCCAGCCCAGGCTCTCATGCCGCCGCTCCCCTGGGTGGCCTCTGGGGAGATGGGGGTCGGCCCTTGCATTGCTGTGGCTGGTGTACTGCTTGTGTGTGCAGTTCTGATGCAAGGAAGGCCCAGTCCCTGCCCAGAGGGGCTTCTAGCCCTATGGATCCAGAGCCCTGGTGACTGCTGCTGTCACTGGGCCCTGGGATGAGGCTGTGTAGCAGCCAGGGGCCAGGTTGGGTGAGTGGGAGTGGCTGCCCCAGAGGGATGCCAGGACCTGGTAGGGAGCCACATGCTTCAGAGGGCTGTGGGGAAGAGCCAGGGGATGACCCAAGTGTGTATATGGCCCAGGGACCACTTGGGAGAGGAAATGGGGTTTATAAGCCCCTCCCTTGGGCAGGTGCAATGATCATGAGGCGAGAGGAACCAGGGGAGGGGGGTGTCAATTTTGATCCAGCAGTGACCCTGCAATAACAGCATTTGGTTCCTGCAGCTCCCCACCCCCATAGCCTTGCCCCAACTTGTCCCCTTCCCCCCACTACCAACCCCCCCACCCCGCTTCCCACACAATCTCCTCAATTGGGCTCCTCCGTCCCACCCTGCCCCAGCTTGTCCCCTTCCCCAGCCCCCTGCTTCCCACACAAATTTCTCAACTGGGCTCCTGCTTCCCAGCCCTACCCATAGTCCCACCTCAACTTGTCCCCTTCCCCCCCACTCGGCGCCCTCCACTAACCAGCCTCCTGCTTTCCACACCTTCTCAACTGAGCTCCTGCTTCTCCCTGCCCCCAGACCCCCTGCATCATAGCCCCACACAGTCCTGTCCCCTTGACCCATTTCAACCCCCACTTAACCCGCCTCCCAGACAGACTGTAACCCAATCCAACCACCCCAGCCTTCTCCAATGTATCCCCTGCCCTCACCTCCCTCCCATCCTGCCACCAGCCCCTTTCCCTCTGCTCTATCCAGCCCCTTCCTCTGCCCCAGACTTCTATCAGCTCCCTGCCCAATGCACCCCAGCTTCCGCACCCCTCCCCCTGCTCCCACTCCATTCACAACCCAGCCCCTCCCTCTGCCCCACCCTAGGATTGCAAGGTGTCCGGTTTTCAACGGGAACTCCTAGTCAGAAAGGGATCCTGGTGACTCTGGTCAGCGCTGCTGACCGGGAAGTTAAAAGCCCAGCTGGTGGCACATCAGGGCTCCTGGGAAGTGGCTGGCATGTTCCTCTGGCTCCTACACGTAGCGGCATCATTCGCTGCTCCTGCCTGCAGGTGCCTCCCTGAGTGCTGGCCCTGCAGCTCCCATTGGCTGGGAGCTGTGGCGGTAGCATGCCTAGTTCCTTGGTTGCCCCTCCGCCTAGGAGCCGGGGCCCGGAGGGACATGCCTGCGCTTCCTGGGAGGTGCCTGAGGTCAGTGCTGCCTGGAGCCCTCACCTGCTCCTGCACCCCAATCCCCTGCCCCAGCCAGGAGCCACCTCCTGCACCCTGAGCCCCTCATTTCTGGCCCCACCCTGGCTCCAGCACCCCCTGCTGGGGTGACCAGACAGCCAGGGTGAAAGGTGGGGGTGGGGGGGGTAATAGGAGCCTACATAAGACAAAGCCCCAAATGTCGGGTCACAAGAGCGGGGCATTGGGTCACCCTAGGCAGGCCAGAGCCCGCAGCCCCTCCCCCATCCCAATCCCCAGCCCCGAGGGGGGAATGGAGCGAGTGGGGGCGGAGCCTCGGGAAAGGGGCGGGGCAGGGGGCGGGGCTGAGGGTTCGGTTTTCTCCCATTACAAAGGTGGCGCCTCACACTCCCCCCGGCCCCCACCGGCTCCCCGCCCACCCGCCATCGCCCTCAGCCCCTCCCCGTGTCTCTCCTGCTGGGGGCGGGGCGCTAGAGCGCGGGGGTGCCCCTCTAGCCCGCCTCTCTGTGCTCTGCCGGAGGGCGGGGTCGCTCTGCGCTTGCTCTCGATGGTGACTTCCGGGAGGGGGACGCGCGCACACACACACACACACACACTCACACTCTCTCTCTCTCTCCGCCCACCGCCACCGTCACCTGACGCCCCGCCCTTCGCGTGCTCTGTGACGTCATCGGGCCAAGGCGGAAGTGAGAGAAGGAAACAGACTGACCGAGAGCGGCGGCGGGTGAGACCCGGGGGGTCCCGGGAGGGGGGCCCTGGTGGGGGGGGGGGTGTCTCCGCCTCCTTCATTTCCGTGTGGCGCGCGGGGTCAGCGCTGCTTCCCTCCCCCCCGACATGGGGGGGCCCCGCTGGGGGAGTCCGGCCCGGGGCCGCAGGGCAGAGCAGGTGGGGTTGGGCCAGAGTGGTTGGGGGTGCAGGGAGGAGAAGTGGCGCATAGTGGGGTGGGGGCTGGGGCGTGGGGTGGGGCACAGTGGGGGGGTGTAGGCGGGGCTGGGGCGTAGGGTGGGGCAGGGCTGGGGCGTAGGTGGGGGGCACAGTGGGTTGGGTGGATGTCGGTGGTGGGGCAGGGGCTGGGTGTAGGTAGACACTGGGTGCAGGGCAGAGGGGTGGGGAGGGTTGGGGCATAGTGGGGGGGGGGTAGAGGGGCGGGCTCTGGAGGGACCAGCTGTGGGAGGGGGCCAGGTGGCTTAATTGAAATCATCTCATGTGAAGCCTCTATTAAAACCATCGATTTTAATAAAACTTTTCTCTTTGGGTGCCAGTAATTTTTCAAAGGGGGGAGGGATAGCTCAGTGGTTTGAGCATTGGCCTGCTAAACCCAGGATTGTGAGTTCAATCCTTGAGGGGGCCATTTGGGGAACTGGGTAAAAATCTGGGGATTGGTCCTGCTTTGAGCAGGGGGTTGGACTCAAACCTCCTGAGGTCCCTTCCAACCCTGATCTTCTATGAGCTACCCTGGTTGGGGGTCACTAGACACATTTACACATATCAGTTTACAGCTAATGACAGAGCTTGGATGTTTGTGCTACCTAGGAGGGCTCCCTATAATTATATACCTTCAAGTAACTATGTAGCTTAATACTCTCAAATTCTTATGAATTAATTGGTCTTTTCCACTATGTTAGCAAATAGCAAATGCCAAATTGCTTATCTCCTAGAGAATTAACTGTTCACTCAGGATTTGTGTCAAGCTGCATTTGGATGGTAACTGGAGTTTAACTGCCCGCACAAAACAACATCTAAAATGTACTTTTATTAACCAAAACAACCTTAAATGCTTTAGATCCATAAATGTCTCATATCAGAACAGTTTTCATGATTACAGCAAAATGATTAATTATTAACCAGAGGGTTTAATTGTCCTCAGTGAATTAAACGGATTATTTCAAATCATCCTGGGGGAAAATTTTCAGATGTCCCCAAGTGAAAGTAGAGTGAGCTTAAGTTCCTACTTCCCTCTCTTGAAAATGAGTCTCCTAAATAGCTGGTTTCAGAATAGCAGCCGTGTTAGTCTGTATCTGCAAAAAGAACACTGAGGAAGTGGGTTCTAGACCACGAAAGCTTATGCTCAAATAAATGTTAGTCTCTAGGGTGCCACAGGTACTCCTGTTCTTTTTCCTAAAGAGCTAGCAGCAAATATCTCCAATGGCTGGTGATGGGACACTACATGGGTAGGGAGTTACTACAGCAAAATCTTTTCCCTCGTGTCTGGCTGGTGGTTCTTGCCCACATGCTCTGGGTCTAACTGATCGGCATATTTGGGATTGGGAAGGAATTTTCCCCGGGGCCAGATTGGCAGAGACCCTAGGGTTTTTTTTGCCTTCCTATGGGGCATGGGTCACGTGCAGGGTTAAACTAGTGTATATGGTGGACTCTCTGGAACTTGAAGTCTCTAAATCATGACTTGAGGACTCCAGTAACTCAGGCAGAGGTTAGGGGTATATTACAGGAGTGGGTGGGTGAGATTCTGTGGCCTGCAATGGTTCCTTCTGACCTTGAAGTCTATGAGTCTGTGATTACTTTGATTGAGCCATTGGGCTGTATTTATAAAGCTTGACCTCAGGTGTTTGGTATCTTCTCCCCCCCCCCCCCCCCAATTCTTTGTGTAGAAAAACCACCTTGAATGCAGTGTTTTTGGCAGAGGCTCTTGGATTTAGCATAATTACTTTATATTTAAGCATTTGAAGAGATTATCATAAGTTCAGGCCTTAACATACTTGGTATTAAATTCAGATTTTGTTTTAAAAAGAAAAATATATAATAATTTATTATAATTATATTTTAACACAAAATAAAACAAATTCTGGTTTAAATTAAAAAAAAATCTGATTTCAGCAAAACGTATTGGTTTTTATCCAGCCTGGCTTGGGGGTTTGGGGCCTGGAGCACTTTGATGGGAGCAGGGGGTCTTGGGGGCATAAGTCTTCCTAGGCCACCGAGGCTGTGCCTTCTCCTGCAGTGGCACTGGGCTCCATTCCCTCTGGCAGCGTGTTCCGCCAGAGCAGTGCCCCAAACCCAGGCCTCAGCGAGACCTTCCCATCACCACTAACCTTCCCCTCCTGTCTCTGCAGCTCACTCTGTGTGTGCGTACCTGACTCCAGCATTTCCTGCCTCCTCCAGCCGCCACCCCCTGTAACGAGCCTGCTTTCTCCCCTGGGTGAGTACTGTGCTGGCTGGCCCTGAGCGCCTCCTGGGGTTGGGGGTAGTGATTCCCCTTTGTTCTCGAGGGCAGTGCTGCCAGCAGCTGGGATCAGCTGTGGCCCCCAATCAATGGGGTGGGGTCTGTGCCCGGCTCGGCTCCTGCAGAGCAGGTTGTCCTGTCTGTGGAGGTGCGTGAATGGAGCATGGCAGGGGAGGGTCTCCCTGGGGTGAGGTCCAGGAGGTTCCCTCCCTCCAACGGAGCTGCCTGCTGCTCTGACACCTCTCCTCTCTTAGAGGCAGCCAGCCCCCTTCACCGTGCCTCTTCTGCCCAGGCTGGAGCAGGGGCTGCCTGGGGTTGTGCCCTGCCTTGCGGGGTCGCCAGGCAGGCCCCTATTGCGTGTGCAGCCTGGAGTTGGGTCTGGCCCCTCTCCCAGGAGCCGCTGGGCCTGACCCCGGGACTGGCACAGCAGTGCCCTGGGTGTGTCGGGACAGGCTGGGCTGCTGGTGGGAAATGCACAGAGGTTGTGGCAGGGTGGACCCAGAAAAGTGCTGTGGGAGGAGGGGGTAACGGGATAAAGGGAGCCGCCTGTGCACCCAAGACAGCCGTAGATGATGGAGCCAGCCCCACAGATACTCCTGCCTTGTTACCATTGCATGACCTGGAGGGGGACAGCCTGGCCCAGCCAGCTTTGTGGGGAAGAGTCTGGGTCCAGAGAACCCAGATCTGAGCCCCCAAGGGGGTAGAGCTGCCCTGCCCCCTGGGGTGTGGGGCGGAGCCTAGCCCTGACCAGCTGCCTGCCCCACTCACTGTCCGATCCAGAGGATTCGCTCCCCATCTCCCAGCCTGGGCTGCTCAGGGGCTCCCCTAGCTGTCCCCCTCCTGGCAAGTTCCTGAGCTGCTGCTGTCCCCCACGGCCACAGGCCGCCCCTTGTCCCGCTCAGCATGGATCTGCTGTTCGGGCGCCGGAAGACGCCGGAGGAGATGCTGCGGCAGAACCAGCGGGCCCTGAACCGGGCCATGCGGGACATGGACCGCGAGCGGCAGAAGCTGGAGACCCAGGAGAAGAAGATCATCGCCGACATCAAGAAGATGGCGAAGCAGGGGCAGATGGTGAGCGAGGGGCAGGGCCAGGGGGGAGCATCTCCAGCTTGAGCCCAACCTGCCCCCCGCATGGTGGGGTGAAGGTTATGGGGGACAGGGGTGTCTCCAGCTGTAACCCACAGTGAAGGGCGTGGGGAAGGAAGGGTACATGGGGGTGTTCCTCGCTGTAACCCATCCCCCCGGCAGGAGGTGGTGAAGAGCAGGGGGGATGAGGGGTCTCTGGCTGTAACTCATCCCCCCCAGCAGGACGGGGTGAAGAGCAGGGGGGATGAGGGCTATGGGGAGACGGGGTGTGGGGTCTCTGGCTGTAACCCCTCCCCCCCCCCCCCCAGCAGGACGCGGTGAAGAGCAGGGGGGATGAGGGCTATGGGGAGAGGGGGTGTGGGGTCTCTGGCGGTAACCCAGCCCGCGGTGAAGAGCAGGGGGGATGAGGGCTATGGGGAGAGGGGGTGTGGGGTCTCTGGCTGTAACCCATCCCCCCGGCAGGATGCGGTGAAGATCATGGCCAAGGACCTGGTGCGAACCCGGCGCTACGTCAAGAAATTCATCATGATGCGAGCGAACATCCAGGCCGTGTCGCTCAAGATCCAGACCCTCAAGTCCAACAACTCCATGGCCCAGGCCATGAAGGGCGTCACCAAGGCCATGGCCACCATGAACAGACAGGTACGTGGGCTTCCGCCAGCCGGGCCGGGCAGCGGGATCAGCTGTGGCCCCAAATCAATGGGGTGGGGTCTGTGCCCGGCTCGGCTCCTGCAGAGCAGGTTGTCCTGTCTGTGGAGGTGCGTGAATGGAGCATGGCAGGGGAGGGTCTCCCTGGGGTGAGGTCCAGGAGGTTCCCTCCCTCCAACGGAGCTGCCTGCTGCTCTGACACCTCTCCTCCCTCAGAGGCAGCCAGCCCCCTTCACTGTGCCTCCCTTGCCCAGGCTGGAGCAGGGGCTGCCTGGGGTTGTGCCCTGCCTTGCGGGGTTGCCAGGCAGGTCCTTATTGCATGTGCAGCCTGGGAGTCTGGCCCCTCTCCCAGGAGCTGCTAGGCCTGACCTAGGGACCATGGGGGAGCTGGCTACTCCAGCCAGGCCTCTCCCAGCAGGGGGCGCTGTGGGGTGCGGGGCAAGGTTCTGAGCCGTGTGTGGGTCCCTGGCTACTTCAGGCCCACTTGTCCCAGCAAGGGGTACTGTGGGGAGCAGGGGTACTGTGTGTGCTGGCCACGGTGTCGGGGCTCCTGGCTACTTCAGCCTGGCCTCTCCCAGCAGGGGGCGCTGTAGGGCCAGTCCACTCGATTTCCCCAAGGCAGTGACTGTATATTCCCCTTCCCCTACCCCAGCTGAAGCTGCCCCAGATCCAGAAGATCATGATGGAGTTTGAGAAGCAGTCGGAGATCATGGACATGAAGGAGGAGATGATGAATGACGCCATCGATGACGCCATGGGGGACGAGGATGACGAGGAGGAGAGGTGCGGGGAGCAGGGCAGGGGCGACTGGTTGGCTGGGGGTGGGGGGGCAGGGACTGGGACACGGGGCCTTTCCCCCTCCACGGGGTGCCGGCTCCCATCTGGTCCCAGGGCCTATCAGCAGGACAGGTGACAGACTGAGCCCCCAAGGGGGGTTCCCCAGGCCGAGCGACACCCTTGGGGTGGGGATGAGTTCACCCAGCTGGTGCCCGCTCCAGGGATACACCCAGCGCATTGTCCTGGCACGTTTCCCCAGGTGTGTGGGGACCCGGCTGCTGGGTGTGTGGGGCGCTGGCTCCTCTCCAGCCTGGTTATCTGGGGCGTGGCTCTTTCCTCTCCGGGTGTGGCGGGGCTTGGCCGTGTCCCTGCTCTCACCTGCCCATCTCTGCCCCCCAGCGATGCTGTGGTGTCCCAGGTGCTGGATGAGCTGGGCCTGACCCTGACGGATGAGCTCTCCAGTGAGTATCCCAGCTGTGGGTGTCGGGGGGGAAGGGCTCTGGCAGGCCCGGGGGGGCTGGGAGCCAGGTCCCCTCTGGGGCTGGGCAGTGCGGGGGAGGCCTTTGCTGCCTGACCCTACCAGTGCTTGGGAGATGGGGGGCTGTGGGGTGCTCTGGGTGGACTGGACCCCCCTCTCTCCTGTCCTGCCCTTGATGGGGGCCTCGCTCAGCGGGGGCTGTGGGGGGCTCTGGGCAGGCTGACCCCCCTCTCCCCACAGACCTGCCCTTGGCAGGGGTCCTCGCTCAGTTGGGGGGCTGTGGGGTGCTCTGGGTGGGATGACACCCCCCATCCCCGCAGACCTGCCCTTGGCAGGGGTCCTCGCTTAGTGGGGGGCTGTGGGGTGCTCTGGGCGGGCTGACCCCCCTCTCCCCACAGACCTGCCCTCGACTGGGGCCTCGCTCAGCGTGACGGCCGGGAAGAAGGCCGAGCCCTCCGCGGCGCTGGCGGATGCCGACGCCGACCTGGAGGAGCGGCTGAAGAACTTGCGCCGGGACTGAGGGGCTGGGGCTGCCCCCCTCCCTCCCCACACTGTGCTCCCCCAGGCACCCCACCCACTGCTGGCCTCTGCTCTCAACACTCCAGGGGCTGCGACTGCTGCCTCTGCCCTTCTCTGGGTACTTCTCCTTCCCCCACCCCTCTGCCTATGTGGGGGACTAGGTGGTGGGGTGGAGGGTCCCTGCCAGTTTGGGAGGGCAAGTCCCCACCCCAAGTTAATGTGGGGGTTGGCTATGGGGCTGCTGCGGCTCTCTGGGGGGCAGGGGAATCATTTCGGGGGCTCTAACCTTTAGCTTCCAGCACAGGTACACTACAGGTGGGGGGTGTCTTTTCTGCAATGGCCGTCACCCCCCAGGAGCTGCCAGCTCAGGCTGGATTCATCCCCCCCACAGAGAGCGGGAGGCTGGCTCTGGGGAGAAGCAGATTGGAAGATGCACCAGCCCAGGGATATATATGTGTGTGTGTTTCTGTGTGTCTGTGCTGGTGCGGGGGCTGGGCTTATAGGATGGGGGCAGCTGGGCGCACTCACTAAAGCCTGGATCTGGGGGGCACAGGTTGGGAGCCCCCCTTCCTCCCCTCCTGGCACAGAGCTCTCCATCCTGTGCACAGGGACCGGGCGGGGTGGGGTGGGGGGGGGCTGCGCTCAGGCCCTCCTGCCTCCATCTGCTGGCTGGCTGGGGGAGGGGCTGTAATAAAGACTGTAGATTTGTATCCATGGTGCCTGCTGGCTGATTCTTGCCCCATAGATTGGGGGAGGGGGCAGAGGCTCTCCTCTGCGGTGAGCTGGGGGCTGAGGGGGAGCTGTCCTATGTGGTTGCCTCCCCCTGGCTTGGAGCAGAGGAAGGGCTATGGGGATCCCCCGCTCTGCTGCTGGCTTCACCACATCTCCCTCCTCCAGGGGATCCTGGAGCCCTGCCCCCTGCAGCTGGATGCATCATTGTTCCTGGGGGGGAGGTAGGTGCCCCTTGCCTAGTGCTGGGCAGGAAGGGACTGACGGGGATGGGTCAGGAGTGTTGGCTGGGCTGAATGGGGTAGGAGGTTGGTGGCGGGGGCACTGGAGGCACGTTATGGGGGAGTGTTGAGTGGGGGTGGTGTATGGCTCGCGTTCACTGATCACGCACACCCAGCCAAGGTAAAACGCTGCCAGTTTATTACCCTGCCCCCCCCATGCCCCCCGAATCCAGAGCAGCTGCCCCCTCCACGGCCACTGGCGTGTCTTGGCCGCTCTTCACTCTCACAGCTGGGCTCCCCTGGGTGACGCTGCACCCACTGGCCACACCAGCGCCTGCAAGAGAGGAGCAACTGCTGAGCCTGGTGGGAGGGGAAAGACCCTGGTCCCTTCGGGTTCCCCATCTCTGCCTGCCACTTGCCTGGAGTGGCCATCGGGGCGGGGCAGGGCAGTGCCCTCCCCCCCACCAGGCCCCCTGCTCCCCACCCCCCCCAGCCTGGCGCTCCGTTTCCAAACTCCCTTTAACCACAACGGGGTAAAACTGGACCCTGGGCTAGAAACTTGGGAGATGCTCCACATCAGAAGGAACTTGGGATAGAAAATGGGGGAACAAGATAATACAAAGTGTGAGACTTGGTCTAAAAAGAAAAATCCCTTTCTGCCCCCAAACAAGTCTGTGTGAACGCACAGGAATCCAGCGCCAGCAGCTGGAGAGGGACAGGGGCTTGCTTTGACTACACCTTACACGTGTGCATGAGGACTTCAACTGTCTAGTCCTTCTCTGCACTTCCACACCATGCGGATGTGAACTAGGGGGTATAAATGTGATGTGTGGGTGTGAGAACCAGGGACGGTTGTAAGTGTGACCCAGGGGGTGTAAATTGAACCAGGGGGTATGGATGTGAATGACGGGGTGTGGCTGTGAATCACGGGTGTAAAGTCAACCTGGGGGTGTGGATGTGAGTGAGGGGGTGTGACTGTAGCTGCCTCTTAACGATTAAAAAAGTTAAATCAAAAGCAACTTGTCCCTTTAACACACAACGGTTCTCTTGCAAACCTGGTGCTCTCTCTGTGCGGCCAGCGGGACCAGCAGCCACGTGCCAAGCAGCTCCATTACCCGGGTACCTCCAATGTTATCACTGCGGAGACGGTCACCTGGCAACTAGTGCTGGGGGCCTGAACCCACTGGGAGGCGGGAGCTGTCCTGCACCTCCGGGGGTAGGGGTTGCTTTGGGGAGGCCAAGCCAAACTCAAGTCTGGCTGATCCCGGGTGGAGAGGGGACCCAGCTGTGGACATGGGCCCTGGGCTGAGGCTGTGCCCCTCTGGGGCTGCCCAGAGAGGCAGCTGAGAAAAAGCAGGGGCTTAGGGGTGTGGTGCAGGGTGGGGGACACAGCACTTCCCCCCTGCTATCCCAGCCCTGGGCTCCCCATGAGGCTGGGGGAGGGGAACTCACCGTGGGGGAGGGCTGCTAGACCTTGATGCCCAGGGCACGGAGACACTCGTGGTATGATGCCATCAGCTCCTTGCACGAATCCTCCCCGTTCTCACGCACGCTGCGAAGACATGGGGGGGGGTGTCATTAAATGGGGAGGGGGACCTGCCTGGCTCACACCCATAGGCCGATCTAGCCCAGTATCCTGCCCCCTCCCTGACCCCTGGATCAGACCCACGGGCCTTTCTACCCTGGTATCCCATCACCTCCCTGGATCAGACCCAAGGCCCATCTAGCCCAGTATCCTTTGTGCCCACCTCCCTAAAAGCTGAACCAAGAGGCTGGGAAACCAATAAGCCCCTCAAGTCTCGGCTCTCCTCTCCCTCCCTCCTACACCCGCCTCCCTCCAGTCAGACCCTTATCTGCAAGGGGTGCGTATGGGGAGGGCTGGCGGGTGGGTTAGATTAGTCAGACACACCCCACCCCCTGCAGCCTGTCCAGGGGTCCGGCATGGTGCCCATATGGGGCTGGGGGAGCCGTGGTGCAGGGAGAGTGGCTCGGGGTGCTGCGCTCGGAGCAGGCCAGGGCCACGTGAGGACAGCAGGGCGCCGGCGGAGCTGGAGATGCCCCATTGCCAGGGCTGGTGGGAATGGGGAGCTTGGTGCTGCAAGGGGTGCCCCACATAGGATCTTCTTGCTCCGTGCAGCGGAGTCCCTCCATGCGCCCCTGTTCCCTGACTGAGATCCTGGCCCATGCTCAGGCTGCTGGGGGTTGGGGGAGAGGAGAGATCCTACTTCTACCGTAATACACCTAATAAATAATGTACAGTGCCTAGTGCAGTGGGGTCCTGGGCCATGACTGGAGCTCTTAGGCACTACCGTAATACCCCTAATAAATAATGTACAGTGCCCAGCACCATGGGGGGCCATGACCGGGACTCCTAGGTGCTACCATAATACACCTAATACATTATAATAATCATAGTTTAGTGAGAGGCAGTGTGGCCTAGTGGAGAGAGCACAGGATTGGGATTAAGCTGCTGGGTGACAGTGGGTAAGCCACCCCTGCCTCAGTTTCCCCATCTGTACAATGGGGAATAACTGACCTCCGTAAGGTGCTCTGAGATCTGCTGGTGGGCGGTGCTGCACAAGCCCTAGAGCTGATAAGAGGGGACCCAGACCTGCAGGTTGGGTGGGGAGGCCGGGTTCCTTTTCATCCCAAAGCCAGGCTGCTTGGGAGGTGCGGCTGCCCCACCAGTCGGTTAGGGCTGCAGGTTGCAGATAAGGGGCAGCAGCAGAGCTGTGGGGAGGGGGAAGGGAGGTCACAGGGCAGGGGCGGGGTGCCGAGGAGCCACAATTGCAGGGGGCTGGAGCCTGCTGCTCTTTGGAGCCAATACAAACGCCCCCCCTCACCGTGCCTGTCCCCTCCCCCCAGCCATGAGCCAGGCTGTGCGGTTAAAGCCCTGAGCTGGGGCTCAGGACGCCAGGGATTGAGCCCCACTATACACATGTGTGGGGCCCGGGGATGGCCCCGGGTGGGAATCAGGGAGTATCCAGTTGCCATCACCTCGGGGGCTGGGTGGGTGATGGGCCTGAATTGCCAGGGTCTCAGTTAGTGGTGGGGGAGGGACAGAGAGGGGTTAATGGAGGGTGGAGGAGTGTTTCCACCCCGGCCACTGAGGGGTTAATGCCCGCCATGTGCCCGCACCCCCTTCCTGGCCTCCCCGTTACTCCCGCCTGGCTGCCCCGGCGGCTCCTTTCTCCACAGCTAATGAGGCCGGGGCTGAGTCAGCAGCACCGCGCCCTCCTGCCCCACGGCTGCCCGGCCCACACACCCCAGCTCTGCTTGGTCCCACCAGCCCTTACCTGGGGGGCTGGCGAGGGCTCCAGTCACTCTGTAGGGGTAGTGGGGTGAAGGAGGTGTCGCTCTGAGACACTGGGGGGCAGGCAGGGGTGGAAGGGGTGTCCCTAGGGGTCACTGTGGGGCAGGTGGGGGTGGAAGAGGGGTCTCTTGGGGGCACCGTGAGGCAGGTGGGGGTGGAAGAGGTGTCCCTGGGGGTCACTGTGGGGCAGGTGGGGGTGGAAGAGGGGTCTCTCGGGGTCACTGTGGAGCAGGCGGGGGTGGAGGAGGTGTCCCTGGGGGTCACTGTGGGGCAGGTGGGGGTGTAAGGGGGGTCTCTCGGGGGCACTGTGGGGCAAGCTTCCATTTCCTCCCCCTCCTCTGGCATGCCCGCTCCCTGCTGCCATGGGAACGGGGTGGCACAGCTGAATGTAGGTCATTGGCGGCCATGCTGGTAGCAGCTTAGCCAGCCCCACGTGTCCCGGCGGGTGCCAGCCATAGGGGGCATCTGCCCCGTGGGGCCGTGTCTCAGCATAGCCACTGCACCGGGGTCAAGGGGTTGCTGACACCGGGGATGGGGTGTGTGTGTGTGAGCAGGAGTGGCCGTGGGTGGGGGCCTGGGAGCCAGGACTCCTGGGTTCAATCCCTGGCCCTGGGAGTGGGGTCTAGTGGTTAGAGGCAGGAGGGCTGGCAGCCAGGACTCCAGTGCTCTGGAGAGGAGGGGATCTAGCAGGTGGACAGGCAAGTGGAAGGCCGGACTCCTGGGTTCTATGGTGCCCCCGTTTCCCCTGTGACCTTGGGCACATCCCAGGTGGAGCTGTGGGGATCAGGCCGGATGGGGGGAGGGCGCGATGGCCTCGCTAACCCCCTCGCACTAATTAACCAGCCTCCTCAGCGCCCGGCAGAGCAGGTGGTGCCAGGTGCTGGGTCACGGCACGCCCCTGTCAAGCTACATTAGCCAGGGCTGGGAGATGGAAGGTGCTGCCGGGGGAGGCATTGCCCAGTGGGCTCTGCGGCCTGCGTGCCAATGTGGGGTGGGGCGCAGTGGGGCTGAGTGTGGTGGAGTTGGCTGGGGGCACCTCATGGGGGAGAATGGGGTATGGCCTGGGCATAACCAGGGGGCACCTGGGGGTCACGCACAGCCCGTTGGCTGGATCAGCCCAGCCGCAGGAGACGTGAGCGGGAGATTTATAAATCATAGTAATAACTCCTGGCAGCACCGCCAGCAAAGCGCCTTACCCTGCGGGGGGCGCTCAGCCCCAATTACAACCCAAAGGGGGGGGCACGCACATGCCCAAGGTCACACGGGGGCAGAGGTAGGGAGAGAACCCAGGAGCCCTGGCTCCCAGCCCCCCCGGCGCGAACCACTAGCCCCCAATCCCCTCCCAGAGCCAGGGAGAGAACCCAGGAGCCCTGGCTCCCAGCCCCCCCTGCTCTAACCACTAGCCCCCATTCCCCTCCCAGAGCCAGGGAGAGAACCCAGGAGTCCTGGCTTCCAGCCCCCCCCCCTGCTCTAACCACTAGCTCCCACTCCCCTCCCAGAGCTGGGGCCAGAACCCAGGAGTCCTGGCTTGTCTCCCTGTGGGTCTCCACTGTTACTCTGGGGCCAGGAGAGGGGCACCTCATCTGCTGTGCCCCCCCCCCCGCGGCCCTGGGCTCTGTTACCCCCTCATCCAGCACCCATAGGGTAGGTGTGTCCCTGCTCTAACCCCCCATGGCAGCTTTAGCTGTGGAGGTATTTGGGGGTGAGGATCTGGCAATGGGGTCTGCTCCCCTGCGGGGGGAGGGGGGAGCAGGGACGTGCTGGGGCCAGAGCTGGGCACGGCAGCCCAAGGGCAGCTGTGGGGATGGTGCCAACTCTTGGGGCGGAGGGTGAATGGGGACAGGGCATGGCTGGGGGGTGACAGCCACTGCACTGGGCTCGGGACCCCGAGGGACTGACTCCGGGGGATGGGAACGCCCTCGGTAACTGCCTGAGCCCCCTGCCCCCCTGCCCAACCCCACAGAGGCCCCTGCCAACCCCACTGATCCCCTGCCAACCCCACTGATCCCCTGCCTCATGACCACTGAGACCCCTGCCCCTGCCTCACCCCACAGAGGCCCCTGCCTCTGCCCCACCCCTACTGAGCCCTCCACCTCACCCCCACAGAGACCCCTGCCCCTGCCAACCCCACTGAACCCCTGAACCTCACCCCCACTGAGACCTCTCCTGCCCTCTGCCTCACCCCTACTGAGCCCTCCACTTCACCTCCACTGAGCCCCCTGTCCAACTCCACTGAGCCCCCTGCCCCTGCTAACCCCCACTGATCCCCTGCCCCACCCCCACTGAGCCCTGCCTCTGCCTCACCCCTACTGGGCCCTCCACCTCACCCCCACTAGGCTCCTCTGCCCCACCCCACTGAAGCCCCTGCCCTCTTTAATCTTCACTCATACTGGGACCCTCCACCTCACCCCCACTGAGGTCTTGCATCCAAAGAAGTGGGTATTCACCCACAGCTCATGCTGCAAAACGTCTGTTAGTCTATAAGGTGCCACAGGATTCTTTGTTGCTTTTACTCACCCCCACTGAGTCCCCTGCCCCTGTCCAACCCCACTGAGCCCCTGCCCCACCCCACTGAGCCCCCGCCCCTGCCTCACCCCTACTGAGCTTGTGTCCTGAGGACTGACTCGGGATGGGAACACCACTCGGTAACTGCCTGAGCCCCTGCCCCTGCCCCACCCCCACTGGGCCCCCTGCCTCCCTGCCTCACCCCTATTGAGCCCCTGCCCCTTGCCTCATGCCCACTGAGAGCCCTGCCAATCCCCACAGAGGCCCCTGCCCCACCCCACTGAGACCCCTGCCCCTGCCTCACCCCTACTGGGCCCTCCACCTCACCCCCACAGAGGCCCCTGCCCAACCTCCACTGAGGCCCCTGCCCCACCCCACTGAGCCCCTGCCTCACCTCCACTGAGTTCCCTGCCCCTGGCTAAGCCTCCTCCCACACTGAGCCCCCTGCCCCACCCCCACTGAGCCCCCGTCCAACCATCGCTGAGCCGTTCCCCACAGAGCCCCACCCCCAACTCTAGTTGACAGTGGGGTGGGGAACCAGTAGGGGGTGATGGGACTGACAGCACCTGGGGGGCCGGGGTGACCCACCCATCCCCATACACATCCCACCATCCCTATACATACCCCGCCATCCATCCCCATACAAACTCCGCCATCCACATACACACCCTGCCATCCCCATACACACCCTGCCTCCAGCCATCCCCATACACACCCCTCCGTCCACCCCAACCCCATTCTCATACACACCCCTGCATCCATCCCAATACACACCCCTCCATTCCCAAACATACGCCTCCATCCATCCCCACACCCTCCATCCCCATACACACCCTGCCATACCTCAGTCCCCATACACACCCTCCCTCCATGCATCCCTATACACACCCCATTCAGTCGTCCAACTCCAAATACACCACCGGGTCTATCACTGACTCCAGCTGCCTTCACTCCCCCCCCTGCGAGGCCCCCACATTCACACCTTGTAACAAGGCACCGCTCCCAATGCACACCCATGGCACCCACTCCCCATTCACACCCCTCATTCACTCTCTCTGTCAGCCCCATTCACTAACCCCCCAACCAATCTATGTCACTACACGTCTCTCTCCCCGCCCCTCGTGCCCCGCATATCTGGGGCTGGATGGGTGGGGCGGGGTTTGGGCCTGGAACCGCTGGGTGGCTGGGGCTCGTTCTCCCAAGTGGAAGGGCCTTTGCCCCACGGAAGCCCCTACGTTCCCCATGGAGTTAGTCGTGCTGGGAGGGGTGCTGGGCTGGCTGCTTCCTGGGGGTGCCCTGAGGCCACAGAGCTTTCTCCAGGCCGGTTCCCCGAGGTCACGTCCTGCCGTTCCCTTCCGGTCCCTGCACCACATGGCCAGCGCCGAGGGCCCCTCTGCCTATCCCGGCCTGGGGAACTGCGGAGCCAGGACCCACCGGCTCTCACCCTTCTGCCTCACCTGGGCTGGGGGCACTGGGTATGGAGTGCATGGCACAGCTCCCTGTGCCCACCCCACTGAGACCCCCTGTGCTCAATCCACTGAGACCTCTACACCACTGAGCCCCCCCATTGAGTTTCCCTGCCCAAACCCCACTGAGACCCCCCTGTGTCCAATCCACTGAGACACTCTGCCCCACTGAGACCCCCACCCCACTGAGACCCCTACTAATCTCCCCTGCCCCAACCCAACAGAGCTCCCAAGTAACCCCAATGAATCTCTCCAACCCGCTGAGCCCCTCAGCCCCACAAATGCCCCCAAACTCAACCCCACTGACTTCCACCTGCACCACTGAGTTCCCCACCCCACTGAGTCACCTGCCTCATGAAAACCTTGAACCCTCAACCCACTGAGCCCTCCCTGCCCCACTTAGGCCCCCATCCCCTAACCCACTGAGCCCCTCTGCCCCACTGAGCTCCCTGACCCCACTCTACTGAGTTACCCTGCTGCCCCACTGACTGCAGACCCACTGAGCCCTGCTTCCACTGCCTGGAGCCCCTGCCCTCCATTCCCTGTAGCAGCTACCTGTGAATCAGGTCGGCGGGATGCCAGACTCCCCCCAGCAGTGCTCCCCACCCCCCACCCCTGCATCGTGGCAGCTGCTCTGGGACTCACCATTTCTCCATGGCTGCTTTGAGCTCGGCGCAGGGGGGCTGCCCCTGGGGTTCATCGGGGGCCCCCTCTTCGGGGGCCCCTCCTGGGCTGGGGCTGTCGGACATGCTGAGCCGTGTGTCTGTCCGTCCGTCTGGGCGCAGGGTGGGAGCGGTACCCGGGCAGCGGCAGGGGGTGGAGGATCGCGCTTGGGTATTCGAGATATGTCATAACTGCTCCGGGGTTAATGCACAGCGGCTTAGCCTGGGCCAGACGCCTCCCCCCAGCCCTGCCCTCCCCTCTCACTGCCGGCTGAACCTAGCCGGGGACTGGGCTGGAGGTTTCATCATGCGACTTGATCTTTAATTAAAGATTAATCTTTAATTCCTGGAGACTCCAGGACAATCCTAGAGGGTGGCAACCCTAACGGGTCTCTGGGGACCTGCCCCCCAGACACTCCTTCCCCCTCCATGGCCATCCCCTCACACCTCCCCACTGAAACACAGAGCCCTGCGGTCACGGATCCCAGCCATAGACTCGCTGGGTTGAAGTGGGGCAGCCTCTGCATTGTGGGAACAGGGACTGACGGTGTCGGGGTCAGGGGTGATGGACAGGGCACCCGCCTCATCAGAGGGTGTGCATATGTACTGGTGTGTGTGTGATTTTGTTACTGTGTGTGCAGGGGTGTTGCAGTGTTGGGGGGGGGGTTGTGTGAGCATGTGGACAGAGGGTATTGGGGTGTGTGTGGGGTGTTGGGGTGTGCGTGTGCAGGGTATGTTGCAGGGCGTGTGTGTGTGTGTGTGTGTAGGGATTGTAGGGGTTTGTGAGTGTGTTTGCAGGGATTGTGTGCATAGACAGTGTTGCAGTGTGTGTGTGCAGGGAGTGTTGAGTGTGTGTGTGTATGTGCTTAGAGGGTGTTGCGGGGTGTGTGTGCAGGGGATGTTGGGGTGTGTGTGTGTGTGTGCAGCAGATTGTTTGCAAGGGTTTTAGCAAGGTGTAATGGGGCCCGGATGGCTCTCAGTGAGCTCTGAGGGATTCAGCCCAGGTCACTGGGGCTGGGTGGGTCACAGACAGGGCCGTGTGGAGCTGTGGGGCTGCACGCTCCAGTGGGCTGGGATTTGCTGGCTCATGGACCCCTCACACCGGAGCTCCCTCCCGCACTCCCCAGGGTGCCCACCACCAGCCCCCAAACCAGCCCCCTCCCACACCCTACCAGCTCCAGCTGTGCCCAACCAGCGATGTGCTGCCCAATGCCACCCCCTCTGCCCTGCTCCCCCCTGCCCTGCATCCCAGGTGGGGGCCTTGGCACAGGCACGCCGCACCCCAGAGCCAGGCGCAGCAGGGGAGCGATCCTGGCACAGACAGGAAAGGCCTTGGCGCCCCCAGGGCAGAATGAATAGCTGAGTCATTTGGGGATTATGCAACACTGCCATCCACACAGCCACAGCTAATGTGGGGTGCAGTGCCCCCAGTGGCCATGCTGGGTACATGCAGTGTGAATGCTGCATGTGCTAATAGGGACCTGCAGTGCCCCCCAGTGGCCATGCTGGGTACATGCAGTGTGAATGCTGCATGTGCTAATAGGGACCTGCAGTGCCCCCCAGTGGCCATGCTGCTACATGCAGTGTGAATGCTGCATGTGCTAATGGGGAGCTGCAGTGCCCCCAGTAGCCATGCTGCTACATGCAGTGTAAATGCTGCGTGTGCTAATGGGTGAGGGGGCAGCAGTGCCCCCAGTGGTCATGATGGGTACATGGCGTGTGAGACACGCTTTGCTTGTTCCCTAGTTTTGACTCAGGCCAAAGCCTGTTCTAGCTGGATTCCCCTGGAAGTGGTCCCAGGGCTGAGGCTATGGATGGGGGTGGAGGGGGGGAGGGGGCTGTGCCCCCAAGCATGGTGTGAGACTCAGGAGCGAGGCCTTCTGGCCCCACAGTTCTTGATCCACCGTCACCACCGCAAGGGGCCATTTATTTCCCAAGCTGCATTTGCAATGGGGGGGGAGGGGGAAGGGCCATCTGGCAGGGATGCCCAGTGTCTGGAATGGTGCCCGCCCTGCCCCATTGGCCCCAGTGGGGGCCTGGCTCCCACACGCAGCCTCGCCGGGGCGTGGGCACTGGTTGGGCGCAGATGGGACATGCAGCCCAATGGCTCCCCCGGTGGTTAGAGGCTCCGTGCCTCCCTCTCCTCGGCCACACGTCCAGCCGGTCCCCACGAGGCTGTCGCTGGCAGGGACGGCTCTGGGAGCCCCAGAGGGCGGGGGCTGGCGGGGAGCCCAGCCAGCGTCCTGCCCTCAGTGCGGGGTCCACGGGTAGGAGTAGGCTGGGGCTGTCCAGCCAGACTCCTGAGTCCTGGGCCTGTGCTCCCTGTGTCCAGCCCAGCCTTGGGCGTAGCCGGAGCGAGAACAACAGGGAGCCCCAGCAATGGGGAATCGCCTCATCCCTCTGGGGAGCTGCCCCAGCCCAGACCCCCCCCCACTGGCCCCTGGGCAGCTGGCTCCCCAAGCACTCAAGCACCCTGGAGCCCTGGCCTGTGGCTGTGGCCCTGGTCTAGCCGGCTGGGGGAAGGGGCCCTCAGGGGTCAAGGGAGGGTGTCTGGGTGCCTGGCACCTCCCAGACTTCCCTGGGTCGAGTTGTGGGGCTGCAGGGCAGACTGAGCAACACCTGCACAGCCTGGTCTCCCCTGCGCCCCCTCCTCTCCCCTGCGCCCCGCTCTGCCCCCTGCCTTGCCCAATGCCCCCTGCTCTCCCCCACCCACCCGAGACATCCTCTCTGCATCCCTCCCGGAGACACCCTCGCTGTGCTGCTCCACCTCCCTCCTGCCCGCTGCAGACCCCGGCGCCGCCCTGCTTGGATCCTTGTTCTAACCTGGATGCCAGCCGGAATCTCACGTGGGGTCCCAGGTCTGGGGCCAGAGGAAGGGTGAGGGGCTCAGGAGGGCTGGAGGCCTCCGCCTGCTCTCCTCCTGCTGGAGATGAAGCTGCCGGAGGCTGCTCCTGTGGGGGCTGGAGGCTGCTGACCTCTCGGCTCTTGAGCAATCATCTAGGCCGCAAGGAGCCGCTTATTTCTCAAGCCATGATTGTGCCAGCCCGATGCGGGGGGGAGTGTCACACTCAGCCAGGCTGGGCTATAAACCCCCTCCCCAGGGCGAGCGCCCGCAGGGCCCAGGCACCAGCACAGCTGCCAAGGGGCAGGATCTGCCCTGCCCCATAGTCCCCAGGGGCACCACTTGGGTGCAGAAGGGGTGCGCAGACCGGAGTCTCCCCTGATGGCTTTGTGACCCCAAACACCCTCCCCCAGGCTGTGCCTTCAGCCCCTTACTATGGGGCCGTCGCTCGCTGGGCAGCCCCCGAAGAACAGGGCTCACCGGCGTTTCTGGGATTCTGCAGCTGTCACCGCAGGCGCATAAGGAATTTTCCCCACGTCCTGTGGATACCCCCTGAGAACAAGACGCAGGAGCCCACCTGGGTGCAGCTTTCGGGAAGTCATGGACCGCCGAGAGCAAAGAAACTTTCTGGAAAATCAGTTGATGACTCGCTCACTTGGCCCCACGAGAGCCTGCAAGATCTGTGCATGGTTCTGGGCATCAAAAAGCTTCCCGCCAGCCCTCGCCGCCTGCTGCCAGAACCAGTCACCCGCGCGCTGCTCGGCACGCTGGGAACCCCGGAGCCTCTGCGGAGGAAATGCTGGATCCAGCCGGTGGCCAGCTGGCCGAGTCTATAACAGCATTTGACCTGATGCCACAGGGCACACGCCACGGAGGCTGAAGTTTGGGTGAGACCCTGGATCTCTGTTGCAGGTGTCGTCAGCTGGGGCGCTCCCGGAATCGTATGTGGGGCATGTGACTCGCCTGAGGGATCGATCGAAGGAGGCAGGTGGGATGAAACGAGCCCCGAGTCACCTGAAGCAGCAGGCCAAAGCCCGACGTGACGGGCGGGTGAGGCTCGGCCACTGAGTGTGGGTTGGGTTTGTGGCTGGCAGGGAAAAGGTGACATTGCTGATGACTGGTGGTCGCAGCCTTATGTCCCCGGGGACCCACCCGTGTAGCAGATGTGCCCCGAGGGCTGTCACAGCCTCACCAGAGCTTCCCACTGGAATCATCTGTGACCCACGGGACAAGGATTGTTTCTCGACGAGGATCTTTCTCCAAATCCTGAGCTCCCCTGTCCTGTGTGTCAGATGCTCTCCCGTCACCCCCTGCTCCCCCTGACCCACCAGAGACACCCTCTCCACATCTGCCCCGGAGACACCCTCTCCTGCCCTCCTGCCCTGCTGAGAACCCCACTTTGCCCTGCTCCTCGTTCTAACCCGGATCCTGGCCAGATTCCCCCAGGGGTCACAGGGCTGAGAGGTGCCTTCACTCCCAGAGGAAGGGTGAAGGGATTGGGAGGGAGGCCTCCGCCTGCACCCCATTCCCTGCCCGGGACAAGGCCATCAAGGCTGCAAGGCCTGTTTATTTCTCAAGCTGTGGTTGTGGTTGCGGTAGCGGGGAAAGTTGGGCCGGAGCCGTTGGCAGCTCGGTGTGGGCGGGTGGAGCAGGGTGGGAGTGTCCCGCTCAGCCAGGCTGGGCTAGGACCCCCCTTCCCAGGGCTTGGCCTGGATCCTGGTGATGGATAAACGCCAGCTGGTTTGGCAAAGGCTGGTTGGGCACCTGGCTGCTGAGGGAGGACATCTGTGCCTGACAGAGCGGGGGGGATGGTGCTGGAGGTTCCCATCTGGAGCAGGGGAGCCACGGGGGTCACCCTTGCGTGAGGATTCCCAGCTGGAGCAGGTCCACTGACATCAGGGCCGATTGGCACCCGTTGGGACCTGCCCGACGTCCTATTTCATTGCACAGTGTTGTTGGCACAGACAGTGGCAACCTGATCTCGCTGAGCAACAGATGGGCCCATTCGGCCTCCTGCCCCATCCCCAGCCCTCTGTGACCAACTGGACAGGTTGGGAGAGAGCTGGACACACAGACAGAGATGTGGGTGCCGGACACAAGGACAGAGATGTGAGGCCCCAGGGTGCGCCGAAGCTTTGTGGCCCTTACTCACATGGTGGAAAAATCAGCAACTTCACCCCATCACTCCCAGGATAAGACAAACCAGGCCCACCCGGCTGGGGCCAACGAGTCTGCCCTGCCCTCATCACCTCCCATCCCTCATCTGCTTGGTCCTCGCCATGCCCCCACGCCCCATCCCTCGATCCCACATCTACCCTGGCCCTCGCCACCTGCCATCCCTCATTTGCTTGGTCCTCGCCATGCCCCCACGCCCCATCCCTCGATCCCACATCTACCCTGGCCCTCGCCACCTGCCATCCCTGTCCGTTGTCTGAGACAATCACGCCCAGACTAGTCAAATCCCCTGTGTGTGATGGATGCAGTGAAGCTGTCGGAGTCTGCAGAGAGCCTGAACCAGTTGCTGGGAAAGAGGTGAGCTGCCCCCTATGTTTAAGTGGGGCATTGTCTGCCGGCCTCACCCCAGCAGTTACAGCCTGGCAGCTGTGGATAATGCTAACGCACCCCCCGCCATCATTCTGGGGGGAGGGTCCCCGCTGCTGCCTTCTCCACCCCTCCTGGCTCAGCCCCATGGAGTTTCCTTTAAAGGCAATATTGAATAAGGCAGATGAGTGGCGCCTGGTGCTGCCTCTCCTGGGCTGGGCACAGGGACAGCAGGAGTGGGCACTGCCCCCCTCTAGAATGGGAGCGGGGAAGGGAGGGAGAATGGGGCTATAAAGAGAGGGGCTGGGAGCTGAAAGCCCATCACTGGCGAGCTGGTGTGAGCCTCTGTCAGTGAGTGACGGTACCTCCTGCTCCTGCCCCATGGAAACCATGGTGAGTCCCCGCTGCCCCTCACCTCCTGCCCCATGGAAACCCTGGTGAGTCCCTCCCACCTCCTCCTGCCCCATGGAAACCCTGGTGAGTCCCTCCCACCTCCTCCTGCCCCATGGAAACCCTGGTGAGTCCCTCCCACCTCCTCCTGCCCCATGGAAACCCTGGTGAGTCCCTCCCACCTCCTCCTGCCCCATGGAAACCCTGGTGAATCCTCCCCACCTCCCCCTGCCCCATGGAAACCCTGGTGAATCCTCCCCACCTCCTCCTGCCCCATGGAAACCCTGGTGAGTCCCTCCCACCTCCTCCTGCCCCATGGAAACCCTGGTGAGTCCCTCCCACCTTCTCCTGCCCCATGGAAACCCTGGTGAATCCTCCCCACCTCCTCCTGCCCCATGGAAACCCTAGTGAGTCCTCCCTTCTGCCTCCTGCCCCATTGAAACCCTAGTGAATCCCTCCCCCCACCATCTCCTGCCCCATGGAAACCCTGGTGTCTCCTTCCTGCCCAGGGGCACCCCCTGCCCCCTCTCCTGTTGGTAACACAGCAGGGGCTAAGGGATGTGGGTCAGGTGGTTCTGGGTCTGTGCCCCAGGCTCGGGGGTGCTGACACTGTGGGGTCCTGTGCAGGTGCCGGGACGGATGCCCAGGGCTGGACTCCTGCTGCTGCCCCTTCTCTGTGCTGCGCTGCGCGTGGCTGGCTCCAGCCGTGTGTCACAGCTCCAGGCAGCGCTGTAAGGGGGCAGGGAACGGGGGAAGGGGTGTTGGATAGAGGGCAGGGGAGTTTGGGGGTGGTGGTCAGGGGGTGGCAGTGCTCTAAGGGGGCAGGGAGCAGTGGGGGTTGGATAGAGGGCAGGGGAGTTTGAGGGGGTGGTGGTCAGGGAGTGGGGGTGTGGATAGGGCTTGGAGCGGTCAGAGGATGGGGAACCGGGTGGCTGGATGGGGCAGGGGTCCCGGTGGAGCCGTCAGGAAGGAGTGGGGGGTTGGATGCAGTGGTGGGAGGCAGTCAGAGGCAGGGGTTCCGGGGCCAGTCAGGGAGAAGGGGTGGTTGGGTGGGGCAGGGGTCCCGGGGGGCAGTCAGGAAGGAGAAGGGGAGTTGGGTGGGGTTCCCGGGGGCGGTCAGGGGACTGGGAGTGGGGTGGTGGTGGTGGATGGGACAGGGGTTGCAGGGGGGCAGTCATGGAACAGGGGGGTTAGATGGGGCAGAAATCCCAGGGGGGCATCAGGGGGCAAGAAATGGGGGAGGGGGCCGGGCCACGGCTAGCTGTTTGGGGAGGCACAGCCTCCCCTAACTGGCCCTCTGTACAATTTCCAAAACCTAATGCAGCCCTCAAGCCAAAAAGTTTGCCTGCCCCTGCTGTAATGGGTTAAAAAGTCTCCCAGGTAAAGAAAAAAAAAAGTAGGCACCTGACCAAAAGAGCCAATGGGAAGGCTAGAACATTTTAAAATGGGGGAAAAAAATTTCCCTTGGTCTGTTCTGTGGGCTGCAGGGACAGAGCAGCCAGGCTGTAAGCAGTGATGCTGTTTAAGGCTTGAACCAGGTATGAAAATTCATCAGATCAGACCCAGAATTACTTTTTCTGAACTCCCCAAATATGTAAGTAAATTAGGGATGTTTAGCTAGACGCAATCAGGTTTATTTTCTTGTGGATCTCCTCTGTGCTAGCCCCAGATGCTTTTGTTTGCTTGTAACCTTCAAGCTGAATCCCCAGGAATGCTGTTTTGGGTGCTTAATTTTTGTAATTGTTTCTTTTAGGGTTTAGCAAAAAGCCTAAGTTCCAGATGTATTTTTTCCCTTTTTGTTTTTAATAAAATTTACCTTTTTTAAGACGAGGATTGGAGTTTTGGTGTCCTAAGAGGTGTGTGAATGTTGTTTGATTAGCTGGTAGCCACATCCAGGGGCGGATCTAGGAATTTGGCTGCCCCAAGCACGGCGGCACGCTGCAGGGGGCGCGCTGCCGGTCCCGCGGCTCCGGTGGACCTCCCGCAGGCATGACTGCGGAAGGTCCCCCGGAGCCGCCTGCCGCCCTGCTGGCAAAATGCCGCCCCAAGCGTGCGCTTGGCGTGCTGGGGTCTGGAGCCGGCCCTGGCCACAGCTAATTTCCTTTATTTTCTTTCTCAGCTGTTCCCCAGGGTGGGTGGGTGTGAGAAAGAAAGGGCTTGAGGGTACCCCACAGGGAGGAATTCCCAAGTGCTCCTTCCTGGGTTCAAAGGGTTTTTTTTTTTTTTGCATTTTGGTGGTGGCAGCGTTTACCAAGCCAAGGTCAGAGAGAAGCTGTAACCCTGGGAGTTTAATACAAGCCTGGAGTGGCCAGTATTAATTTTTAAAATCCTTGCGGGCCCCCACCTTCTGCACTCGGAGTGACGGAATGAACAAAGGGGTTCAGCCTTGACACCATCTGTCTGTCAACCCATCCATCCATGAACCCATCCATCCATCAACCCGTCTGTCCATTGTCCTTCAACCTGTCCATCCATGAACCCATCTGTCTGTCAACCCATCCATCCATCCACCCACCAATCCTTTCATCCGTCAGCCCATCCATCTGTCAGCCCATCTGTCCATACCTCTCACATACCTCTCCTTCAATTTTACAATCTCATTTCAAGGTGCCCATCCCCATGGCATCTGGGCACTGGGTTTGCCCTGTGATCTCCCCTCCATCTCTCTCTGTATCTCATTTCCAGGGTGCTCATGGCCCTGGTATCTGGGCTCTGAGTTTCTCCTGCAACTTGCCCCCCCCCCCCCGCCCGCTTCCAGTCCAGCCAGGGAGTAGGGGATGGGATTCTGGTCCGGAGCATGGTGTGCAGGATGGGGGCAGGGGTTGGAGGGTTGTACCAGGGCAGATGCCAGAGCCTATGTTGGGGGTCGGGTTTGGCTAACTCTGTGCCTGACGAACCCAGTTTTGGTCATTCTCTGCCTGGTGATCGACACCAATAAAGCTTCAGAGCAGCCCTTGGCCTCACGTCTCTGTGTTTGTCTCCTTCCTCGCCAGAGGTGCCAGCTCCTCTGGGATAACCCCTCTGTGGGCAGTGTCACCTACCCCCCCACCCAAACTGCAGCCCCTCATGCTCCATAGGCCTTGATAGAGTGTCACTTTTCCAGTGACACCTCACATGACATAATCTGTACAAGATTTACTGCAATTGTATAGCAGTGGTAATATCAATGAATAAATGGTCATATTCAATCCTACAGCATCCCAGGTGCCTTTTGCACTGCTGTGCTGTGGTAGCTCTGGTGTGTGATCTGGTCTGCTCAGATCAGCCTCCAGCAGGTAAGTCACTCCCAGCTAAATTCTGCATTAGCTACAGTTTCTGAATAGATTGAAGATCCTGTATTGCAGTAATTTAATAGAAGTTATATTGTGTGAGTGCTGCCAGCCACTTCTGGATTACACAGCAGAGCGACACCAGTAAACTCCCAGTCCCAGACTTTCCCCAGAAATGTGAGTCTTGTACGGCCCGGCTCGCTGCTGGACAACACAAGCTCGTATAAAGTCTGTCATTTTATTAATAGAAAATGAAATGCACCAATCCTGTTCTCTCAAATGGAGTTTCCCAAACACTTTAATCCAAACACACTGGTGTAGATAAAACAATGATACAAATGTATTAACTACAACGAGATCGATGTTAAGCGAGTACAAGTTCTGAGGCATAAAAATCAGAATCGGTTACAACAGGGGTCGGCAACCTTTCAGAAGTGGGGTGCCGAGTCTTCAGATATTCACTCTAATTTAAGGTTTCCTGTGCCAGTAATACATTTTAATGTTTTAGAAGGTCTCTTTCTATCAGTCTATAATATATAACTAAACTATTGTTATATGTAAAGTAAAATAAAGATTTTAAAATGTTTAAGATGCTTCCTTTAAAATTAAATTAAAATGCAGAGCCCCCTGGATGGGTGGCCAGGACCCGGGCAGTGTGAGTGCCGCTGAAAATTAGCTCACGTGCCGCCTTCGGCACACGTGCCATAGGTTGCCTACCCCTGGGTTACAAGAAAAATAAAAGTAAAACACGACAAAGGCCCAACTTAACAAACTAGAGTGAATCCACAGCCAGGTCTCTCTCACCACATGTCCCAGCAGGTCCTATGGACTGAACTTTGTTTAGTCAGGATCCCTCCCCCCAGTCCAGTGCTGCTCCCTTTGTTCTTCAGGTGTCGTGGGTGCCATGGGCGAGCGAAAGGGAGGAATGATTTGAGGCTTCGGCCCTTCCTTATTACAGCTCTTTCCCTTCTTCGAGAAGCTCCAGCTGATGTCCAGGAGACACCACGTCTGAATGGACGGGAATCCCAACCTGCTTCTTTTTAAGATGGAAATTTTTTGCCCCTGTCCCTTTTCCTGCCCATGAAGAGCCATTTAGCAGGTGATGGCCCAGTGGCCTTGTTTACACCTGGCTGAGGCGTCAGTTTGTCCCTCGTCCCTCGCCGCTCCCCAGATTGGGAATATGTCTCAGTCTCACCATCCCGGGGAATCTGATAACTCCACGTACAATGTGGCCACACATATTTTATCAGGACAATATTGACCAGCGGGTTATGAGTTCTCACACGATACCTCCCAAGGCATCTTTGTACAGAGTATTGTAATAGTGTGCAATGGGTGAATACAGGGGTACAGAGCACCACACCGGTGTCTCGCGACCTTCCCTTGCAGGGCAGAGTGTGCACCGCCCATGCCCCTTGCTCTCCCCCACCCTCCTGCTCTCCCCTCTGCTCTCTCCCACCTGCCACAGATCCCCTCTCTGCATCCCCCCGAAGATGCCCTCGCCATGCTGCTCTACCCCCTCCTGCCCCGCTGGGGACCCCCACCCTGCTGCCTCCTTCTAACCCGGATCCCAGCCGGATTCCCAGGGGGTCACAGGGCTGGGGCCAGGGGGAGGGAGGTCCCTTTGCCTCCACAGAAAGGATGAGGGGCTTGGGAGGGAGGCCCTCGCCCACTCCCCACTCCGTGCCACAGACAAGGTTGCCAGAGGCTGGTCCCTCGTGGGCTGGAGGCTGCCAGCCCCATGGCTCTTGTGCCACCATCACGGCTGAATGGGGCTGTTTATTTCTCAAGCTGCAGTTGTGCCAGTCGAGGAAGCTCAGCTGGGGCCGTTGGCAGCTCAGTGCGAGGGGGGAGCATCCGGATCAGCTGGGCTGGGCTATAAATCCCGTCCCTGGGTGAGCACCCATAGGGCCCAGGCACCAGCACAGCCACTAAGGGGCATGAACTGCCCTGCCCCATAGTCCCAGGGGGCACCACTGGGGCGCAGAAGGGACACGCAGACTGGCAGTCTCCCCATGTCTGTCAGACATTCAGTGGGTCCCTCCCAAGCACCGATGGATGTGTGACCCCCAAAAGCCCAGCTCCCCAGCCATACATTCAGCCCTGTTGCTATGGGGCTGTCACTCGCTGGGCAGCGCCTGGAGCCCCAGTGTCAGACTACCCCGCTGTATTCACACCCTACACACTATTGTAACAATCTTCATACTAAGTCTGGCTTGTAAGGACTCCCTTGAACAGCCATACGTTTTGGTCATTATTGTCCTGGTAAAATATGTGTGGCAACACGGTATGTGCAGTTAGATCTGTATGGTGTTATTAACACACGTGCCAAATCCCAGAGTCCCAGGCAGACAGTCGGCAAACAAGTCTGTCCTAAGCAAAGGAATGTGTGTGTTGCATAATTTGCACTTAAGCAGTAAACAGAGTCATCAAGCAGGAAGGGAAGACAAAGGCAGGTCAAACAGGTGGAAACAAAACCAGCAGGGAATATCCTTCCACACAGATTTTTTGTCTCTTAGTGCCCAGCTTGGAATGTTTTTCATGAGGGGGACAGAAACTATAAAAAGGAGGGAAAAATATCCCAAGGACCCCGCTCTCTCTCCCTGCCCATCTCATTCACGGCACCAGAAGTGACAAAGGAAGCGTTTGTTGGACTCTGGGAGAGGGGTCCGAACCGGGGTTTGGGTCAGTAACACTGCCAAACGCATGGAGGGAGAAACTTTGCTTGAACCGGATATAGTTTATGTTAGGGATTAGTAAACGTCTTATCTATAGTTTTCTTGTATCCAAGTCTGACTTGTACTCACTTACCATCTCTCTCTTTGTAGTTAATAAACTTTAGGTTTTAGCTGATCCAGTGTGTTTAAACTGAAGTGTTCAGGAAACTCCATTTGGGGTGACGAGCTGGGTGCATATTATTCTCTGGAAGGAACAATGGACTGAATGTAACTTGCGCTGTCCAGGAGAGGGCTGGGTGGCACAGGACGTAGCTTTCAGGGGGATATATGGGACTGGGGGTGTGTCGGGGCCACCCTGCAGTATAACCCAGGCTGGTGAGAGCCAGGGTGTAGCTGGCAGGCGGCAGTTACACACAGACACTCAGGGTGGAGCTTGCGTGCTGGAGGCTGTTTGTGAGTGGCCTGCGTGGGGGCTAGTTCAGCAAGGCATTGTAAGGCACCCGAGGGTGCAGGGCAGGGGTGACACAGCTGCTGATTAGTCTGGATTGTACTTTGGTATGTCACAGCCCCTGAAGGACGGGACAGTGCCTGGGAGCCCGGCCCCAGCTGTGGTCCAGGCTGGCCCTTCCTGTGCTCTTACCCTGCCCGGCACCTACAATCTGCCCCACATTAACCCTGCGTTAGAACAATATTGTGCCCGCTTGGGGCCCGATCCCTGTGTGCCGAGCCCCCATGGCCAGCCAGGTGCTGGAGAGAAGCCACTCGGTCATAGTGCAAGCTCTGCCAGCACAGACCCCTGTGGCCAGGCATGGCTCAGTGGATGAGCCCTGCCTCAGTTTCCCCTCACCTGGGAAGCAGACCTGCAGGTACCAAACAGCAACCCCTTGGAGGGGACCAACGCAAACTAAACCTTTGTCCCAGTGTCCCCCGGGAGGCTGGGGGGTGGGGGTGAGACACTGACGGTCTGGGGCGCTCACTTACCTGTCCCTGTCCCAGCCCCACCCCAGCCCCTGGCGACTGATAAATGACGGCTGGCTTGGGAGGCCTGGGCTCAGGGGGAGCCCCAGACAAAAAGTGGGGGCCCAGGCCTGGGCCGATGGAGGGGGCACTGCCAGGGAGACTGGGAGGCCTCGCGCGCCCTGTGAAGCTGAGACACACAGACAGAGATGAGGGAGCCAGAGACACAGACAGAGACACGAGGGCCCAGGATGCTCTGACACTTGATTGTTGTTAATCACAATGGGAGGAGGGGGAGGAGTGGTGGACTTAGTAAAGCCACAAGTTGTAAGAAGAAAAGTGCCACCACCTCCATCCCTAGATCACCCCAAACATCCCGATGGTGCCCCCACCCCCATCCCCCATTGCCTTAACAGTGCCCCCTGCCCTGCCATCTCCCATCCTCCCGACAGTTCCCCCTACCCTGCCATCTGCCCGACATTGCACCCCACCATCCCCTCAATGGTGTCCCCTGCCCCACCATCCCCCCGATGGTGCCTCCCACCCCCATCCCCTCAATAGTGCCCCCTGCCACCCCCCATCCCTTCAATGGTGCCCTCCACCCCACTATCCCCATCCTCCTGATGGTGCACCCCACCCCACCATCCTCTATCCCCTCAATTGTGCCCTCGCCCTGCCATCCCCCATCCCCCTGACGGTGTCCCCTGCCCTGCCATCCCCACCCAACTGTATCTCATCTTCCACCAATCCCCACCCCCCTGCACTGCCTGCCCCAGCACCCCCACTCCTCTAGGACACGATGGAGGCTGCTGGCAGGGAAGTCGCATGGTTGGTGCAGTCGCTGCCCCACGGCTCACATCCTGGCCAGGCAGGTGTTGGAGCTGGGGTTGTTCCTGCCGAAGTCCCGGCAGCCGTTGTTGTCGCAGCGCAGCAGGGGCACGTCATGCAGCCGGTTCCAGGCCTGCAGCCTCCTCTGGGGCGTCACGGCCTCCTGGTAGATCTGCTGGAAGACAAAGGCCTTGGAGTTGTTGTCGATGAGGCCACAGGTGTTGCTCACGATCTGTAGGATGTTGTAGGGCCTGTTCTCGATGCAGGGCGGGTCGAGAGGGAAGATCAGGCATCTGCTATTCTTGTAGGTCTGGGCCAGGAGCTTCTGCACGGGGCTCTTCCGGCCTCCCTGGAGCAGGTGCCACTCGGCATCCTGCCCCACCCCGCTGAGCAGGCGGCTGACCCCGGCAGCCATGATGTTCCCCTGGCCTGGATTGTACAGGCTGTTGGGATTATTAATGGCCTCCAGCATGTTCTGCAGCTGCTCCTTGGGCAGCTGCCGATTCAGCTTTGCCGGCAGAGAGTTGAGAATTGAGCCCTCACCTCATACCTAAGGGAAGGCAAAGCAAAGGGCAGTGAGGGCAGACGAGGCTCCGGATGGCTCTGCCCCCAGCCCTGAGCGGCAAGTGGCTGCAGTGCAGGACACTCGGGCTGGGTCGCACCTGGTGGCATCACTGGCCGGTTCTAGGCTCTCAGGGCTCCAGCCTGGGCCAGGACATGTTTGTGCCCTGGGAGAATGAAATACACTTGGAGGGCGGTTTTAAGAAGATCAGAAACTGCCACAGACGCCCCCTGGGGACGGGGTCATCAGCCCGGTGTGAGCTTTGGTCCATCAGCCCCACAGACCTGAGTGTTACCACTTGAGCTCCAGGAGCAAGTCAGAGCTTTTACACGGAGCCACCCCAAGGCAGGGATGTGACACACAGTTGGCCGCTGGGATACACAGCGATTTGCTGGAGAGCTGAAGAATCCTGCAGATTGGGGCTCCTCGGGTCTCCCCCAGGCTCTGGGAGGGGACTGTGACTGTGGTTAAAGAGAAGCTAACAACAGCACAGATATGTGGCACATTCCCTGTGAAAGGCTGTGTCTCAGGCTGGGGTCTGCCACGCTAGAGTGCTGGGTTCTCATCCCACTTTTGCCTGAAGTGGCCTTTTGCAGCTGATTTGGAGAGGGTTGGGGGCTCATAGCTGCCTGCCTGCCAGGACTGAGAAACAGGGCCCTGCTACTTACCAAGGTCTATGATGTGCACTAGACAGCAGACATGGGAGCAGAGCTCCTGGCTCCCAGCCCAGTGCACCTTCGCCTTAACTACGATCTACTGGGAGGGAATCTTGCTCTGGGCTGACACAACATGGGCTTGGGGGAGCACAGGTGTCACCTGTGGGGGCAGAGTTAACCCTGCAGACCCTTCATCCTCTAAGTATCAGGGGGTAGCCGTGTTAGTCTGTATCCACAAAAACAACGAGAAGTCCAGTGGCACCTTGAAGACTAACAGATTTATTTGGGCATAAGCTTTCATGGGTAAAAAACCCACTTCTTCAGATGCATGGAGTGAAAATTACAGATACAGGCATACATATATATTGGCACATGAAGAGAAGGGAGTTACCTTGCAAGTGGAGAACCTGTGTTGACAAGGCCAATTCAGTCAGGGTGGATGTGGTCCACTCCCAATAATTGATGAGGAGGTGTCAATACCAAGAGAGGGAAAATTACTTTTGTAGTGAGACAGCAACTCCCAGTCCCAAGAGAGCTTGGGCAGATGGGGGATGGGATGGGAGGTGGCGCGGGGCAGGGAAGATGGGGCGGGGGATGGCTAGTGTCGGATTGTCTCAAGAACGGCACAGCAGTTCGTATCTATATAATCAAAATGGGGCTTTCTCATAATTTAAAATACAGCTATCACAGTAATTAAATTAACACAATGTTGCGTTCTGATAATTTTGAAAATTAAACGGTAATATACAGTAATATCTAGTTGTCATATTAAAATTCAGATTTCAATATAATGTAAGAGTTGAAATGACAAGAACCGAAATGATAAATGCAAAATGAACCATTTCTCCCTCCTTGGAAGGAAACGTTCCAAGCAGTATTTTGTAATAAAGTAAAATGTTTCAGTCCAATAATTACAAAATATTATACGGAGTTGGTGCCTCTGGTACGGCGTCTTTCCCCCTTTGATCCTCTGGCTAAACAATAATAATCCCTTGCTCGTAGCAGTAGATCTGCAGGCTCTTTGCAAAGGAGGTCAGAGTCATTATCCCCATTGTACAGATGGGGAAACCGAGGCAAGTTCCTGTAGCAGAGCCTCGGTCTTGTGCTCTCCCTCGTCACTAGGCCGCCCCACATCCCTGCGGCCTGCTCTGGATTGACTCTGCTGAGCTCAGGCTCTGGCCCTGATCCCAGGGCAGTTCTGAGGGGGGGGGTGAACTGGGAGTTTGACTCAGTGGAGCTGAATGGGCCCTTCTGGTCTGCAGGTCAGTCGCTGGGTTCCCTGCATCCCTCCTGCTCCTGGCTGGTCCCCCAGCTCTGTCTCCAGCCGAGGCTGCAGTGAGCGTGGGACCTGGGTAGGGAGGAGGAGACGCCTTCCTGGCAGAACCTGCTCAGCAGGTTCCAGAGCTGACGCCCTGCGCCATGCGGCTGGGAGAGATAGAGACCGTGGCACTGGGGAGGCTGTAGCAGGTTCTGGGGAGGAGCAGCAGTGTCTCTGGCTTGAGCGGGTTCGTGGGGGCAGAGTCTCTGGCTCTAGCAGGCTCAGGGGGGGCAGTGTCTCTGGCTCTAGCAGGCTGCAGGCGGCAGCGTCTCTGGCTCTAGCAGGCTGCAGGCGGCAGTGTCTCTGGTTCTAGCAGGCTCGGGGGGGCAGTGTCTCTGGCTCTAGCAGGCTCGAGGGGGCAGTGTCTCTGGCTCTAGCAGGCTCGGGGGGGGCAGTGTCTCTGGCTCTAGCAGGCTGCAGGGGGCAGCGTCTCTGGTTCTAGCAGGCTCGAGGGGGCAGTGTCTCTGGCTCTAGCAGGCTCGAGGGGGCAGTGTCTCTGGCTCTAGCAGGCTGCAGGGGGCAGCGTCTCTGGCTCTAGCAGGCTCGGGGGGGCAGTGTCTCTGGCTCTAGCAGGCTCGGGGGGGGGGGGTGCCGCGTCTCTGGCTCTAGCAGGCTGCAGGGGGCAGAGTCTCTGGCTTTAGCAGGCTCGGGGTGGGGGGCAGCGTCTCTGGCTCTAGCAGGCTCCGTGCAGGCTGGGATGATGCCGGCTGGTGTCAGGCTCCTGGCCTGGGGCTGGCTGCTCCTGCCCGTCTGCAGGGCGCTGGAAGGTGAGTCCCGGCTCCGTGGAGCTGTGTGATGCGACGCCTGCAATGGAGCCACCTGGGTGCAGTTGGGGCAGTGAGGGGGCAGCATGGGTGTGTGTGTGTGTGTCTTGCCCTTCATTGGCCATCACTCTTGTGTGTGGGACCCTGGCATCCGGGTGCTCCCAGGGAGGCAGGGCTGGGAGCAAGCGTGTTTCACTGGCAGACACGGGACCCTGGAGCATGGCTGAGGGGGGGTGCAGGGGAGGGGCACAGTGCACGGGTGCTGGGCATGGGCAATGTAGAGCTGTCGGGCGCAACTGCCAGTCGCATCTGGACCCTCTGCCCGGATCTTCCATCAGGCACTGACAGAGCCGCCCGCCCTGTCCTCCGAGATGCGCCTGGCACAGCCCAGAGCCCCCCCCCCCCCCATGATCCCTCTGGCCCAAATTAGCCCCCCCCACTTTTCCTGGCACAGCCCCAGCTCCCACCCCATGTTCCCCCCAGCAGAGACCAGCCCCGCACCCCCAGCGCTCTGTGCTTCCTGTCACTCTGCGTCTGTGTCTCTGACCCGCTCTCTTCCCATTTCAGACTGTGCCGCCTGCGTCTTCCCCTTCATCTACCAGGGGCGATCGTACCCCACGTGCACCCAGGATGGGAGCTGGGCCGGGTGGACGCTGTGGTGCGCCACCACCGCCAACTACGACCAGGACTCCCGCTGGAAGCGCTGCTATGATACGGGTGAGGGCTGGGGCATTCCCCCTTCGGCCTGAGGTGGGGGGCACCCTCTGGCTCCCCGCGCTCCCTCTGCAGGGCCAGAACCCCAGGGCGTCTGGCCACAGAACAGCCAGGAACCCACCACATGCGTCCCACACTCCTTTGCTGACACAAAGCATGGTGGGAGGTGCATCAATCGCAGAGCCCACGGGACTGGACTGAGGGGAACGAGGCTGTTTGCACCTCTCCCAGCTGTGGTTTCAGGCTCCCTGAAGATTCAGACAGGGTCAGTTACATTGGAGCTTCCCTCCCTCGGAGCAATGGGCTCAGGCTCTTGGCAGACTCAGGCAGCATCACTGCATTGGTCACACTTGGAGCAGCTCCCTCCTCTCACAGCAACAGGCTCAGTCTCTCTGCAGACTCAGGCAGCATCGCTGTGTCAGTCACACTCAGGGCAGCTCCCCCCCTCTCACAGCGATGGGCTCAGGCTCTCAGCAGACTCAGGCAGAGTCTCTGCATTGGTCAGAGTCAGAGTCAGAGTCTCTGTTCATTATTTTGAGGTTCTCTCCACACCCATAAGGGTGGGAGGTGGGATTTTTTGTTGAAATGAAAAGGTGAGAAGCAGAGAGAAACAAAGCGAGTGGAGATGTCTCCGGGTGTGACCCTTGCATCCCTCCACCTCCCGCTCAGGTTCTAGGCCAAAAAAACCTTCTTCCTACAAGGAAATTGTCTCAGCTCCAAAGAACATTTTTCTAGGACAATAGTTCACTGATTCCTAGAGATGCTGGACTCAATGATCTCTCGGTTGCTCTCTGTCTTTCCAGGCATTGGAGCATCTATTGTTCCTTCCTCGCCCCAAACGCAACAAAAAATTCCTCTTGGTCCATCCGAAAAAAGAAATGTTTGAAATTTTTGATGAATCGAAAAGTTAAAAAAAAAAGAAAAAATCCTGTCAGGTTGAACAAATTGTTTCTTTTCAATTTCAAGCATTTTTAAAACATTTTACTTTACAAAATAAAATGAAAGGAAATTTCTCAAGGGAAATGTTTTAGGGTTTTTTTGCCTGATGGAAACATCCCGCTGAGGTGGACGTGGATTTGTGAAACGTTTTGGTCGACCCTAATTCACAGAAATTTCACAGAAAAAAAGATTTGTCAAAGAATTTTACCCAGATCCACTTCTACTATGTCTGTGCTGCGGCCACCAGCGCGGGGCCTGAACTCAGCTGGGCCTCTGGACACTAAGGCAATGCACATCTGTAATAACCATGTGCATTGGTCCCCGGTGCCATGTGTCCTGCCTGTGCCATGCAGCTGAGGCTAGCAGCTCTAGCGAGGTGGGGACATGCTGCAGTTAATGGAACAGGCACAGTCCTGCCCTGCCTCAGCCTGTGATGCCCAGAGGTCGGCTGAGCAGTGGGGGCAGTAGAGGGGATGTTGCTTAGGAATCTCAGCAGTGACCTCAGCGAGTGTCCCCAGAGCCCTGGGCTCCCCGGGCGATGGGCTGTTCTCAGGTCCTGCCAGGGCTAGGCTCAGGTGAGATGCAGCCACTGTCACGGAGGGGAGGGATAGCTCAGTGGTTTGGTCTGCTAAGCCCAGGGTTGTGAGTTCAATCCTTGAGGGGGCCATTTAGGGATCTGGGGCAAAAATCTGTCAGGGAATTGGTCCTGCTTTGAGCATGGGGGTTGGACTAGATACCTCCTGAGGTCCCTTCCAACCCTGATATTCTGTGTGTGAGGGGATGTCGGTCAGTGGCAGAGCAGGCTCTGATGGGGATGCTCCAGTCCCTCCAGGTGGACACTGCTGTGCTAATGGAGGGGAGAGTGGGTTGGTGATGAAGGCTTTTCTCCTCTCCATGCCTCAGTTTCACCCCCTGCCCTTTGTTTGCTGCTCTCTGGGGAAGGGACAGTCTCTGGCTTTGTGTCTCTGTGGGGTTCCCTGGGGCGTAGCAATGAGCGCAGCCCTGCAGAGCCCCCCATGCAGCGGTGTCACCTCTTTGTCTCTGTCTCTCCCCTCCCAGAGTATGGAGGCAACACAGATGGCCAGCCCTGCGTCTTCCCCTTCGTGTACCGGGGCCGGGCGTTCTACACCTGCACCGACGAGGCCGCCAAGCCACGCAGGTTCTGGTGCGCCACCACCGGGAGCTATGACCGGGATCGGCGCTGGAGCTACTGTGCTGACACCTGTAAGGATGGGCAGCAGGGGTGGGAGGAGGGGATCAGTGCAGGGCAGTCGGGGGCCACTCATCTCACAGCCACCCCCGGTGGAATCCCATCCGAGTTCCCTACCCCATCCTCCTCGCAGTGCAGGGGTGCCGGGGTGCCGCTGTCAGGGACATTTCAGCCCGAGACAATTGAGCAGAAACGTCAGACCCATTTCCCAGCACTGGCAGTTCTAGCAGGTTTATCCTGAGTCTCCCCACACTTAACATTATTATTTATTAGGTGTGCTGTGGTAGGGCCTAGAAACCCCACTCATGGCCAGGACCCTGTTACTTATTTATTAGGTGTCTTACGGGAGCACTGCGAGCCCCAGGACCTCATTGTGCTAGGCGCTGTACCTTATGTATTAGGTGTATTACGGTAGCACTGGAAGCCCCAGGACCTCATTGTGCTAGGTGATGTACCTTATGTATTAGGTGTATTATGGTAGCACTAGGTGCCCCAGTGATGACCCAGGGCCCCATTGTGCTAGGTGCTGTACATTATATATTAGGGGTATTACGGTAGCACTGGGAGCCCCTGCCATGGCCCAGAACCCCACCATGCTTGGCGCTGGGCATACCCAGAACATAAAGGCAGCTCCGTGTGTCAAACCCCAGCTCCTGGAATCCTGTGACTATGGGGGAAGCTCAACTTTCAGTTTAAACGTAGAAAGGAGGTTTCTGCCCCTTGGGGCTTCAGGGAGAAGCTGGGACTGGGAGAACAGCCTGGGAACCAGTCGGGAAGTGAGAAGACCCTCCTGATTGTTGACAACCTTGCGATTTTGGGGGCCAGAGTCCCCATGAACATGTGGTTTGGCGACACTGAATCTGCCTGACACAATACGGCCCACTATCCCAAACCGTGCCCAGGAGCTCAGCGGGGTGAGGCAGACCTGTTGCCCCAGGCATGACATGTAGGGCGGCTTTGGGGTGTTATAGGTGTAACAGCGCAGGGGTCCCTCCCGGAGCAGGGTTTGCACTAGACAGACAGGGATCTGGGGCTGCGGACAGGCTGGTACAACCTTGCACTCTCACACTGATGTAGTATTTGGTAACTTAGGGGGTCTGACCCGGTACGGCTGTTCTTATGTAAACCAGAGCTCAGGGGCCCCATTGTGCCAGGCGCTGCACAGACCCTGATCGAGATCAGGGCCTCTGACAACCAACGGGGGTTCCCAGAACTGTGAGCCTCTCTGTTACCCCACTCTGCTGCGGCTAAGCTGAGCGTCAGCTCCCCAGCCGGCTTATCTGCCCTGCCAGCAAACTCTTCAGACTCTGCCAGTCCAAACCTCACAGCCTCTCACGGTGGCATGCACAAAACCTGATCCGTTTCGCTGCTCCATCAAAGAGACAGCACCCAGCCGCTTACTGGCTGAACTGGGACTGACAAACCCTCCGTGTCAATCCAAACACCGAGCTGGTCCGTGGTAAAAGTAAGACAAGTTTATGAAGTAAAGGACATGGGTTGAAGTGGTGGCAAGCCGCAGGAATAAGGACAGAAACAGTCACAAACAAACACCAGTAGAAACATACTTCTCAGGCTAGCACCGAATGTCAGCCAGTTATGATCTTTGCCGAAGCAGGTTTCTCACCTGTGCTCTGTTCCCTTTGGCTGAAGGATCCACAGATGTCCAGGAGCCCTGGCCTCTTGTGGCTGCCCAGTCATGGATAACCCCAGGGGGTTCTTTCCCCTTCTTTTGATAGCCCTGAAAATCTTTGCAATGTATTCTGTGCAGTGTGGGTCCAGCAGCGGCGTATTATCGCCTAGGCCAACAAGGCCTAGGCCTAGGGCGGCAAATTTGCAGGGGCGGCAAATTTGCTCACGCCCCCTCCCCAACTCTGCCCCTTCCCCAACTCCCCGGCCAGCCTCCTCCCTCCTCCCTCCCAGGCTTGCCGCGCAAAAGCGCTGGGAGGGAGGGAGGAGAAGCGAGTAGCGGCGCGCTCGGGGGATAGCGGAGGTGACCTGGGGCTGGTGGGTGCGGGGAGTAACTCTCCGGGGGGGCGGGGGGGGGGGCAGGGAACAGCTCTCTGCCCCAGCTCGCCATCACTCCACCTCCGCCATCCCCCGAGAGCGCCACAACTCCCCTTCTCCCCCCTCCCTCCCAGGCTTGCCGCCAAGGGGAGGGGAGAGGCGGCAATTTTGTGAGGGCCTAGGAGTGGCAAATTTGTTAATCCGCCACTGGGGTCCAGCCAAAGTTTCTCTCTGCTGCAGAGGCCGGGCTGTCTTTTCCCCTGCTTGGGAGCTTGATGGCTTTTTTTACCTTAGATGTAAATGGACTGGCACTGTCTCTGCCTGAGGAGCAGGCTGCCAGAGAAGCAAATGCCTGTTCCTTACTCTAGGGATTATTCATTGCCTACCAAACACATCTGAGGAACATCATTCCAGCCCCTCTTTATAACTCTTTGTACACACCCCATGCAACCATTTTCAGGATCAGTGTGTTGTCCATTTGTATGTGATCTGCCCATGACCCTGGTTAGCTGCAGATTCTGCCAGGTGTGTGAGGTGTAGTGAGTACGCCAGGCCTGACGGGCACTGCTGACCCACTGCGGTGCCTCCCCGATGGGCCTCTGTGTCACCGGGCCCCATTGCGCTGCACAGAGCCCGACCGAGATCAGTGTCCTGTCGCTGCACAGACACATAGTGAGCGCCAGTCCCTGCTGCAAAGAGCTCACAGTCTAACTTGCCTACGAGCAGGAGGGGTGACAGGCACAGAAAGGGGAAGTGACTTGCCCCAGGTCACTGGCAGGGAACCCAGGAGTCCTGGCTCTGAATGCAGTGACTTAACCTCTGCCCCATGCTGTCCCCTTCCCTCTCTCTGTCTCTCCAGTACTGGCCGGCAATTCCACGGCTCCCTGCGCCTTCCCGTTCACCTACCAGAACCGGACCTACCTGGGCTGCACGGCACATGGGGACGCCAGCGGGAGGCCCTGGTGTTCTCTGACCAGAAACTACGACGTGGACCAGAAACGCATGTACTGTCTGGACTCAGGTAGGGGCCGGGGAGAAGAAGGGCAGAGCTACATGGGGCTTTGCTGCCTGGCTCGGCCTATGGGGACCCAGCATCCTCTAGGGCTGGTCGGCCCCAGACAGCCCCACTGCAGCCTCAGACACTTGTCCGGGGTGTCCAGAGGGAGAGAGATGCCCAGCTCTGAGTTCAGTAGAGTTTCTGCACAGAACTGCAGTTGGCATCTTGCATGGACGGGTGGCCCAGTGGTTACATACCTAGCCCAGGACTTGGTCACTATGAGATGAATTCCCTACTCTGCCGCAGCATTCCTGTGCAACCTCAGAGAAGTCACATAGCAGCTCCGTGCTTCAGTTTCCCCCCCCCATGTAATGAGGATAATTGTCCTGCCTCACAGGGAGTTAGGAGGGTAAATACCTCGTGAGCTCCACCAATGGGGCCAGAGCAGTATGGTGAGTAGATAGACTGGAAATTGCAACTGGGGAGTGTCACATCCCAGGGCATTTGGGTGGCTGAGAACTGAGCTGTCAAACACAACAGGCCCAGCCTTGGTGAGAAAAAAACCACAGATGTTTCCCTGTTGTTCCTGTTTCGTAAGGTGAAAATGGGCTGGCTTTGGAGAGGGGCGGTTCCCCAAAAAGTTTTTGCAAAATGTTTTCATCACAACGTTCCTGGGAACGGTTCTTGACACTTACCGAAAGCCGGGCTTCCTGGCCCGTGAAAAACACCCATGTCCCGGTTTCCAATAACCGCGGGATCCCAGGAATATTTTCCATAGGAATCTCAATGGCAAAAGTTACCAAAGTTTTCATTGAAAAGGAAACTTTGGACAGTCCCAAGTGTCTTGTGAAAATAGCCATTTTTATGGGAGGAAAAAGGCCACTTTCGAGGGAGAAAAAAAACCCTTTTGTTTGACAAATGTCCCCCACTTAGCTCCAGCATCCCCACAGCCCATGGAGTGAGTCTTCCCAGCCCTTGGGATCCCTTAGTGTAGCCAAACCTTTAGACAGAAGTGGGGAGATAACAGACCCCGCTTTGCTGCATTGCAATCATCTGGGGCAGCAAAACCCGCCCGGGGGCAGCATGAGCGCCTCACTGTGCCCCCTGCTGCCCAGTGGGGGATGTGTAAACAGGGCCAGGAGAGGTGCAAGGATCCCCAGCCTGTGGGACTGGGGCAGCCTGGGCCAGAGCCCATGGGGGTGACTGGCCCAGCCCCCCCTGCTTGGCCGCACTGACGTCAAGGGTCCGGCCTGTGCGGGGTTGGGGCCTCCCTGCTTGTGGGCCCAAGGGGTCAGCAGATCCCTGGTGTCCCCGCCCCTCCACTGTGGGGGTCACGGAGCCCCTTGGGTGGGTCCTGCACAGCTCATCCCCATCAGCGGGAGGTGGCGGCCATCTTTGTTGCCATCACTCACAAGCCCCGATGTCCCCACCAGTGACCCCAATGCAGGGGAGCAAACCGTGAGGTTCTAGGGGAGGGGGCTATGGGTTCGGGTGGGGGGGCGCAGCTCCCTCAGCCCTGCTGACCCCCCAGGGTGTGGCACACTGGGGACCATGGCAGGGAAGGCTGCAGGGGGGATCTGAAACAGCCGGGGCCCCGGGGCATGTGGGAGCAGGGCTGGGTGACCCGCAGTGGGTGCTGCATGGCTCTGTGGGGTCCGGGGTGGGGGTTTGTAGAGCAGGGGGCTGATGGGAGCTCCGGGGGGTGGGTGTGTCGGTGGGGGGGTGCAGTGTGCTCTGGGGGGGATGTCATTGATTAGGGACGGCCCGGCTCCTTTTGACCCATTGTAACTTTGACCAAATTTCCCCCAAATGACCCAGGATTTTGGGCGCCCAACTTGAGACACCTCAGTGAGGCTGGACTGACAGAAAGTGCTGCCTTTGCCTGTGATGCAGGACACATGGATTCTGCTCCCAGCTCTTCCACCCCCCACCCCTCCGCCGGATGAGCAGGGGTGTGTCCCTTCCCCAGCTGTGCCTCAGTTTCCCCTCCTGCCCGGTGTCAGTCTGGTCGATTTGGATTCTCAGCTGCTTGGGTCAGGGCCTGTCTGTTGTCATGGGTCTGTGCAGCGCCTGGCGCTGTGGGTCCTGGATCTTGGTTGCAGCCCTGGGCGCTGCTCTGATACAAACGCTGCCGTGACTCACGTTGGGCTCCCAGGATCCCAAGTCTTGGCCGTGGCCCTGGTATGGGGCTGTAATTCCCCCGGGGGGGCTCCCCAGACTGGCCGAATGCTGCGCTAATCCAGCCTCCCTTCACTATGGCTCGTTACAGATGGGCGCCCGGCTGACACAGTGGAGACCCCAGCCCTGGCCTCGCTCCCCCCACCTTTCTCCAGAGCCAGCAGGTGGGGAGCAGAGCAGGGCCGGCGGGGGAGGAAGAGACGCTGGGCGAGAAAGTCCACGGGCCAGTCAAGATCCAGCCATTAACACATGTGACGTGGCTGCGTGGCTACTCCAGAACCTTCCCCCTGCACCCGGAGCCGCGAAAGCCTAGAGAAAAGGGTGTTAAAATCCAGCCCCTAGCGGCCTGCATTTTGCTGGGCTTTGCTCCTGTCTCTGTCCCCTTGCCTGTCCTGCTCCCCCTGGCAGCCATACACCCCCTGCATCCAGCTCCCACGCTCACACAGACCCTCGGAGCCCCCTGCTCTGTGGACAGCTGGGCCCTGCAGCCTGGATGTCTGGGGATGTGGCTCTGCCTGGGCAGACCTGAGGGCACTGTGAGGGGCTGGCGTGGACTGACTTGTGAACTCTGCTACTGCACTGGCACTGCCATGGCGAGGGCCCGGCTGATCATCCCGGCTCCCCCCGGCCCTGGGGCCTGTCCTGGGAATTCAGCTGCCCCGGGGGGAGGGAGCTTCAAGTCACCGGTGGCTGTGTCACGCTCAGGGCCAGTGGCACTTGTACATCTCCGCCTCTGCTTCCCTCGGCCAGTCACAGCAAAGGTCTCTGGCCCCTGCTGGTGTCAGCCCAAATCCCGGCCCAGAGCGATACCTGCACAGAGATGGAGGCCGGCCGGCAGCCGGCTCCTGCCAAGAGACCAGTCGCTGGAGGGGAGAGAGTGAGGCACCGAGCCAAGCCCGGACACAGACAGAGCCCCCCACGGCGACCAAGGGGAGAGGGAGGCCCCGGTGGGTGAAGCCTGTCCTGTGTTTTGGGGGGATCGATCAGGCCCCTGGCTAACAGGACGGAGGAAGCGACAATTGCCCTCTGCGATGGGCGTGTAGACAGTCATAACCAATGTGGTTTCTGTGCTAGTCCGTCTCCCCCGCGGCCGTCAATGTCGCTGCCTTCCTTGGGGTGTGGCCAGCCCCCTCTGGACTCCCGTTTTCCCATTAAGGGACTGGCCCTGGGCCGTGTTCACCCCGTGGTTTGATGCTGCCGACGATTTAACGCAGGTGTCGCTGCGTGCTCATGTCACCGGCCGTGCTTTGCCATTGGTTTGGGGCAGGGCTGGTTGGACCCTTCGTTAGCTGGGGAAGGCTTGCAGGAGTTTCCCCTCCACGCCGTGTCCTTCTGATTTGGTTTTTCTTTGCTCATTAGCTGAATAAAATCTCCAGCGCACACGGCACCGCTTGGCTTCATAAGCAATTCGGGTTGGAACCAGAGAGAATCTTTGGCACGTTGCAGCTGACTCAGGGGCCCAGAGATTTCCCCCCAGCTCACCTCCAAGTTCACCATTTGATTTTAACTGCTTGTCCGGGCCAGGACGTCCCCTGAACGGTGACTCTGCCCCAGTGCAGCCCCGTCCCGCACAGACTTAAGCAAGCGGCACCTGAGGCCCAGCTCCATGTGCAGTGTCTGTCCAGTGCCACGTGCCCCTTACCTGTTTCAGGAGCAGGATAGTGAGCGACCTGGGGACTGGCCCAGCTCCCGTCAGACGGGGGATCTGGCATCGGAGACTCACCCACAGAACCATGCGTTCCTCACCCCCTATGTCTCTTCGTCCTATTGCACGTGGCCACTAGGGGGCCTCCTGGGCACGGGGGTTCACTCCAGTGGAGCGGGGCTAATTGCCACCCACAGGGACTCTGGCCCTGGCTATGCAATACCTCTGCTTCTCCCCACGCCAGGGGGGTGCGAACTGAACACAGACACAGCCCTGGCCTGCAGAGACCCAGTCTCCAGCTCAGCCCCTCCCCATGCCGCATGGATGATACCATGAGGAGGGGAGCTGGGGGCCCATCCTGCAGTTTGTTCCCCGCAGCCCCAGGCAGGAGCTCTCCGCTCCCTGGGAAAATCCCCAGTGAGCGTGACGGGTTCAGGCTCTGGGCCCCGATCCTGCGCTTGGGGAATCAGTCGGCGCAGGTCAGTGGGAGTCACTGGGGTGAGGAACATTGACCCAGCCTGGGATGGCTCCACGGGGAGCAATGGCGAGTGAACGGGGCTCGCTGGGAATGAGACCCCACCCCCTGGGAGTGCAGCGAGCGAGAGAGTGGAGTCCTTGCTCAGGGGTTCAGGGGGCCCCTATGGGGGCATCATTCCCTCTGGCATCTAGTAGGGGGCACCATTCCCTATGACAGGGGTTCCCAAACTTCTCCCCTAGCTAATGAACCTGAAAATCATCCACGTGTTTTCAAAAGCCGTGTGAAAAAGCGCAGTTCCCGCTCTCACCACACGGGTGCAGCCGAGCTCCAGTACTGCTCCCATCCTTCTGGCAGAGCCCTCAAACTTTGCCCAGTGAAACCTGGGGCCGGTGCTGCAGCTCCCGCTGCACCCCTAGTTCCCAAGCCTGGGACACCCCGGCCGGGGGACCCTATCGTGTGCCGGGTTCCATCTGCTAGTCCTGGCTGGGCTGGGCTGGGGCAGGACCGGCTCCCTCTTCCCCTGCCGGCCTGTGCCCTCTCCTGAAGCCAGATCAGACCCACCCTTGGGAACCTCCCCTGGCTGCAGGATGCTTCACAGCTTCCTCCCTGGCTTCCTCCCAAGCCAGGCTGCCATTTCCCTAAGGCCGACCCTGGTGCCGGCAGCAGCAGACGCTCGGGCAGGGCCTGGCCATTTCCTTGTTGGTCCTGATCACCCACCACTGAGCCTGGACCCTAGGGGGCCTGACACTCCAGGGGGCCCGACAGCCACGGGGTGCGGGGTGCAGCGGCTCGGAGCGGGAGCAGCCGTGAACCATCCAGCCACGCTAGGAGCCGCCACCTCTCAGGGCCAGCCCCTTCTCCTCACCCTCTGCCCATCGCTTGGTAGCTCCGCTTTGCCCGCTGCCACCCACCAGGGCACTGGGCTCCTCTGGTCCTGGGAGGGGGCCGTTGCCAACTGCCACTCTGCCAACGTGTGCCAATGTCCCCCCCGCACTCCCCAACTCTGCCCACGGGGGACCAGCCGGGACTGTGTCGCAGCCCACAGTTTGGAAGCCCCTTCCCTATGGGATCCTATAACGGGGGCACAAGTCCCCATGGATCCTATAGGGGGCATAATTCCCTAGGGATCCCATGGGGAGGTTTCCCGAAGAGCCCTTCCCCTCTGTGAAACAGGCAGCCGGACCCAGAGCTGGTGCTGGTCGGCTGGAGTCGTGCCAGTGATGGCAGCTGGAATCAGCCTCTGACCCTCATCTCAGGATTTATTATTAGAATGACTCTCTACCGAGATCAGGGCCCCACTGTGCCGGGTGCTGCATGGACCCTAACTGAGATCAGGGCCCCACTGTGCCAGGTGCTGCACAGACCCCAGCCAAGATCGGGGCCCCATTGTGCTAGTGGAAAAAAACATGGGATGCCTCAGAGAGATTAAAATCCAAACAGATGAGATAGACAAGGTGTGTGGGGGGAAATTGAGGCACAGAGTGGTGACGTGACTGACCCAGGGTTACAGAGTTAGTCGTGGATTGGTCAGAGCTGAACCCCAGGTGTCCTGACCCCTGGGGCAGAGCCCTAGTCCTGCAGCACGAGCAGGGATGGAGACTCACGATTAAAAATAACAAGCCCCGAGGATCCTGAATCATGCTCTCCAGTCTCTGAAGATCTGAGCTCCCCCCTGCTGTGATGCTAGAATTGCGGTAGCTGCAGCCAGGCTGAGTGTCTCTCTCTCAGTTTCCCCTCCTCTCTTTTTTTCTCTCTTTTTTCCCATTCACATGTATTTTCCCAGCCTTTGTTTTCCATCCTCAATCCTGTTTTCTCTCCCGCTCCCTCCCGCATCTCCCACAGCCCCGCTCTCTCTTCCCAAACGCAGCCATTGCATTGGTTCCCCAGGAATGCTGCTTGGAGTTGGGCTAATGGCCGGAAGGTTTCCCAGGCAGAGATAGGAAGGCTCGGACCTGGCTGGGAGATTCAGCAGCATCTCTGTGACTAAGCAGCACAAGTCCCAGGGGAAGTCACCCACTCCTGTATATTACACACTCCTTGAAACTTTGCTAAACTACCTCCCACCGGATGTGTGGCAGGGAGATACACAATGCTGGGGTGGGACGTGTGGGTGAGATTTTGTCAGCATGGCTTCGGGATGAAAAGCACTAACTCCTGCCTCCTCTTTCTGGACTAATGTGGCCAAATCAAATGTGTGTGGCTCAGACCTTTATAGATTCATAGATGTTAAGGCCAGAACAGACCATTCTGGTCATCTCGTCGGCCCTGCTGTATAGCACAGTGGTTCCTGCATCCAGCCAGTAGCTTATAGTTGAGCTGGACCAGATCTTTGAGAAAGATGCCCAGTCTCCAGATAAAGACACCTAGAGAGTCTCCATCAAGTTGTTCCAGTGATTAATTACCCATCCTGCAAAACATTTTATAAACCTTCTTTCCGGTTGTAATTTGTGTAGCTTCAGCTGCCTGCCACTGGATCTGGCTAAACCTTGGCCTGCTAGATTAAAGAGACGTATTTCTGAATACCTTGATATCTGTGACACCACCACGCATTCCCCGCCCCATCTCATTCCTTCTCTGTGTGTAACTGAACGGTATGGAGTTGTAGGAGCTTCATGGTCTGATTGTGCTGAGTGGGAGCGACAGATATTTGTGCAAATGGAGAGAGGGAGAGAAGGTGAACGATTCTTAAACCCAATGCCGCTCGGAGAGGATTAACTGGTGCCCCGGGAAAGCTTGGTGAATGGATTTGAAGCTGGGGCTGTTTCCTTGCAGCGAGGCTGTTTCCCTGGCATTACCACAGTGCAGAATGACGCTGTGCCCTGCAGGGGGAGGGAGCAGGAGGTGCGGACTGTGGGGCTGGCAAACCAGCTCAGGATAAAGTTAACAGGCTGATTCACGTGTGTGTATAATCCTTAAAGGCAGGCCAAGAGGCACTGTGGTGTAATCCAGCCCATTCACTTGTGTGATAAGAATCAAGAGTAGGTGCTAATTGTATTTGTCTGTATTCCCCGACTTCCTGTGTAACATACTCTGATGTCATTCTGCAGTTACTGCTACATGATGTATGCAATGTACACTTAATTGCCACTAGATCAAAAGGCCTGCACTTATCAGTTAGATGTTTACTAGAATGAGGATGTTATTGTCTTCCAGTGGTTCTCAGCCTGTGGTTCGCTTGTGGCCCACTCAGCACACAGCTGTGTCCCATGTGACATCCTCAGGGCCATACAGGTGGTATATATATTGTGTGGTTGCAGCCCACATAACCCACAGAGAGTTGCATATGAGGCCCGCAGTGGTAAATAGATTGAGAACCTCTGTCTTGGTGTATCTGAAACATGTGATTTACATTGAAAACCCACCTGTAAACCAGCTTTGTAGTTTGAATGGCTGCCTGAGTTGGACTGAACACTAGCAAGGGTCATGGCATTGACCAATGGAAACTCAAGCTCTCTGTATGGCTGCCTTCTTCATCAAAGCCAGTTCTCACGTGGAGGTGATGACAGTCAGCTTGTGGGCCTGCTTCAGCTATAAAAGAGAAGCCCTGGGCACCATCCTGCCATCACAGCTCACCTACATAGGAGAGTTTGAGCCACTGGACTGAGATCCCCCAAATAATCATTTTGGGCTGCCCTGTATAATGCATGAAGGGACTCTAAGAGATGTACTGGGAATTAGCAGACAGCTGGACTCATCTATTCTGATCCCACTGTCATGTGTTTTATCGGTTTTTAACCTTGTAATAACTCTCATTTCTTTTTCTTAATTTATAAATCTTGAGTTAGTTTACTAAGGGTTGGCTGCCTGCGTTGTTCTTTTGGTGAGACCCTAAAGTATCCAGTGACCTGTGGTAAGTGACGAACCCCTTGAGGTTAGACGAACCTATTGTATGGTGTTCGGGGTTTTAATAACCTTACACCATAAAGTCCAGCTTGTCTGGGTGATAAACAGGGGCTGGAATGTCAAGGGGATTGTCTGTATTCTGTGGTAAAACTAGCCTAGTGATCAAGGCGTGCTCCGTTATTACCGGCTTGGTGAATCTAATGAGAGAATAGCCCACCAGTTTGGGGGGTGTCTGCCCTGTTCTCTGTTGATCTGGCCTGAGTCTGGGCGTTCTCAGCTGCGACCCGCTCTAGGCAGCACAGACACAAGGACTCACCCTTCCGGGTGCAGAACTTCCATTTGCCATCCTTGTCGTAGTCACTGGTGGTCGCGCACCAGAGCCACCTGTCAGTGCTTCCATCCCTGGTGCAGGCCAAGGACAATTTCCCCTTGTACTTAAAGGGGAAGGTGCAGGGCAGAGAGTCTGGACCTGAGAGTGAAATGGGGAGAGAGCAAGGAAAGGCAAGTGACAGGAGTGGTGTTAATCAGCCCCGCTCCACTGGTGCAAATGGGGCCAGATCCCAGCTGGTGTAAAGCAGTGTGGATCCAGTGAAACCCACGGAGTGATGCCAATTTACACCAGCTGAGGATCTGGCCCTAGGTAACATGGAGGTGGGGGAAGGAACCACCCAGATTCCCAGAGACAGCTACACTGCCACTCACAGGGAGTTCTCCGTTCTCATTTAAGAATTGATCTGACCCCCAACTCCTCTCTGTCCCGTGCCAACTGGCTTTGATCTGGTTTGTTAGTGCAGATTATCTACCCCAGGGATTTAACTGCAGCTCGGCACAAGGGGCCAGAAGCCGAGCACTGTGACTCTAGAATCAGTTTGCAGGCACCCCTGACTACAATGGAGTCAGACCCATGTTCTGATCTCAGGATTTATTGTTACTGTCGTCCCTCTCCCCCCACAGCGGGTCCGATAATGGCTTTTCGGTTCGCTGGCAGTTCTGAAAGTGTTTTGCAAATGTTTCATTTTGGGTCGAACCCAAACCAACGTGTTTCAGATTTTTCGGCAGCCTGAAAAAAGTGGAAAAAGCGAATGGGAATGAAATAACTAGAGCACGGTCTTGAATCTCCCACAGCCTCGGCAAGAGTCATTCTTGGGACCTAGACACAAAATCGTGAATAGTTTTAGGTCAGCTGACACTGCTTTTTTTCCGCAACTAAACTGTCCATCAGGAAACCCACTGTACCAGGCGCTGCCCAGACCCACAGGGAGAGACAGACAATGCCTCAGAAAGCTCACAGCCAAAATAGCTGAGTGAGACAGACAAAGGGTGGGAGGGGAAACCGAGGCACAAGGAAGTCATTGAGTCAGTTAACCCAGGTTCTGAGACTTGCTGCCACAGGGTTTTGTGGTTTTGTTTGTTTTTGCTGGTTGCCTACTCCCATTCTCCAAGTCATTTAGGCCCAGATTTTTACAGGTATTCAGGCGTTGCTGCACTCGGCATTGCAAAGCCGACTGAGGTGCAAAATTAAATCTCTTCCAAAGGGATTTAGGCACTTAGGATACCAAAATCACATTGTCAATGTGAAAATGCTTTTTGGAAATGACATTTAGGATCTTTTAAATCAGTTGACTTTGGAACACGGAGGTAACAACTGCTAAATACCTTTGCATACCCGGACCTTAGTTGCCCGGTGCTAAATTTTCAAAGGTCTTTAGGCTCACAGAGACGTAGGCAGGGGCGTTTCCCAAGGCACCTCGCTCCAGCTGGAAGTTATGGTCTCAGAAAAGGCTGGCCAGTGGATTTGGAGCTGGGATGTTTCCTTGCAGCGAGTGGGATGGCTTCCCTGCTGTTAGGGCCCAGCGGAACGGCTGCTGTGCCGGGCAGAGGAAAAGAGCGAGAAGCGAAGGCAGCCAGGCCTCACCTGTTGGAGAGCAGAACCTCCACCGGCCGTCCTTGGCATAGCTGCTGGTGGTTGCGCACCAGAGCTTTTTGTCCCTTTGTCTGCATGAGGAGTACCGATCTCCCCTTGTAAATAAAGGGGAAGGTGCAGCGTGGGGAGCCTGAGCCTGTGAGGGAAGCAGAGAGAGATCGAGGAACAGACAAACGAGACACTCTGCTCTCGTGAAGGCTCAGACCAGCTTTCTGTCTAAAGCTCAACTCTAATTATGCTAAAATCTGCACAGTTACTCAGATTGCTTTGAAACTTGGTGTGTCTAATGGGGGGCAGGGGGTTCGGCTTCTGATCCATACTTGGTCCCACTTGACCAAGGAGTCCCCAAGTTACAGCCTCCCTGAAAAAAACAGCTTGGCTTAAAGTTGACTTTTTTGGCAACTTTTTTTTTTGCATGCGGCTAGAGATGAAGCCGGGGCCCAGACCATCGCACCGGGGCCTCAGCCGCTTGAGGATCACTCCCAACCGAGGCCACGGCACCACTTAGCCCTCTGGGGAGAAATCTAAGTCCAGTGTCATTGGCCAAAGCTTGGGTCTCCAGTTAGTCACGTGCTGAGCAGTTTTAAGGCTCATGCATGGAACACTTTGCAATGTGTGTGATTAGGTCAGCATGGACTATAGCAGCCACTGGATCTGTGCAACACAGAATTAGCACCATGAGTTCAAACCAAACCCAAGGCAGAAATCTGAAGTTAAACAAGGGGGCATCATGCTATGCTCTGCCTCTGCCACAGTGGAGATGAAATCTGACCACAGCCGAATATCCAGGTAGTGCTGAACGGAGTTTTGAACAGAGAATAAATTACAGGTGCAAATCCCCACTGGGAGGGGAGGGTGATTAGGGGTGGAAGAGAAAGTTGGAATAAAGAAGATTTTGGGGGGACAGCAAGGGGAGTGGGGATTGTGGGTGGGAGGTCAGGTGGAATGGGGCACTGGGAAGTGGACATGGTTTGAGGGACTGGAGGAGAAATAGGTGCTGTCAGCCCCACATTCTCCCCTCCCATGTGTGTGTCAGGATCTGGGGGTGGGATCTGATTCCCCTCGCCCTACCTTTGTGTGTGTGCTTGTATGTGGGGAACCCCTGTTCCCCTAAGGGGGGTCTGAGCCCCACTCCCTGCAACCCATTTGTGTGGCAGGCTCATGTGAGCAGGTTCTGGGTGATTTGCTCTTCTTGGGGTGTCTGAGATCCTCTCCTTGCCCCCCCCCATGAAAACCAGTATGTGGGGGAGCCCCACCCCTGTGTATGGGGAACCAAGAACAGCCACCCTAGTATTATGCCCCAAGAACACACAGCTGATCCGGGGGTGAGGAGCTGAGGATGGGTGTGCTCAGTGCATCTCACAGGCTCTCTAGCACTGGGGTGGGGGAGGGGGACCACCCATGGAGATGAACAGAAGCATCTCAGGGCTCTGGTGTCCAGCTGTGTTCACCTCCAGGGGGCATTCTCCTTCCGCTGACAACACCTCACCATGCTGAATGGGTCACCTAACTCCCATGCCTCCAGGCTGACCCCGGGCTGGGGATCTGCAGAGAGCAAAGCAGTTGCTGCTAATTAATTTAATCAGTATCGTAGTGCAGTGCCTCTGCACCAGCCCTGCCCCGGTGATGCCGGGGATGTTTTTCTGTTTAAAGGTTTTTTTTCCCCTAAGTGTTGCAAAATCCACATGCACATCCAGATTGTCTAGAACTTTGCCCTGCCTCCAGGGGTGTGTGGGACAAGGCTAGAGAGCCAAGTCTGAGGTCATTTGAGCAAGAAGTTCCTGAGACATCACCCCAAACAGGCTGGTCTTAAAGTTCACAGATTCTCCCAGCATTTTGGGAGGCACATCTGGATTCCCAAATACAAATGGTTTAATGGGACGGGGGGCGGGGAGGGGGCTGAGCTGGAACTGCTGGCATAAAGTGACTGTAACCACCATGTAATAAAACTGTCACCTTCTTGGGACATGGATCACATCAGAGATTTCTCTTACTGGCTCTATTAGCAGTTATAGATTCCAACTGTTTTAAAACACGATTGTTATCCTCAGACTGCTACTGCAATGTGTACAGAGGATGGGGGCATATTTAGGAATCACAATGCCTCACAGCAGCAGTGTGACCTAGTGGAGAGAACAGCGCACTGGGACTCAGAAAGCCTGGGATGCTGCCACTGGCCTGCTGAATGATCCTGTGCCTCAGTTTCCCCATCATAACTAGGTGAATAATGCTGTTTCCCCTGATTGAGAGCTACAGCTGAAAAGTACTCTGTAAGAGCTCAGCGTTGTCATTGCCTGTCCGCAGAGGTGTCTGACCTGCCTACATGATAATTACAACAACCTGTGGGACCACTAGCTCCAATCAACAACTTTTCTCTTTCTGGTCCAAAGGCTGGGAAATTAAATAGCAAAAAGTTTTTTTAACGCAGCGTTAAAGTTGTCCAGCACCAGTTCATGCCCTTTCAGGATGTCAAATTCAGCAAAATTCAAACTGGTGAGCACCAGGCAGCATGGAGTGAAGGTAAGTGCCCATGCCACCTAAACCCTGCCCTCTTGCAGCGATGCCTCCAGTGAACCTGCACCACGTCCTCACCTGGCACTGACCAGCAGCTCCCTACACTCAAATCCTTCACCTACACCACAGAAAGACAACCACAACTACTGAATGTGAAAGCTCTTGCCTCCCTTTGGTTACACAAGACCATCACTCTACGTTCACTTACCCACCGCCCTCCTCTCCCACTTCACTGCTGACAGTCCCCATGGCAAGGAGCCCCTGCATCTGCCTAGTGGCACAGCTGACCGCAGTGGGTCCCAAACTTTTTTGTCATTTAACTATTATCATAGAATCATAGAATCATAGAATTCAAGATCAGAAGGGACCATTATGATAATCTAGTCTGACCTCCTGCAAGATGCAGGCCACATAAGCCAATCCACCCACTCCTGAAATAATTCTCTCCCTTGACTCTGCTGTTGAATGCTCCAAATCATTATTTAAAGACTTCTAGTAGCAGATAATCCACCAGCAAGCGACACCTGCCCCATGCTTTGGAGGAAGGCAAAAAACCTCCAGGGCCACTGCCAATCTACCCTGGAGGAAAATTCCTTCCCGACCCCAAATATGGCGATCAGCTGAACCCCGAGCATGCGGGCAAGACTCTCCAGCCAGACCCTCTGGAAAAAGGCTAACAATATCCTATCATTGACCCTTTGTACTAATTACCATTGTGGCATGTTATTGACCTATTGACTAAACCCGTTATCCTATCATACCATCCCCTCCATAAACTTATCTAGCTTAATCTTAAAGTCATGGAGGTCCTTTGCCCCCACTGTTTCCTTCGGTAGGCTGTTCCAGAATTGCACTCCTCTGATGGTTAGAAACCTTCGTCTAATTTCAAGCCTAAATTTCCTGACTGACAATTTATATCCATTTGTCCTCGTGTCCACATTAGCACTGAGCTGAAATAATTCCTCTCCTTCCCTGGTATTTATTCCTCTGATATATTTAAAGAGTGCAATCATATCTCCTCTTATCCTTCTTTTGGTTAAGGAAAACAAACCGAGCTCCTCAAGTCTCCTTTCATACGACAGGCTTTCCATTCCTCGGATCATTCTAGTGGCCCTTCTTTGTACCTGTTCCAGTTTGAATTCATCCTTCTTAAACATGGGAGACCAAAACTGCACACAATACTCCAAATGAGGTCTCACCAATGCCTTATATAACGGGACTAGCACCTCCTTATCTCTACTAGAAATACCTCGCCTAATGCATCCCAAGACCGCATTAGCTTTTTTAGCGGCCACATCACATTGCCTACTCATAGTCATCCTACGATCAACCAGGACTCCTAGGTCCTTCTCCTCCTCCGTTACTTCCAACTGGTGCGTCCCCAGCTTATAACTAAAATTCTTGTTAGTCATCCCTAAATGCATAACCTTACACTTCTCACTATTGTATTTCATCCTGTTACTAATACTCCAGTTTACAAGGTCATCCAAATCTCCCTGGAGGATATCCTGATCCTTTTCCGAATTGGCAATACCTCCCAACTTTGTGTCATCCGCAAACTTTATCAGCCCACTCCTACTTTTGGTTCCGAGGTCAGCGATAAATAGATTGAATAAAATCGGACCCAAAACCGAACCTTGAGGAACTCCACTGGTAACCCCCCTCCAACCCGACAGATCACCCTTCAATACGACCCTCTGCAGTCTCCCCTTTAACCAGCTCCTTATCCACCTCTGGATTTTCATTTCGATCCCCATCTTTTCCAATTTAACCAGTAATTCTTCATGCGGTACCGTATCAAACGCCTTACTGAAATCAAGATATATTAGATCCACCGCATTTCCCTTGTCTAAAATCTGTTACTTTCTCAAAGAAGGAGATCAGGTTGGTTTGGCACGACCTTTCGTAAAACCATGCTGTAATTTGTCCCAGTTGCCATCGGCCTCAAGGTCCGTAACCACTCTCTCCTTTAAAATTTTTTCCATGACTTTGCATACTACAGATGTTAAACTAACAGGCCTGTAGTTACCCGGGTCACCTTTTTTCCCCTTCTTGAATATAGGAACTATATTAGCTAATCTCCAGTCAAACGGTACAACCCCCGAGTTTAGAGATTTATTAAAAATAATCGCTAACAGGCTTGCAATTTCACTCGCCAATTCCCTTAATATTCTAGGATGAAGATTATCCGGGCCCCCCGATTTACTTCTGTTAAGCTGTTCAAGTTTGGCTTCCACCTCAGATACCGTAATGTCTACCCCCATATCTTCATTCCCATCAGTCCCTCTATCACTATTCCTTAGCCCTTCATTAGCCTCATTAAAGACCGAGGCAAAATATTCGTTCAGCTATTGTGCCATGCCAAGATTATCCCTAATCTCCACTCCGTTTAAAGTTTTAAGCAGTCCCACTTCTTCCTTCTTGGTTTTCTTCCTATTTATATGGCTAAAAAACCTTTTGCTATTGGTTTTAATCCCCTTCGCTAGGTCCATCTTCACCCAGCTCTTTGCCTTTCTCACTGCTTCCCTACACCCTCTGACCTCAATGAGGTAGGTTTCTTTGCTGATCCCTCCCATTTTCCACTCCTTGTACGCTTTCTGTTTTTTCTTAATCACTCCTCTAAGACGCTTGCTCATCCAGCTCGGTCTAAAACTGCTACCTATGAACCGTTTTCCCTTTCTCGGGATACATGCCTCTGACAGCTCCTGCAACTTCAACCTGAAATAACCCCAGGCGTCTTCCGCCTTTAGATCCCTAAATATGTTAGTCCAATCCACTTCCCTAACTAGTTGCCTCAATTTAGTAAAGTTAGCCCTTTTGAAATCGTAAACCTTAGTCTCAGATGCAATTTTGTTTATCCTTCCATTTATTTTGAAACGAATTAGCTCATGATCACTCGAGCCAAGGTTGTCCCCTACAACTATTTCCTCAACAAGGTCCTCGTTACTTACCAAAATCAGATCTAAAATGGCATCCCCCCTCGTCGGTTCAGCAATTACTTGATGAAGGAATTCATCAGCTATCACGTCTAGGAAAAGCTGAGCCCTATTATTATTACTAGCATTTGTTTCCCAATCTATATCCGGGAAGTTAAAATCTCCCATGATCATACAGTTCCTATTAGTATTTACCTCCTTAAAAACATTAAAGAGCTCTCTATCCATATCCAGGCTAGATCCCGGCGGTCTATAGCACACCCCAATCACTATCCCAGGGGAAGCTCTAGTAGTTTTCTTCCCCAATGTGCACTGGGGGCAGGGGGAATCGATGCTGGGAGGAAAGCGATGACCCCTTGAGTGAGTTAGTGGAGATGGTGCTAGACTAGGAGGCTAACAACCTGTGTTCTAATACCGTTGCTGACCTTGGGCAAGGTTTTGCCTCAGTTTCCCCATATGACAAATCTGTTATTTACCCTCCCTACATAAAAGGTTTAAAGCTGTGGAGAAGAGTCTATAGAACAGTCAGAGAGGCCAGGTGGGTGAGGTAACATCTTTTATAAGCTGCACAGGTTGGACCTGAAGATGAGGGCCCTGTAAACTCCAAAGTGTGTCTCTCTCACCAGCAGAGGCTGGTCCAATAAAATCTGTTACCTCCCACACCTCGTCTCTCCAATATTCTGGGATTGACACGGCTCCGACATTGCTGTATAGTACAGGGAGCAGCTGTTACTCTCCGCTGCCTCTGCTCACCATTTGGGGGGGGGGTGCAGAGGCAGCTGCCTCACCCATTGAGCTGCCCTGGGGTGTCCAAGCTACACACCCATTAGCTATTGCCTGTACTTTATGTTGCACTCCCCCAGCCCTGCGCAGAGACCCTGTATCTGCCTCCTGGATGTTCTGCAGCTGAGTTTGGACACACTGAGCTATTTGCAGCAGATCAGTAAATCAGAGCAAAAGTTTTTCCACAAGAAGGAAAAGCTTCCGGATGATTCCCCTCTATATTCATAGAATCATAGAATATCAGGGTTGGAAGGGACCTCAGGAGGTCATCTAGTCCAGCCCCCTGCTCAAAGCAGGACAAAACCCAACTAAATCATCCCAGCCAGGGCTTTGTCAAGCCTGACCTTAAAAAGCTCTAGGGAAGGAGATTCCACCACCTCCCTAGGTAACCCATTCCAGTGCTTCACCACCCTACTAGTGAAAAAGTTTATCCTAATATCCAACCTAAACCTCCCCCACTGCAACTTGACACCATTTCTCCTTGTTCTGTCATCTGCTACCACTGAGAACAGTCTATATCCATCCTCTTTGGAACCCCCTTTCAGGTGGCTGAAAGCAGCTATAAAATCCCTCCTCATTCTTCTCTTCTGCAGACTAAACAATCCCAGTTCCCTCAGCCTCTCCTCATAAGTCATGTGCTCCAGCCCCCTAATCATTTTTGTTGCCCTCCGCTGGACTCTTTCCAACTTTTCCACATCCTTCTTGTAGTGTGGGGCCCAAAACTGGACACAGTACTCCAGATGAGGCCTCACCAATGTCGAACAGAGGGGAATGATCACGTCCCTTGATCTGTTGGCAATGCCTTTACTTATAGAGCCTCAAATGCCGTTAGCCTTCTTGGCAACAAGGGCACACTGTGGACTCATTTGTTCTCCCCCAGCCCCCTCCCAGGGGAGCAGTTAGATTGGGGTCCTGGAGGGCACAGCCTGGGGCTACCCAGGGGGAAGGCGTTACCCTGCACAGGGCCAGGGCGACTGAGCCCCAAGCCAGGAGCCTCCCGCTGGATGGCATCTCCCTGGTTCGCGCTGGGCGTCCCTTGGAGTCGCTCTCCCGTTATGGAATCGCCAGGTGGGCCCCTCCCAGAGCCACCTGCTAACAGCTGCCCGGTTGCACAATGTTTCTGTTCCACCCACCCGGGTGTGCAGGGAGAGGCAAATCTTCCTCTTCCAGCCCTGAGGCTGGCGCCTGGCCCCTGCCTTTGATAAACTGCCCCGCTCCAACTGTGCCCCATTGACCCACTCAATGGGCCAGGGCCCAGCTGGTGGCAACCAGCCCAAATTCAGCCACACGCTCCGATTCTTGTAACTTTGTAAGCGCCGAGCTGGGGAAAGCGGGGTGTGTGTGTGTGTGGTGTGCGTTAATGAAAAGGATGTGTGTGGGGGGTGCTCAAGCAGCACTCATGGTGTGGGGGTTGGTGCAGGGTGGAGTCTCTTCCCCCTGGGCCAACCTTCACCCCATCGGGCTGTGCTCTGGCACCAGGACCCTTATTCAGGGGAAGGGACCATCCCAGCACCACTGGGTTCTGAAAATCCCAGTTCAACGGCTGCAGCTTTGCCCAGGAACTGGGTTTTGAAAAGTGCTGTTTTTCTACAATCCCTCGGTGAACTAGGGCCTGTCCTCAAAGGGCCTTTGCTCCAGGGGTTCCAACGCGCCGATGGAGCAGAGACAGAAGTGGGGAAGCTGGGCCCTTTCCCCTCCCTCCTCGACTGATACCCCCATCGCCCCACAGTCCCTCTCCATCGCTGCTGCCCCAGGCCAAGGGAGGGGGCTCTGGGCTCCCCCACCTCTGGATGGAAATGGGGGGTCAGAGCAGTGCAATGGGGGATTGGGGGAAGGCTTTAGCTTGGTGTCACCTACCCCCACCTCTGTGCCCCCCCACTAGTGTCCCCCCCAAAGTCCCCCCTGCTGACTCCACATTAATCCCTGCCCTGCTCCTGCATCCTTCCCCAGCTCCTGGACCTGTGGGACCCCAGATGACCCTGTCCCTGGTTGGGGCGCAGGGTGTGGGGGAGGACCGGGCTGGGCTGGACAGGCAGAGACAGGAGACAAGGAGATGGTGCTGCGGCAGCGAAGGGACTTGCATGCAGCCAGGACTTGCTGAGCCCGGGGTGACCCTCCCAGAGCAGGCAGAGGCCGGGGCAGGCGAGAGCTGGGGTGTGGGACCTGGGGAAGCCGTGGGGCAATTTGCAAGAAAACCACGGAAATGAACTGCCCAGAGTGAAGGGTGCCCGGTGCGGCCTCGTGCCTGCACAGAACATCTTGCTCAGCGACACTCAGACTCTGCAGCCCAGGGAATACAGCAGTGAGGGCCACGCCACCCCCACGACACCGGCACCCGGCTCTCACAGGGGCTACAGAGCATGCAGGGGAGGGAGCACACGGCTCCGTCTAGCGCCTTCGCTTTGCCAAGGCAGAGCGCGGATTTGGGGCAGGTGCAGCGACCAGGAGCTGCCTCCAGCTGCCGACACACATGAGCCTGCCTGACGCAGCCCAGCCCCGACTGGCCCAGCATCCCCCGGGCCCTGAGGGTTCTTCTTCGAGTGATTGCTCCAATGCATTCCAGTTAGGTGTGCGCGCACGCGGGTACGGTTCCGAACTTTACCCTAGCTAGCCCGGGCGGGGCTGGGCGCCTGGAGTGGCGCCGCCATGGCGCTGAATATATATCCCAGCTCCTCAGTTCCTTCTTCCCGCCCGTGACGGTTAGCTGGAACTGTGGAGTGCTCTGTTAGTCCTCCACTAGCAGTTTCTCCGGTTTTCTTGTATATAGTTATTAGTTAGTTCATAGTTGGTTAGTTAGAATAGTAGTTAAGGAATTAGGAGGGTCCTCCTTCTTGATGCCCACGATTCCTGCCTCCGCTGTCTGGGAATCGCATCGCACGGACAAGTGTCCAATTTGTGCTGCCTTTAAACGCGGACCAGGAAAGAGCGAGACTCCAGGCTCAAGCAGATCCTGATGGGGACCGATTGCCCAGCCACTGTCAACTCCCGTGGCTCCAGTGCATAGATCCGGCAGCTCCGGCGCCAGAAGAGCCGTTGAGCCCGGCCACCCCTGCTCCCGGCACGCGCTGACAGAGGGCTGGGAAGCCAGCCATGATGCAGCGCCCAGGCACCGGCGATCACATCACCATCTCGGCGACCTCGCTCCGCGCCGATCAACACCTCGCCACCGCTCCCCATCTCGGTACGGTCGGCCTCTAGAGACAGGTCGCGGCACGTCCTTCGGCACCGTGACCGCAGTCCTTCGGCACCCGCAGCCACTCAGGCGACGGGACCAGCTACTCCAGGCGCCACGACCGCAGTGCTTCGATACAGAAGCGCAGCAGGTCGCGTTGGTCCCGGTCATGCTCGGTACCGGGACAACAGACATGAGTGGTCACGCCAAGCATCGGTCGTGTCCCAGGGTGGAAGTGCAGCGGGCCTCAGAGCGGATACCCCAGGTCCAGCCTATGGCCCACAGCAGTGGGGTTTCTGGGTCCCTTGGGCACAGCACCCCTTGCCCACTCGACCTCCGGGTTCTGGCGCGAAGCAACTGTTAGTAGGGCCCCACCATCACCTACAACAGGAGCCACCCCGTCGGTGCAGCCAGCCGTGAGGTCCCTGCCCCATTGGTGGACGAACCACCTCCAGAGCCTACGGGCCAGGGCCTGTCGTCGGCCTCATCTCCAACAGCGGACCCGCCACCCATAGACTTAAAAGCGCGCAGGACCTGCTTCGCAGGGTCGCGCAATCCATTAACCTCCGATTGCAGAGGTAGTTGAGAACGACGACCCGTTACCAACGTTATCGGGTCAGAGGCTCCAGTCGGTGGCGCTCCCTTTATTCGGACAATTCAGCGTAATGCCAATACCATCTGGCAGGTTCCCCTACAGGATACGAGTATTTGTATACTCACCCGACTCCAGACTCCTCGTCGTCCAGTCGGTAAATGATCGAGTAAGTCAAAGGGCGAGGCGTATGGACCTCTTCGGTCGGAAGATCTACTCGGCTGGAGGCCTGCAGCTACGCATAGCCAATCAATCGGCATTGCTGGCCCGATACAAAATGCTGCTCTCCTCTCCAAGTTTGCAGATCTTGTCCCGGCGTCCTCGCGTCAGGAGTTCACCGCCCTCCATCCAGGCAGCGCTCGATTCAGCAGACTCAGGAGCCCGCACTCTCGCCTCTGGCGTCACTGCGGAGGATTTCCTGGCTCCAATCCTCCACCTTGGCCCCGGAGGTACAGTACTCTCTGCAGGACTTGCTTTTGAAACGCACGGACTTTTCTCAGAGAAGACGGACGCCCGTATACAAACCCTAAGGACGGTCGGCGTAGCCATCCGGACTCTGGGGATGCACACGGCGACACAGCGGCAACCCTTCCGTAGACAGCCACGTTCACCCACGCCAGATCGAACAACACCATCAGGCAATAGGCGCAATCAGTCCCAGTCGTCCGCTAAGGCCCCCAAGGGCCTAAGCAGGCGTTTTGATGGGACTCTTCAGTCTCTCCATCGGATCCTACCCCTTTGTTTGAACCGCCTCTCTTATTTGCATGGGCCAGTTTAACATCGGACAGCTGGGTCCTGTCTACGGTCCAGTCAGGGTACCGCCTCCTTCCGATCCCTCTTCAGGGACCCTGCTCACGAGCAGGTCCTTCAACAAGAGATCGAGACTCTCCTAACCTTGGGTGCCATAGAGGAGGTGCCTCTTTCTATTCCCATTATTTCCTCATCCCCAAAGCCAAAGGAGGCCTCCGTCCCATCCTGGACCTCCGGAAGCTCAACGGTACCTGATAAAACTCAAATTCGCATGGTATCCCTGGGGACTATTATTCCCTCCTGGATCCGGGAGACTGGTTTGCCGCCCGCCTATTTCCATGCATGGTGAACGACAGACATTACCAGTTGGCCTCTCCACCGCCCGAGTGTTCACAAAGTGTATGGCGGTGGTGGCGTCCATCACGTCAGCTGGTAGCACACCAAGTGACCGATATCCTGTCGCTGTTTGGGAGCTCGGTCTGCTCATCAACGTCTGCCTAACTCCAGCTCAAAGGGTGGAGTTTATCGGAGCGTCCTGGATTCCCAGTTGGCCAGGGCCTATCTTCCTCGGTACCTGACTCGCGGCTTGCATCACGGAGCTCCAAGCCTTTCCCACGGCGACAGCCCGGTCCTGTCTTCGCCTCCTAGGCCACATGGCGTCGTGCACTTTGTGACAACTTATGCCCGGTTGCACCTTCGCCCACTCCAGACGTGGCTGGCCTCTGTGTACCGTCCACATCGCGACCCCATGGACTTGATTGTCACAGTCGACACCCTCAATTGGTGGCTGATCCCTCAGGTAGTCTGTGCAGGGTACCTTTCCGCCCGCCGTGTCCCTCCATTACCTTGACCACAGATGCCTCGGACATGGGTTGGGGGCGATGTTCACACGCAAGGCACCTGGTCCCTCGCCCTACACATCAATGGGCGTGTCAGGCCTTGAGGCCCATCTCCGGCGCTGTGTCACCGTGCTGACGGACAATACATCGCGATGTTCTATGTCAACAAGCAGGGCGGGCACGCTCCTCCCTGCTTTGCGCCGCCTGTGGGACTTTTTGCATAGCCGCTCCATTCACCTTTTCTTCCGGGCACTCAGAACACAATAGCCGATCGCCTCAGCAGATCCTTCCTCGCACGAGTGGTCCATTCGCCGGACGTGCTGCATACGATCTTCGAAGGTGGGGATTTCCCCAACTAGACCTCTTTGCGTCGGAGATCAACAGGAAGTGCGCCGGTTCTGCTCCTTCCAGGACGTTCCGTGGGTCCCTGTCGGACGCGTTCCTGTGCTCATGGAAGGATCACCTCCTCATCCTGATTGCTCCGGCCTGGCGAGGCAACATTGGTTCACCCTGCTGCTCGAGCTGTCCGTCCGAGAACCCATTCCTCTCCCGTTGTGGCGGACCTTATCACACAAGACTCGGCCGGCTCCGCCACCCGGACCTCCGCTCCTGCATCTTACAGCCTGGTACCTGACTGGTTGACTTGCGCCGAGCAATCCTGCTCGCGGGCTGTTCAGCGGGTCCACCTATCTAGCAAAATGGAAACCAGAAGGCCACAACCCCTTTCTCGTCCCTATTCCGGTTATCCTGGACTACCTTTGGTCTCTTAAGGAGCAAGGCCTCGCGGTCTCCTCCTTAAGGGTTCACCTGGCAGCTTTATCTGCGTTTGCCCGGTTGAGGGCGCTCCATATTTTCCAACCATATGGTCTCCCGCTTCCTCAGGGGTTAGACCGCATGTTTCCACCGTCCGACACCCGGCGCGGTCTGGGACTTAAACCTGGTGTTGGCCAAGCTCATGGGTCCACCGTTTGAGCCTCTGGCATCTTGCTCCTTGCTCCATCTCTCGTGGAAGACGGCCTTCCTTGTCGCGATAACATGGTCTCGAGCTCAGTGCCTTGACGGTCGGTCCTCCTTATACGGTCTTCCACACGGACAAGGTCCAGCTCCGACCGCATCCGGCCTTCCTCCCGAGGTCGTTCGCCTTCCATATAAACCAGGACATCTTCCTCCTGTGTTCAGGCCACACGCCTCTCACAGAGGATTTCCGAGTACCAGAGCTCAGGCCTCTTCGGCTGCCTTCCTGGCCCATATTCCGCTCCAGGAGATATGCAGGGCAGCCACCTGGTCCTCCGTACACACCTTCGCGGCACACTATGCGTTGGTGCAACAATCAAGAGACGATGCAGCCTCACTCTGCCACGTCTCACTCCGACCCCACCGCCTAGGTAAGGCTTGGGAATCACCTAACTGGAATGCATTGGAGCAATCACTCGAAGAAGAAAAGTCGGTTACTCACCTGTAGTAACTGGTGTTCTTCGAGATGTGTCCTCCTTCCCCACTGTCGGGCAAGAAGGAACTGAGGAGCGGACGGGCGGCTGGGATATATTCAGCGCCATGTAACTGGAATGGATTGGAGCAACACATCTCGAAGAACACCAGTTACTACAGGTGAGTAACCGACTTTTCCCATGGAGGTGCTGCCATCACTCTGCCCTGGAGTGGGCAGGGCCATATGCCAGCCTGTGGATGGTCCCTATGGCAAGGCATCATTTACCCCATCACCCTTGAGGAAATAGAGGGTTAGGGTTAGGCTGCTTTCCATCCAGAGTGCCAACTGCGAGTCTCCTTCCATGCACCCCGTGTGCTCTGCTGGGGGCTGTTCTCAAATGCCTGCTCAGCACAGGGTCTCCTGGCCTACCCTGCAGCACAATGGCTGTCTGAGAGACACATCGGTCCTTGGCAGCTACGCTGCTCCATGCTCGGAGCCCTCGCAGGTTGAGACAGTCCCTTGCACATCTCCGGCCCTGCTACCGTCCATCCCTGGAACTAACAACCCCACTTCTCTGCCCCAAAGCCCACCATGAGTGGCAGCCTCAATTTTCCAGAGTAAATAGCCAATTTGCTTGCCCGCCCTGGAGTAGCTTTGTGCAGATCACGTTGTGTCTAGATGAGGTTTTGTTAGAAGTCTAAATGATAAGGTGGGTGAACTAGAGCGCCTCACATTAAATGAGGATATTGATATAATAGGTGTAATAGAAAGAGGGCCTGAAACATAAGCCCTTGTATCAGAGGCCTGGTATAAGGCATGAGGCCTGGGCTAAAGTTGTGGTCAAAGCTTTGTTACAATAAAGCAAAGTCAGGCTGTGACTAGAGGCAGGGCCTGCTCAGAGACTGTGACAAGAACGTCTTAGATCTCACACCACAGACAACACTTGTAGCCAGTTCCATAATAAACTATGTACGGATTGATTAACTAGGAACAGGAAACACAAGAGTTATTTTCAAGGTTAAAGCAGGTGAACATAGATACACAAAGGAGTTACAATTTTCAGTTTCAAAAGGTCATAGAAGCTTCTGTAATAAGCAAGCTCTGTGTCACCTTTAAGGCTAACTAGAGCTAAGCAGCTGGGGATCTCTTGCTTATGCCATGAAAATCTTGCACCCCAGAGTACAAGCAGCACAGAGTTCCAGTTGCTTCTTGTCATGGATTTTTAACCCCTTCCTCCCTTGTGCAAACTCTGCTGATGGACAGAATCCACTTACATGACTCATCTTCGTGGGGGAGGAGGGAGGCAAAACAACCAATGGCTTTTGTTCTCTTTAACAACCCACAATGGTCCATGGGTATAAATGGACATTTCTTATTGGGCAGGACATGACACCTTCTATTGGAGACTTCTCCTGTCTGGTGATTTGCACCATCATGCTCAAATATTCCTGTACACTATGGGGTCCAGATGCTTTAAGTGAGATTAATGTGCCCAGCAACGGACAAGCACTCGGTAAAGTCTAAACCCCAAACAGCTGTTTGGAATTCTAATACCTGCATGACCAGCGCCAATGCACAGGCGAGCCGGACTGAGCCCAACTTAGTATTCGTCACAGTTTGGCTGAGACACGCGGACCTTGGCACAAGCTGGGACCTGGTCTGCCAGCATCACAACAGCAATGGAGGAATCATCTGCCATGTCTTTGCAGGTTGCTTTGCTGTATTTCATGTTCCCAGGGCGGGGGGAATGGAGATCCTGGGGTGAGATGGAGCTGGTCTGAGTTTGTGCAGCACCTAACACAGTGGGGTCCTGGGGAATGACTAGGACTGCTAGCACTACCGTAATATACCTAATAAACCATGTACAGATATGCTGAAGGCTGGGAGGGAGCTGAACACTGCAGATCTAAGGAGATGACCTGCCCCAGGTCAGATATTTTGCATTCTCCTCCTGAGAGACAAACCGATAACCACAAACAGATCCAGCTCACCACAGGATTCTGCAAGATGGGAGTGCTGGGGGCCTTTAGCAGTTAGGTTGCCATGCAATGGCTAAGCCGTTAGACCACATTTACATACAGGAATTAAGAAATAAGTGTTGCGAATCATGAATATTAATGCTTGATGCTTAATTACAGACACCCCAAAGGCCTCATATGGATCGGGCCAGCTAGTGACCTTATTATAATCAGGGTTAAAGATCAAATACAGTTCATGGCTGTGCTATTACCAGAAGAAAAGGTATAAAATACCATCCCCACTTCCCATTTCTTTGGCTTCGTCGGGTCCCCGAGACAGTGTAAACGGAATCAGGACCTACCTTCTGGTTGGCACCGCTCTCTTCCCCCTCCATCTCTGCTTCCCCCTCGGCTCCGTAAGCTGTAAGTATGTGCAATGCAGGACGGGAAGTATGAGCCATGCCAGAACCTACTTTACTGTGCTTATTCTACCTGTTCTGTGTATTGATCCTTGCCCAGGATATTGTCTGTATTAAATACCATTTCTGGGTGTGTTTCACCAGCTTCTAGCTTCTCAGTTAACTGTAAAGTATCCGCCTAGGAAAAGAACCTGTTGTCTGTGACAAGGGCAGGTCACCCCCCAATACACAACCTGTGTAATCACTGTTCAGGCTGTCAGAGGCAGAGATAAGAGAGTTCAGCCTGGCCCACTCTGCCTTGAACCATGAGACTGTCAAAACCACCTTGGGTCTGTCCCTGTCTCCATCCCTTTGCTCTGATTTCCTGGGGTGGAGTGTGTGTGTGTGTGTGGGTGTATGTGTGTGTGTGTGTGTCTCTCTCTCTCTCTCTCTCTCTCTGCAAAGGCCGGTTCTTCACCCAGCCAGCTGATGCCTTTCCCCTCGGTTCTCCAGCTGAGTTCTTTGCCCGGCTTCCCTGCAGAGAGGTGGGAAAATCCCCTTCCTCTTGCTCGTTGGTTACTAGCCCATTGTTTTCCCAGCTTCTTCATTGATCTGGGTCGGTTTCTGCCAGGCCTTTACTGACCCATTGGTTCCACCCCAGACAGCGGCGTGACCTGACACCCCGAGTCTCTCGCTCTGCCCCAAGAACGATTTATACTCCGTGCAGAGCAAGGCAAAGCCCAGAGGGAAACTGAGGCGCGCCTACACGCATATTTCCCAAATTCCCTCTCCCATAGGTAGGCCCATTGACTGCAAGGCAGTGATCCTGCTTTACACCAGGTGGGGGTCTGGCCCCACATTTCCTTGATGGGGACGTGTCTTTGTCTGGGCGCTGACCGCAGAAGCCCCACGAAGTTTTCTCAGGGTGGTGTGGGAAGTGCCAGCCCAGGGAGTTAACTCGCCAAGGTTTGATTCAAGCAGTGAACACCCCCCCCCCCGCCCAGCGCTGCTCCCCAATTCAGGAGCAGGAGGAAGTTCTCAGAGCCCCTGTTCAGCTCCTCACCCTGTTCCCTGCCCCAAGATCCCAGTGTCTGTAGCCAGCCGCCCCCCCACAGCGCTTGCTTGGTCTGCCAGGGGCCGCACCGAGCAGGGCTGGGAGCCTGTTGCACCAGGAGTGAGTGTGAGCATCTGTCAGCAGAGACACGGACCCTCCACCACCCACCATGGAGCCCCAGGTGAGCCCCACCTTTCCCCCACCACCCTTGCCCCATGGAGCACCAGAGGAGTCCCCTCTGCCCCCCATCTTCCCTGCCCCAGGTGAGCACTCCTTCTCCCCACCTTCCCTGCCCCATGAAGCAGCAGGGGAGTCCTCGCCTGTCCCCCAATTACCCCTGCCCCATGCAGCCCTAGGGGTGCCCCTTCCCCCCAAATACCCCTCCCCGTGGATCCCCAGGGGAGTCCCCTCTGCCCCCCACATCCCCTGCCACATGGCTCACTAGGGGAGTGCTTCATGCCCCTCCACTACCCATGGAAACCCTGGTGACTCCCCCTTTTCCCCCACTGCCTGCTGCCCCATGGATCCCCAGGGGTGTATCCCCTGCCCCCTCTCCTGTCGGTAGCACAGCAGGGGTTAGGAGATGGGGGTTGGTGGCTCTGGGTTTGTGCCCCAGGCTCAGGGGCGCTGACACTGCGGGGTCCTGTGCAGGTGCCAGGACGGATGCCCAGGGCTGGACTCCTGCTGCTGCCCCTTCTCCTCTGCTTCGGGCCAGAGACCGCCGGGAGCATTGACCCGGCCGCACTCAGCGTGATCGTGAATTATGTGAACCAGTGAGTGACCAGCCTGGGGTTTGTCTGTGTCCTTCCCTGCCCCTGTAGCCCAGCTGCAAAGAGCAGCAGAGAATGGTCCTGGTTGGATCCCACTGGCTTGTAGGGACGCCCAGCAAGGTCAGGGGGCCCCACTGTGCCCGGCTCTGCCCAGATCCTGACCGTAGTCGGAGAGCACCAAGCGTGCCCGGTGATGAACTCACCCCTGAATTGGATTAGTCCTGGAGAGGGGCAATTCAGAGGTGCAGGGGGGAATTGGAGCCGAGAGCTGGGAGAAGGGTGATTTGGGGTGTGCAGAGGGAGAGGGAGCCCAGAGCTGGGAGGGGGTGATTCTGGGGTACAGAGGGAAGACTGAGCCTACAGCTGGGAGGGGTGATTCTCAGAGGTGTAAGGAGATGGGGCCCATATCTGAGGAAGGGTGACTCTGGGGGTACAGAGGGGAGATGGGGACCTGAGCTGGGAGGGGTGACTCTGGGGTGTAGTGGGAGATGGAGCCTTCAGGTAGGAGGGTATCTGGGGGGGACAATTCCTGTTTCTCTCCCTTTTACTTGGCATCTCCTGGCTGCTGGGAGCCTAGGATCCCCTGACCCCGCTGTGCTCTGATCCCTCTCAGGCCCCTCACACTAGGTGAAGCTCAATATACATTCGTTGTGAGCCTGCCCCGTGAGACGTGTGACCAGCCCAACAACCTGCAGGAGCAGCTGCCCGAGGAAGCCCTGAATGACATGAATCAGGCGCTCGCTAGGCAAGGTGCGCCGTACGCCCCAGCTGACTGGCCTATCGTAGCTGCCCGGCCTAGGCGTCTGAAGAATCACTGGCAGCACAGCGAGAGGCGTCTGCTCTATGGGGGCGAGAACAGCTTGGTGGGCAAGCTCAAGGCCAGGACCTGCAGACTGAACTGCTGCCTGATCTTATTCACCCGCTACTCGCCCTGCATGACATTGTGCCTGGTAGAAAACGGGCCCTACAACATCCTCGGCATGACCAGCATCGCCTTCTCGGACATCGACAACAACTACAAGGCCTTTGTGTTCCAGCGAATCTTTGAAGATGACGACACGGCACCTGAAGTGACCCGCCAGGACCTGCTGGATGCTTGGCACCGGCTGCCCGACGTGCCCCTGCTGCGCTGCGACAACAACATCTGCCAGCGCTGCGCTTTGGAGGACCCCCGAAACAACCCCTGCCTGGCTGGGAAGAGGTAGACAATGGAGATGAGCCAGGAAGCGCATGGGGCTCGCTCTGCCACTGGTCCTCCTTGCATGGGCTTCTGGCTCACCGAGTGTAACAGAAACACGTCTCAACTGGGCACCAAGCACCAATCTAGAACCTCAGTCCTGTGTGTGTGTCCTGATCTAGAAGCCCGTCCCTCTCCCCAAGCGTGCTCCAATCCAGAATTGCCACCATCACCACAGTGCATCTCAAGCTCTGTTCTAAACCTTCATCACTGCCTCATGCATGTCAAGCTACAGTTGAGAACATGACTCCCATCCTTCAGTGATCTCTGAGCTGCAGTCTAGAACCCACATCCAGTGAGCTCAGAACTCGGACCTAGAACCCAACCTCCATTCCTGTACAAGGATGGGGGTGGGGGGAAGGGAGTGGATGGGAGCAGGGCACATTGTCTCTGGTGAGTGTCCTGGGGCTGGATCAGGTGGGGGAGCCCCTTACTCAGATAATGGTGGTGAGGGGATTCCTGGGCATGGACCATAGCCACACTGGGGCAGTAGGGATCTCAGAGCGCAGGGATCTGTCACTGGGGGCTGCTTTGGGGTTGTTCCCTTTTGCAAGTGATGCTTTTTGCCGATTCGCTGCCATGCGATTGACACCAATAAAGCTTCTGAGCATCCTGGAGCCTCATGTCTCTGTCCATGTGTCTGGGTCTCCTATCTCCGTCCATGCATCGGGGGGAGGGGGTCTCACTTTGTCCCCTGGAGGTGCTGGCTCCCTAAGGGCAGCCCCCCATGGAGTCTGGCTCCAGTGGTGCATGTAAAAATCATTTCTTGCCAGTACTGCACTCGTGATGGGAGGGACAGGAAGGGGGGAATGTGACCTCCCCACGTGACCCTTCATGTGATTCCTCCTTGCCCCACCCCCAGCCTGGGGCCCCCACGCTCTCCCCGTCCCCTCTGACACCCCCTTTACCTGTCTAAAATTTTACAACTGCATCAGTGATAAAATGATGCCTTGGGCCTCAGGTGGCCACCTGTACTTCCAGGTGTCACTGAGGATCCAGCAGCACCGCAAATTGAAAACGTCTTAAATGAAAGAAGGAAGAATGGACCAGTGTGCTCCAATGGGAGGTGGGGGCGGGGAGGCTGGGCTAGCTCCACATCTTTCCGGTACCCTATACCGGCTAGAAATCTCTTGAAGGTAGGGGGTTCTGGGGTGTACCGCCCTACTTGGACTCCTGCTGGGGGTGAATCCGGAGTCAACCCGGATAGTGCTGGAGCGAGGCGCCGAGCTCGCTGTTTATTAACCTGTAGAAGCAGCAAGCATGAGCTTTCGTGCGTGAATACCCACTTCTTCAGATGCACTTCTTCTCTGCTTGCATCCAGACTAACACGGCTACCCCTCTGATGATTTATTAACCTGGGTATCCAGTGCCATCTGCTGCCATCTGCTGGTGAGTGGGAGGAAGACATGTCACGAGCACAAGGAGCAGACCCTAGTTTACGTTTCCTGCCAGCCCCCACTGGCTGGATCAGATGGGACAGAAGTTCATGGAGCAGCGGGGAAGGGGCTGAGCGGGGTTGCATGTGGGGCCCAGGGCAGGAGCCAACCACACCCCCACACCGGGGGGGTTCCACAGGCAAAACGTGCAACAAACACCTGACGTGTGTGTATGTGTGGGATTCACGCTGTAACTGACCCAGCGTCAGAGTTGTGAAGCACAAACCTAGGAGCCCCAGTCCTGCACCAGGCTCCATTGTGCTAGGTGCTGTACAAACCCCAAAAGAAAAGACACTCAGGCCCTACACAGATCAGCAGCAGGGTTTCAATCCCTCAGATCTCCAGCTTTTTCTCTGAGCTCCAGGAGCCCCTTCCTCAAGTAGCTACTGGAGGCGGACACGAGCAATGTTTTCTCAGTGGGTTACCCAAGCACAGGTGCTGAGTTTCTAAACTGCCGAGGGTGCTACAGCTCGGCTCTGCCCAGGCCCTGCCTTTACTCCACCCCTTCCCTCAGTGCCCCACCCCTGCCCTGCTTCTTCCCACCCCGGCTCTGCTCCTGCCCCACCTCTTCCCTGCCCAGTTCTGCCCCCAGTGTGCTGTGCCCTCACTCATCCCCCCAGCGCCTCCTGTCCTGACGCCACGAAATAGCTGCTCTCTGGGAGGGATGGGGAGGCGCTGACTGGCGGGTGGTGGGTGGGCGGCACTGGCGGGGAGGGAGAGGTCTTGATAGAGGGGCTGCTGGTGGGTGCTCCAGCCCTGGAGCACCCATGGAGTTGGCGCCAATGTACCCAAGTACTCACTTGTCAGCAGCAGCGTTTTGGTTCCCAGGAATCCTGGATTTTCCTCCCCAGCTCTGGGAGGGGAGCATGGCTTATTGGTTAGAAACCTGACCCCCAACCTGGGTTAATCACTCTGAAAACAGTGTCGGACTGGAGCAGATCAAAGTGGATTTTGTCATTTTAGAGCCCTGGGTCCTGGGCTGCTCCTCCTTTCACTCATTTTTAGCCATTTTTCCAACACCACATTTTGGCCATCAAATTAAAATTTGGCACCTTCAAACTGAGGCACAAAATTTACCACGATCACTTTAAAGTACTTTACCTTGTATAGTATCAGACGGGTCACCGTGTTAGTCTGGATCTGTAAAAACAGACTATAAGGTGCCACAGGACTCTTTGTTGCTTTTTACCTTGTATGTGAACGATGCTGTATGCAAATGTGGACCATGTCAGCGATGGGATCTTGCTGCTAGAGGAGTATGAAGAAAATAGCGCACGCATACACACACACACACACATCACCAACACACCTGTTTTTCAACAATTTATTGTAAACATTCTAGACCAGTGGTGAGCTCCAGCCAGTTTGCACCGGTTCGCAAGAACCGGTTGTTAAATTTAGAAGCCTTTTTAGAACCGGTTGTTCCAGGACAACCGGTTCTAAAAAGCTTTTAAATTTAACAAAGGCTCGGGCAGCTGTCCACCCGGCCCCCGGCCCCAGCTCACCTCCCCCTCTCCCCTGAATGCTCCGCCCTTCTTCTTCTCCCCCTCCCCTGCTTCCCGCGAATCAAATGTTCGCGGGAAGCCTGAAACACGCAGCAGGCAGGTAAGCCTGGTGCGGCGGGGGGGGGGGACGGCATGTGCGGCCCAGTCCGGCTCCACCTGAGCAGCTCCCCCTGGCCCCGGCTGAGCGCCCCAGCCAAGCACTGCCGGCTCGGGCTGGTCCCGGCTGAGCGTCTCGGACCCGGCCCAGCTCGGGACCCGCGGCTCCGGCCCCGGTGCCTGCCGAGCGGCTCCCACTTGGCCCGGACATTCGAGCCCCGTGGCTCTGGCCCTGGTGCCGGCCGAGCGGCTCCAGCCCGGGAGTCAGGCCCGCGGCGCCGGCCCCAGTGCCGGCCGAGCAGCTCCGGCCCAGGAGTCGGGCCCGCAGCGCCGGCTGAGTGGCTCCAGCCTGGCCCGGCCCTGGGAGTCGGGCCCCATGGCTCTGGCCCCGGTGCCGGCCATGCGGCTCCGGCCCAGTCCGGCCCGGGGAGTCTGGCCCTGCGGCGCCGGTCGAGGTCCTGGCGGAGCGGACCCGGTCCCGGCCACAGGCAGTGTGGTAAGGGAGAAGGGAGCAGGGAGGGGGTGCTCGGTGGGTTGTGGGGGGTTGGATAGGAGTCAGGGCGGTCAGAGGACCGGGAACCGGGGGATTGAATGTGGGCAAGGGTCCCGGCGGGCAATCAGGAAGGAGCAGGGGTTGGATGAGGTGGTGGGGGCAGTCAGAGACAGAGAGAAGGGGTGTTTGGATGGGGCAGGGGTCCCAGGGGGCCATCAAGAATGAGAGGAGGGGTTGGATGGGGCTGCAAGGGGCAGTCAGGGGACAGGGACTGGGGGGATGAGTCAGGGGTCCTGGGGGGTGTGTCAAGGAACATGGAGGGTTGGATGGGGCATGACCCCCCCGGGGGGGCAAGACCCCCTCGTGAGGTGAGGAGGAGGGAACCGGTTGTTAATATTTTGGCAGCTCATCACTGTTCTAGATCCTCAAATTGTACAATCAACTCACCAGACAGTCCATCGTGGGCCAAAACTGACAACTCAGGTTTTATTTTATTAAAACTCCCTCAGCCACACGAGCTATTCAAGCATTTTTGCCACTGTCCAAACACAAAGGTGTTGCACACAACCCTAGCTCTGGTGTCACGGCCGCTGCACCTCATCCAGACAGATTCCAGCCTCTGGTTACATTTTGATTTTTTGATGCTTGTTCAGGGCACTGACCAGACACCGGCCCTTCCGCTGCAGAGGGTGGGAAGAATGATCCTGGGGGCTACACAGGGGTCTGGGTGCTTGGACACCTGGGTTCCAGCCTTAGCTCTGCCGCTGTCTTTGGCAGGTCCCCTCCTGTCTGGGTGCCTCAGTTTGCCCCTCTCTAAGCTGGATCTAGAACATTTGTGCGCTTCATAAGGCTGTTAACACCCAGCCCAAATCTGAAAGCAGCCACGGAAATGACACCCCACCAGTGTGTGCACAGAGCCAGGGCCCACAGATGATGGACACGATGGGGAAGTTCGTGTCCACAGCAACTGGGAGGTGCAACGCAGCTCGTGCAGACAGACCCGTGCCAGCAGGGGCGGCTCTAGGCATTTTGCCACCCCAAGCACGGCAGGCAGGCTGCCTTCAGCGGCTTGCCTGCAGAGGGTCCGCTGAAGCCACGGGACCAGCGGACCCTCCGCAGGCATGCCACCGAAGGCAGCCTGCCTGCCATCCTCGCGGTGACCGGCAGAGTGCCCCCAGTGGCTTGCCGGCCCAAGCACGTGCTTGGCGTGCTGGTGCCTGAAGCCGCCCCTGTGTGCCAGTGCCTGTAAACAGCCGGGCAGGTGCAGTTGTGCGGTGGGTGCTTGGCTCAGCCGCCTGAGTAATCGATCACTGTGGTCAGACCTCCCCTGTCACCTGCCCCATCCCCCTCCCATCCTCAGCCCCCATCCCCTGCCTATCCCCCATCTCATCCCCCCGCCCTTCTCCCAGCCCAGCTCATTCCCCACCCCTCTTCCCCAAGAAAAGACTATTTTGGTTTGTCTCTCAGGTGTGTGATTTCTAGCAAGGGTTTTAGGTGAGAATTTGCTGTTCACAGTGATTGTGTGTCCAGGGAAAAATCAAAACAAAATGAACCCCAATCTGCCTCTCTGTTTCCCTTTTACAGGTATGGGCTCCTGGTCTTGTTATCAGGGTCTATCACCAGAGGCATAGGTGCCGACTTCTACTGGCGCTGGTGGGTGCTCAATCTCCCTCTGCCCCCTGCCCTGCCCCTATTCTGACTTCTTCTGCAAATCCCTGTCCCAGGCCTGCTTCTTCCCCACCTCCTCCCCTGAGTGTGCCACGTTCCCGCTCCTGTCCCCCTGGGGGGAGGGATAGCTCAGTGGTTTGAGCATTGGCCTGCTAAATCCAGAGTTGTGAGTTCAATCCTTGAGGGGGCCACTTAGGGATCTGGAGATTGGTCCTGCTTTGAGCAGGGGGTTGGACTAGATGATCTCCTGAGGTCCCTTCCAACCCTAATAATCTATGATTCTGCCCCCTCCCTCCCAGAGCTTGCTACAGTTGTTTGGTGGAGGTAGGCAGAGGAGCAAGGACAGAGTTTGCTCAGGGGTGGGGTGGGGAGCTTGGCACTAGTAATATTTCCCTGTGGGTGCTCCATGGCTGGAGCCACTGAGGCGGCACCAGTGCAGCAAGCACATACCCGGGGTGGCAAAGCCGCGGGGGGTGGCCTGCCAGTCACTGTGAGGGCAGCAGGCAAGCGGCTTTCAGCAAGGTCTGCCAGTCCTGTGGCTTCGGCACCAATTAGGCGGCGGGGATGCCAATGGCGTGGCACCAGTGGACCTCGTGCAGGCACGCCGCTGAATCTGCATGATCAGTGGACCCCACTTGTAGGCACACCACCAAAAGCCGCCTGCCTGCCTGCTGGCCGTACTTGAGGTGGCAAAAAACATAGAGCCGCCCCTGGTTGGTGCCTATGACCTGAGGAAGCAGCTCCTGTGTCCCACCCTCCCTCCCAAGTGTGGTGTAGAAAGGTACGTTTGACACAAGTGTGTAGTGGATTTAGGGTTGGTGACACGAAAGGGATAAGGGGAAAGCCACAAGTAAACACATAAAACTCAGCAACCAGTGGACAGCAACAAAGACACTTGAAGCTCAGACCCCTCCCTTGGCAACAAGAATATAACAAATCCCCAGTCTAGCCAATTGCTAGTCAGGTGTCATCTCTGGGCAGGTCAGAGGGCAATGAGTGGTGGGGCCAGGACCTGCTACCCTTGGCCGGACGCTGGCCTTTGGGGAGGAATCCTGGGTCTCGGCTACCGGACGGTGACAAGCTGCTGGAAGGGCAGCTGCTGACTGGTGGACCAGAGGACCCTGGTGTCACAGGATCCTTCCCAGCTCTCAATCTGGAGACCCGCGCAAAGCCCGACCGCACACGGCTGCCATGGGGACGTGGCGCGGCTCCTTATAAAGAGCGAGTGGCGGGAAAGCTCTGAGGTGATGGCAGTTCCAAGCCGGGTCCAACTGGTTTGAACCAGCGCCTTGCGCCACAGCTTTGGTGCCTTCATTTTCCCGCCTTTGGGGACAAAATGGAGTCTGTGGCCAAGCGCCACTTTGAAAGTCCGACTCCATATTGAAAAGTACCAAGTCCATATGGATGAGGGGAAACAATATAAAAAAACCTTATCCTGAACATTTAAAATCACTGATCATATAAAATCACCAACAATTCGGCCTCTCCACCCCGCAGCCCCAGGCCCAGCCTCACTGACCCCATGGGGAGGGAGCTGGCTCCTGCCAGGCTCAGCCCAGCTCTGGGGTGAGGGTTCCAGCCCCACTGATCCCCATGGGAGCAGTGCTGGCTCCTAGCAGGGCTGGTTTGGGGTGGGTCTGTGCTTTACAAACCCCATCTCTCCCCTGCGTCTGGGGTTGGGGGGGCCGTGTCTGTGCCCCTTACCCTGGGGAGGAGAGAGGGATGTGGCAGTGGGAGGCATGGTTGGCACATGGCACCCCATAGGGGAAATGCCCCTTGCCCCATTCCCCACCCCCCTGGATCAGCCAGTCCCCTGCCCTGGGGCTGGATGGTAGCTGGCGCACACAGGAGGAGAAAGATCCTGTGTCTTCCCCTTCCCCTGGATCAGAACTAGCTCCCACTATGGGTCAGGGACAGAACCAGACCTCCCCAGCTCACCAGCTGGGAGCCCCCATTTCCCTCAGGAAATCAGTAACAGGAGTGATGGGAACACATCAGTCTTGCTCCGGCTGCCATCTCCTTTGGGTGCTGCTCAGTGCAGCTGCCACCAGAGCTGTGACCCACCAGCACCTGCACTGTTCGGATGTACCCACAGGGAGGTCTGTGACTTGCATGCCAGGGGCTGTGTGTGTCTCCCATTTTCCCAGCCACCCATGCCAGGGTCCCCCATTTCCCCCTGTGCAGGAGCTCTGTGCACCCACCCTGTTCCTCCCCTCCCCCCCCCATACCCTCATTTCCCCTCCCACCCTTGCCATGGTGGGCTAGTTCGGGGAGTCTCTCTTCACAGTGCTGGGTTTGCTGGAGTGGGGAGAAGATCTGTCCGCCCCCTGTCTGAAGGGAGGAGGCCGGGGGAGCAGTGGGATGTCACCAACACATGGCCAAGAAATGGGATCGAAGCAAATGGTTCCAACTGGACTCATGGGGGAAGACTTGTGAGAGCTGCCGGGAACAGGCAGCGCTGGGTAGGAGAGAGGAAGGGCATGGCTCAGTCCAGGGCACGGCAGGCCAGCTGGGCTAGAGACAGCCCCGTGTTTCAGCTCACAAGCCGTACACAGTGGCAGATGGGCCCGGGTGGCTCCAGCCCTGAGCAGTAAGGAAACCGAGGCAGGGGAATGCCTGTCGGATTGGGAGGGGTGGGTAGGTCTGTTTCAAACTCTGTGCAAAGCATTTGTGTGTTTGAGCTGCACCTCCCAGGTGGGCCAATGAAGAGGCACCCTCCAGGGCTCCCACCTTTGGGTGGAGCTAGGGTGACCAGATCACCCAGGTCAAATATCGGGACGCGGGGGGGCGGGGCGGGGGCAGAGGGGGAAAAAATGGCGGCAGAGCAAAAAAAAAAAAATCCCCCACCCCCGATTCCTCCTCCCTCCGCAAGCGCTGGAGGGAGGCCCGGGAGACTCAGGGGAGCACGGGGCTGGGGTGAGTGTGAGTCCAGCCTGGCCCCGAGCAGGCAGGACTCAGGCGCGGTATCTGGAGGGAGAGTACGGGGTGGCCTGCGGGGCCAGGCAGCGGCTGTTCTCCCCACCTGGACAGCAGGACTCGGGAGCAGCCGCTGCTGCAGCTCCCACTGCCGCGGGGGGAGGAAGCGGCCGCTGGCCAAGCTCGGCAGCTGCGGCTCTGGCGCCCACGAACCCCCCGAGCCCGGGCCTGCTGCGGGGACCCAGCGCGCACGCTGCGCATACCCAGCCCCTGGCCACTCGCGTCTGGGCTGGCTGCCCAGCTGGTGCAATCCTGCGGGCGGGCTCGGAGTGGGGGCAGCAGGCCCCAGCCCCCCGCATCCCGCTCGGGTCCTGCAGGGGAACGAACGGGACTGGGCTGCCGATGCCTCCACCATGGGATTGCACCAGCTGGGCAGCCAGCCCAGACGCGACTGGCCAGGGCTGGGCTGAGCGCGGCGCGCTGCCCGCAGCAGGCCCGGGCTCGGGGGGTTCGGGCCCAGGTGCCAAAGCCGCAGCCGCCGAGCGCCACGTGCTTGGCCACTTCTTCCCCCCGCGGCAGTGGGAGCTGCAGCAGCGGCTGCTCCTGAGTCCCCTGCCCAGTGGGGAGAACAGCCGCCACCTAGCCCCACGGGCCGCCCCTACTCTCCCTCCAGGTACCGCGCCCGAGTCCCGCCTGCTCGGGGCCAGGCCAGACTCACACTCACCCCGGCCCCGCACTCCCCCGAGTCTCCTGGGCATGGCATGCTTGGAAAGAGGCGGGGATTTGGGGAGGGAGACAATGGGGCAGTGAGGGGGCGGGGATGGGGGCGAGGATTTGGGGACGGATCCAATGGGGACGGAGGGGCGGAGTCGGGCAGGAGGGCGCGAGCCCTTCGGGCTCCGGAGCCTTTGCTTGTTTGTCCAGTGTCCCGACCTAACATTGGTCGGGACGCGGGACAAACAAGCAAATATCGGGACAGTCCCGATAAAATCGGGACGTCTGGTCACCCTAGGTGGAGCTGTGCCAGAGGGGTGTTAAGCTACAGGAAACTTTGAGGGGTCACCCCTGGTTGCAGGTGCTGGGCCATGCGCCGTGTGTCTTAAGCTGCCAGGGCAGGTGCTAAGCAGAGGGTCTGCACCCCTAGAGTGTGCCCAGGGACCCCAAGACAGGGTCTGGGCCTGGGCTCTGTTCAGACTCTGGGATCCAGGGGCTGGGTCCACTCACAGCAATCTGGGGAGTGGCCAAGAGGGGGCGCTCATCAGCCAGGCACTGTCTGGCATGCCCCTAAGGGAGCTGGGGCACTCACCTGTGGGAAGAGGGGAGCAGTCACTGGAGTGGGGAAACGGAGAGAGATTGAGCAGACAGGGCCAGAGCCCAGCTGGTGGGAACCGGCCCCACTCCCTTGGAATCAATGGGCCAGAGCCCAACTGGTGTGAATGGGCCCCGCTCCCTTGGAATCAGTGGGCCAGATCCCAGCTGGTGTGAACCGGCCCTGCTCCCAATAGGCCAGAGCCCAGCTGTCTCATTTTGTTGCATTGTGCTGGTACAGACAGAGAAATCCGCTCTCGCTGAAGTGCAGACGGATGTGTTCTGCCTCCTCCCACATCCTCTGATCGTGCCATTTCTGGTTAGCCCTTCAGGGTTGGAGAGAGCTGGACATATGGACAGAGACACGGGCGCTGGACAGATAGATAGAGACATGAGGCCCTGGGAAGCTCTGAAGCTTTATTGGCCTGGCTCATATGGCAAAGAATCGGCAACTTCACCCCGTCACCCTCAGCGTGAGACAAACCAGCCCCACCCGGATGGGGACAACGCTCCAGCCTGGAGTCTGCCCAGCCCTCACCACCTCCCATCCCCGACCGGCCCAGCCTCATGTTCCATCCCACATTTCCCCCTCCTCCCACCACGTCCCATCCCCATCTGCCCCAAGCTCGCCATGTCCCATCCCCTCTCTGCCCTTCCCCTCGCCACATCCCATCCCCCATCTAACCCACTTCCCTGCCATGTCCCATCCCCCATCTGGCCCACCCCTCGCCATATCCCATCCCCAGTCTGCCACCCCTACCCCTTCCTATCGTACCCCCCATCTGCCCCGTCCACTGACACATCCCATCCGTGCCACCCTTGTTTGGACTCTGAGCTCCACGCTGGAATTGCACACACATGACACAGATAGAGCTGCGGCACCACACAGAGTGAGAGAGATCCCAGGGCAAATCCAGGACTGCTGTAGCAGGGTGGTGGGCACCCTAGAAATGAAAGCAAGAGGGAGGGATTGCCACCCCCCGAGTATCTATTAGCAATGGCTAGATAGGGGGTGTGACAGAGAGGCGGGTGTGTTAGCCAGAGAGACAGAGGGGCGTGTTAGGGAGACAAATTGACTGGTGTGTTGACTGGTTGTATCCCAGCCAGCCAGCTCATCCCCACTGGGATTCCGTCACCCATGGGCTCTCTGTGGCATGACCCTCATCTGTGGCACCCCCTCGAGGCAGCGGTTTTTGCTGAGGTTCTTCTTAGCACAGCTGGCACAGCCATTGTTATCACACTTGTACATTGGGGCGTTTTGGATGGTTTGCCAGGCTTCCCACAATGCCTTCCGCTTCTGGGCCTTGTCTTTCCAGTAGACCTGCTGGAAGGCCAAGGCCTGGAAGTTGTTGTTGATGGCACCGAAGACCCCGTCCATGAGGTCCCGGATGTAGAAGCAGCTCGAGTCATTAAGGCAGGTGCCCAGACACGGCGAGTTCTTGGTGAAGAAGATGAGGCAGCTGTTCCAACCACAGGGTTGGTCCGGGTACCACTTCTTGTAGCAGTTGCTGCCGCATTCCTTGTCCGGGACACGGGTTTCTGAGCAGTTCTTCTGGCCCCGGGTATTGTCCAGGAGGCGGGAGATGGGGCTGATGCCATTCTGGTCCGGGCTGAGCAGCAGGAACTCAGAGTGCAGGGTGGGGTGGTTCTTCTGGAACTTGGGCCGGGCGGCCGTGATCTTCTGGCCCTCAAACAGCTCCTTGCTGTTGAGTTTAGCCTTCATCTTTTTCAGCTCTGCCTCACTCAGGTACGTCATCAGCTGCTTCTCCTTGAAGAGATTACAGGCTGCCTGGGGCAGGCTCACTGCGGCTGCGTATTGGCCATTATTGTCAGGGCGAAACCTTTGTGGGGGGAAAGAGGAGAATCTGGGTCACAGATTCATAGAGTTTAAAGCCCGTAGGGACCATTGTGACCATCTAGTCTGAGCTGCATGGCCCAGGCCAGAGAGTATCCCCCAAGGATCCTTGCCCATGACTCCTGTGTGAGCTAGGGTGGATGTTTGAGAAAGAGACACCCAGCCCTGGTTTAAAGACTCCACATGATGAAGAAGCCACCATATCCCTTAGTAAGTTGTTCTACCAATTAGACATTGTGCCCTATTTCTCCTCTGAAATTGTGTTGCTTTAGCGTCCAGCCACTGGATCTCGTTCTGCCTCTGTCTGCTTGACCGAAGCACCCTCTGCCATAGGCACCGACTCCATGGATACTCTGGTGCTGGAACTCCCATGGAAAAAAAATAGTGGGTGCTCAGCACCCATCAGCCACCCGCCAATAACTTTTTGGTGGTGGGTGAGAGGCACTCGGGGAGGGGGTGGAGCTGTGGTGGACAGAGGCAGAGCAAGGGTGGGGCCTTGGGGGAAGAGGCAGAATGGGGAAAATGAAAGTCGGTGCCTGTGCCCTCTGCTGTCAGAAATCTTCTCCCCACACAGATACTTATAAACCCTGCTCAAGTCACGTCTCTTGGCCTTCTCTGTGATAAGCCAAATACACTGAGCTCCTTTAGTCTCTCTCTAGGAGATCCAGACCTCGGATCCATCTTTTCCGATCCCTTTCCAATTCGTCAACATCCTGTTTGCAGTGTGGACTCCAGAACTGGACGCAGTGTCCCATAATGGTGTTGTTAACATTGTATACAGAGGTGATGCCTCCTCTCTGCTACCCAATATTCCTGTTCATCCAGCCAAGTGCTGCTTTCACCCCCTCAGCTCCAGCACTGCACTGGGAGCTCATGTTCTGCTGGCTTCCACCGTGACCCCTGGATGCTTTGCAGAGTCAGCGCTTTCCAGGAGACAAGCCCCATCCCGTGCCTCTGACTTGCGCTCTTTGCTCCTAGGTGTCTAACCTGGCACTGGGCTGTATTAAAACACCTTCCCTTCTCTGGGTCTCAGCCCCACCCCCCCACCTCCAGACACCCACACATTCCTTATGAAGGAGCAGTGGGTGGGTGTGTAGTGAGGGAAAATGAGGGAATACAGATTGGCCTATATAAGCAATGACATGGACAACCCTCTAGAAAAAGGAAAGACACAAAGGCATTGACACAGGAGGGAGTGGAGCGGATCCATGAAATAGAGGGGGAAGGGAGGTGGCACCCAGGGGTCTGGTAGTGGGGGTGGGAGGGATGGAAGGAGACCAGGTGTGTGCAGTGAACTTGGCTGACGCACACTAGGAAGGCTGCAACCCCTATGTGCATGTGTGTTTGCATATATATATGTTCTTGTCCCGATACTACATATATAGATGTCCAGATCATTGATACAGATATTAAATAGTATCAGGACAAGAACATGGTCATATTTTTATGATTCCGATGCATGCCTCAGTTTCTCTCTACTTTGAATTGCTGTGCATGGAGTGTAAAGGATTAGAAAGCAGCTGGCTGAAACAGACCCATACCAGTGGAGCATCCAGAAAAACAGTGGGAACCCCAAGGACTGACCAATTGACACCTAACAATGGAAATCTCCATCAGGCAGCACGTGTGAACTCAGCAGGGCCCTGCCGATGGGCCAGAAGATGACAGGAGGCTGCCCTTTGGAGAGACACCGCAGCTCTTGCCTGGGAACGACAGAGGCCTGGTAGATTGACCTCACTGAGTGATATAGTTAAGCCAGCCTATGCCCTGGTGCAGCCAGCATGAGGTCGGTGGACGAACTCTTCCATTGATCTTTTAGGTAGGTGGATTAATACAGTGATGAGAGACCCGCTTCCGTTGGCATAGGTAGTGTCTACACCAGGCCTGCACAACTCATAAAGTGGCGAGGGCCATATTACTCCAAAGAAAACAGCTGAGGACCGAACCCCCCAGCCCCTGCTAACCCTCCCAGCGCTGCCCAGCCCCGAAATACCCCTCCAGTGCCACCCAGTCTCCCCAAAACACCCCCTCCCAGCACCACCTGGCCCTGTGGAAACAACCCCCCCACACCACGGAAACAACCCCTCCTTCCCCAGAGCTGCCCTGCTGAAACAGCGGTATTGAACCTTGGTAATACGTTATAGCGAGCCCCTAAGGTAGTATAATGAAGGTAAAAGAAAAATGTCTTTTTGCTAGAAGTAGAATAAGCTCTTCCCCCCACTTTGTAATCAGTTGCCCTGTTGAATGAACGAGGTGTGACTGAGGAAGGCGTGGAAGGCAGCACCTCCAGACAGCTGCAACCCTTGGAGAGGGGATGGGAGCCGGACCAAGGACAATCAAACTTGTCAAGTGGGCTGACTAGAGAAGATCAGACATACTGACGGTCTAGGAGGTTAGAAGCAAGCGCCTTCCTTTGGGAACTCCCTCTTTGCAGCATTGGGACAACCCCCAGCCTAGAGAAAAGCCGCAAAAAGGGCCAATTTTTATGAGACACGATCAGTAGAACAGGTCAGCCACCGACTCCCCGCTTGCCTCCTCACCTCCCCAAATATAAGGCCCCCCTGCCACTGCCCGTCTGCTCAGCTCATCATCCCCCAACCCCCAGGCTTGCCTACTCACCCCCTCCCCCGCCTGCTCACCTCCTTAGCCCCCGTTCCCAAACGGCTGGCTCACCAGACCCCACGCCACTGCCCACCGGCTCGCCTCATCAGCCCCACCCCGCCACTGGCTCACCTGCCCCCCCCACCTGCCCGCTCACCTCGTCATCCCTCCACCCCCCGAGCTCGCCCACTCACCCTCCGCTCGCCTCCTCAGCCACCGCTGCCAGCTTATCTGCCTGTCCATTGTCGCTTGCCTGCCCCCCCCACTGCCCCCCCGCTCACTTCCTCAGCCGCTCCTCAGCTTGCCTTCTCATTGCCTGCCGCTCGCTCGACTCCTGAGGCCCCCTCCCCCACCGCCAGCTGACCTGGCCCCCTCCACTGCCCACCCGCTCGCCTCCTGAGCCCCCCTCCCCCGCCGCCAGCTCACCTGTCCCCTGCCACTGCCCGCCCGCTCGCCTCCTGAGCCCCACTCCCCCGCCGCCAGCTCACCTGTCCCCCGCCACTGCCCGCCCGCTCGCCTCCCGAGCCCCCCTTCCCTGCTGCCAGCGCACCTACCCCCAGCCACTGCCCGCTGTAGTAAGAGGAGGCCCTAAGATATAAACCTTGGTATCAGAGGCCTGGTATGAGGCCTGAGGCCTGAACTAAAGTAATGGTCAAGACTTTGCTAACATAAAGCAAAGTTAAGCTGTGAGCCAGAGGCAGGCCCTGCTCACAGAAGCTGGCAAGGAAAGGGCTGATGCTGCAAGAAGATTAGTACCTTTTAGGTACATAACATTTACATACTTGCACATTCCACACAGATAACAAGGAACAGGCTGGCCCATCCCAATGACAGGGGCAAAAGGGTAATATGATAGATAGAGTTGTTTTGATTGAACCAACATGTACAAGGTGAGAGGCGGCACCTTAATACGTAGAGGGGTTGTACTGTGCTACGTAGAAAGGTTGCACCTCAATACGTCAGGTGTGATGTGTAACTTGTTTGTATCTGTGTATAAGAATGCATCCCTAGGGCGGTGTCTTTGTCCAGCCGAGGGGGCAGTGGAAAGTCCTGCCACTGACTGAGCTGAGTCCATTGTCAGGGAGCACATATGTACTGGCTAGCTGGACTACGTTTGCCAGGGAGCTGGAGACTGTGCTTTTTTCGACAATAAACCTGGCCGACGTGCCTTCGTATCTTACTGGACTCTGTGGTTATTGGGGGTTCTCGTCGGGTCTGCTGTGTCAGCTATCTTCGAAGAGCTGGGGCAGCACACAGAGGGAACTCACGCATGCAGCCGAGTGATATCAACAAGGAGAAAGCAGAGCACCACACCGGTACCACTCTGACAACACCCGCCTGCTCACTTCCTCAGCTCCCACCTCCCCCAGCTTGCCTACTTACCTCCTGCCGCTTGCTCGCCCCCTCAGCTCCCCCACCACTGCCACCACTCACCGGCCTGTCCGCTTCCGGCTCGCCTGCTCCCCCCGCTGCCAGCTCACCTGCCTGCCTGCCACTGGCCCCTTACCTTCTGCTGCTGCCACTGGCTCACCCTCACTCCCCAGCCTGCCACTGGCCTCTTCACCACCCCGCCCACCTGCCAGCCGGCCGGCCAGCCAGACGTTGGCTTGTCCCACCCCAACCGCTTGCCTGCTCTCCCCCGTGGGCCACACAGTGAGCCCACATGGGCCACATGTGACCTGCGGGCCATATGTTGTGCAGGCCTGGTCTACATGGTAGCACTGCAGTGGTACCCCTGTAGTGTTTCAAGTGTACACAAGCCCAGAGAGACGGGGCCCAAATGGATTCCATGGCAGCTTGGCCGGGTAGACCCCTGATGTCGGCCAGTCTGAACTGAGTCATAACCTTCACTCCTCTGTGCTCACCTACGGCCTGCCCAGTGCTGGGTTCCCGGTGACTGCTAGACCCAGCTCTGTTTAGTAAAGGCTGCCTGGTGACGCTGCAAAGATTGGCTGAGATACATGGGACCCTGAAGAGCAGTAAAGCCTCTGTTTATGTGGTTTGGAGCCTTTCTGGCTTTTTCACTGATTTTAATAAAAATCTCCAAGGTTTTGTTTTGCCAGACACCTCGAGGTTCCCTACAATATATCGAACTTCTTGGTTTTAGCTGTGTCTAGCCTGATTCTGGGACAAGAACCCTCTTACCCTCAGCCCATTCATCAACTGTCAATCAACTGGCAATCAATACAAGTATTACTAACTGTTAAAAAGGATCAGGCAACAGGCTTAGCACCTAATCTCATCCCAGAAGGATACTGAGTTTGTTTCACAAGACCTATTTCCCATGAAGCCATGCCGGCTGGTGCGAATTCCCTTTCCACCCTTTAATTCTTTATTCTTGATGCCCTCAGAATGGAGAGGGGTAACTAGTGGTGTTCCCCAAGGGTCACTCCTAGGACCAATCCTATTCAATTTATTCATAAATGATCTGGAGAAAGGAGTAAACAGTGAGGTGGCAAAGTTTGCAGAGGATACTAAACTACTCAAGATAGTTAAGACCAAAGCAGATTGTGAAGAACTTCAAAAAGATCTCACAAAACTAAGTGATTGGGCAACAAAATGGCAAATGAAATTTAATGTGGATAAATGTAAAGTAATGCACATTGGAAGAAATAACCCCAACTATACATACAACATGATGGGGGCTAATTTAGCTACAACGAGTCAGGAAAAAGATCTTGGCGTCATCGTGGATAGTTCTCTAAAGATGTCCACGCAGTGTGCAGAGGCGGTCAAAAAAGCAAACAGGATGTTAGGAATCATTAAAAAGGGGATAGAGAATAAGACTGAGAATATATTATTCCCCTTATATAAATCCATGGTACGCCCACATCTCGAATACTGTGTACAGATGTGGTCTCCTCACCTCAAAAAAGATATTCTAGCACTAGAAAAGGTTCAGAAAAGGGCAACTAAAATGATTAGGGGTTTAGAGAGGGTCCCATACGAGGAAAGATTAAAGAGGCTAGGACTCTTCAGCTTGGAAAAGAGAAGACTAAGGGGGGACATGATAGAGGTATACAAAATCATGAGTGATGTTGAGAAAGTGGATAAGGAAAAGTTATTTACTTATTCCCATAATACAAGAACTAGGGGTCACCAAATGAAATTAATAGGCAGCAGGTTTAAAACAAATAAAAGGAAGTTCTTCATGCAGCGCACAGTCAACTTGTGGAACTCCTTACCTGAGGAGGTTGTGAAGGCTAGGACTATAACAATATTTAAAAGGGGACTGGATAAATTCATGGTGGCTAAGTCCATAAATGGCTATTAGCCAGGATGGATAAGAATGGTGTCCCTAGCCTCTGTTCGTCAGAGGATGGAGATGGATGGCAGGAGAGAGATCACTTGATCTTTGCCTGTTAGGTTCGCTCCCTCTGGGGCACCTGGCATTGACCACTGTCGGTAGACAGATACTGGGCTAGATGGACCTTTGGTCTGACCAGGTACGGCCTTTCTTATGTTCTTATGTTCTTATGTTCCTGTATGAAGCATTCCCATGATTCTGCCCAGGGTCAATGTCAGAGGAAATGCGGAGTCACTGGCATGGCGGAGGGATGAGAACCCTGAGATCAAGGTGAGGGGACAATGGAAGCCCAGGACTGGTATCAGGTACCAGCCTACACTTCCCCAGACCATCCCATTTACTCTTTGTAAATACAGGCACAACCTTATCTCCCCTCCCCGCCATCCTCTGAAACTTCCCCAGGATTCCAGGTTGTGTTAAAAATCTACATCAGTTGCTGAGAGAGCTCTTGGCCAGTTCTTTTAAGACTCTTGGGTGCAAATTATCTGGTCCTGATTTATTCCAAAGGGAGTGTATGGCAAGCACATGACTATCGCTGGTCAAAATATTTCAGACAGAAGAGTTTTCCTTAGGAAAAGGCTGAGTCAAAAAAAATCTAATGGTTTCAAGGGATTACATTGAGTTTGTGTAATTTTTTGATGAAAAATTATCAGAACAATTTGTTTAGATTGAAACATTTGGCTATGACTTTTTTTTTTACGTTTGTTATATTATGTTATATTACTGTTTATAATATACCAGTGAAAACATCTGGATTTTTATATTATATTATATTATATTATATTATATTATATTATATTATATTATATTATATTATATTATATTATATTATATTTCAAAGAAACCTTATTGAGGTTGCAGGAACAAACCATCCCGATGTGTAGGAAGAAAAGTAAATATGGCAGGCGACCAGCTTGGCTTAACAGTGAAATCCTTGCTCGTCTTAAACACAAAAGAACAGCTTACAAGAAGTGGAAGATTGGACAAATAACCAGGGAGGAGTATAAAAGTATTGTTCAGGCATGCAGGTGTGAAATCAGGAAGGCCAAATCACACTTGGAGTTGCAGCTAGCCGGAGATGTTAGGAGTAACAAGAAGGGTTTCTTTAGGTATGTTAGCAACAGGAAGAAAGTCAAGGAAAGTGTGGGCCCCTTGCTGAATGAGGGAGGGAACCTAGTGACAGAGGATGTGGAGAAAGCTAGTGTACTCAATGCTTTTTTTGCCTCTGTCTTCGCAGACAAGGTCAGCTCCCAGACAGCTGCACTCTGCAGCACAGTATGGGGAGGAGGTGACCAGCTCTCTGTGGAGAAAGAAGTAGTTTGGGGCTATTTAGGAAAGCAGGATGAGCACAAGCCATGGGGCCGGATGCGCTACATCTGAGGGTGCTAAAGGAGTTGGCCGATGAGATTGCAGAGCCATTGGCCATTATCTTTGAAAAATCATGGCGATCGGGGGAGGTCCCGGATGACTGGAAAAAAGCTAATGTAGTGCCCATCTTTAAAAAAAGGGAAGAAGGAAGATCCAGGGAACTACAGGCCAGTCAGTCTCACTTCAGTCCCTGGAAAAATCATGGAACAGGTCCTCATGGAATCAATCCTGAACCACTTAAAGGAGGGGAAAGTGATCAGGAACAGTCAGCATGGATTCACCAAGGGCAAGTCATGCCTGACTAACCTAATTGCCTTCTATGATGAGATAACCGGCTCTGTGGATGAGGGGAAAGCAGTGGATGTACTATTTCTGGACTTTAGCAAAGCTTTTGATACAGTCTCCCACAGTATTCTTGCCAGCAAGTTAAAGAAGTATGGGCTGGATGAATGGACGGTAAGGTAGATAGAAAACTGGCTAGATGGTCGGGCTCAACGGGTAGTGATCAATGGTTCCATGTCTAGTTGGCAGCCGGTATCAAGTGGAGTGCCCCAAGGATCGGTGCTGGGGTCAGTTTTATTCAATATCTTCATTAACGATCTGGAGGATGGTGTGGACTGCACCCTTAGCAAGTTTGCAGATGACACTAAACTGGGAGGAGTGGTTGATACGCTGGAGGGTAGGGATAGGATACAGAGGGACCTAGACAAATTAGAGGATTGGGCCAAAAGAAATATGATGAGGTTCAACAAGGACAAGTGCAGAGTCCTGCACTTAGGACGGAAGAATCCCATGCACTGCTACAGACTAGGGACCGAATGGCTGGGCAGCAGTTCTGCAGAAAAGGACCTAGGGGTTACGGTGGACAAAAAGCTGAATATGAGTCAACAGTGTGCCCTTGTTGCCAAGAAGGCTAATGGCATTTTGGGTTGTATAAGTAGGGGCATTTCCAGCAGATCAAGGGATGTGATCATTCCCCTCTACTCAGCACTGGTGAGGCCTCATTTGGAGTACTGTGTCCAGTTTTGGGCCCCACACTACAAGAAGGATGTGGATAAATTGGAGAGAGTCCAGCGGAGGGCAACAAAAATGATTAGGGGTCTGGAGCACATGACTTATGAGGAGAGGCTGAGGGAACTGGGATTGTTTAGTCTGCAGAAGAGAAGAATGAGGGGGGATTTGATAGCTGCTTTCAACTACCTGAAAGGGGGTTCCAAAGAGGATGGTTCTAGACTGTTCTCAGTGGTAGAAGATGACAGAACAAGGAGTAATGGTCTCAAGTTGCAGAGGGGGAGGTTTAGGCTGGATATTAGGAAAAACTTTTTCAGTAGTAGGGTGGTGAGGAACTGGAATGGGTTACCTAGGGAGGTAGTGGAATCTCCTTCCTTAGAGGTTTCTAAGGTCAGGCTTGACGAAGCCCTGGCTGGGATGATTTAGTTGGGTTTGGTCCTGCTTTGAGCAGGGGGTTGGACTAGATGACCTCCTGAGGTCCCTTCCAACCCTGAGATTCTATGATTCTATGATTATATTATAAACATAAAAGTCAAGCTGTTAAAGCTGAAATGGAAATATTTTGAACTTATTGAAATGAAATAGTTAGAGATGGTCAAACCAAAATCTGTTTTCAATTTTTCCAAAACAAAATTTGGAATTCATGTTCTGTGGAATATTTCAACTTTTAGTTCTGATTCGTAAGGAAAAAAAAGAGAAATTTCAGAATTTCCAAGGGAGCTGGAATTCCAGTTTCTGACCAGCCCTTCACATGAGTAATGAGACCCACATCTCCCCCCTGCCTCAGAATCACCCCTCCCAGCTCTGGGCCCCATCTCCCCCAGCTCCTCCAGAATCACCCCTTCCCAGCTCTGCCATGGACCGAGCCACCAATGGCAGCTAGAAAGCCACAGAGGGCAAATGTGAAGCATCTTCCCCCCTTTTCCCTTCACTTTCCCCCCAGAGAGAGCAGAGGGGTCACATCCAGATGGGAAATGCCCCACTGGGTTCTCACTCACCTATCAACATAATTCACAATCACTTTGAGTGCGTCCGGGTTGATGCTCCTGACAGTCTCTGGCCCGAAGCAGAGGAGAAGGGACAGTAGCAGGAGTCCAGCCCTGGGCATCCGTCCCAGCATCTGCACAGGACCCCACAGCGTCAGTGCCCCCAAGTCTGGGCACAAACCCTGAGCCCCCAACTCACATCCCCTAGCCCCTGCTGTGTTACCAACAGGAGATGGGGCAGAGAAGAATCCTGTGGAAGGAACTTCATGGGGTGGGGGTGGGGTGTAAGTGAATGGCAGAGGGGACCCACATCATGTGGGCCACATGGGATCACTTGGGGCAGGGGGCAGGTAGGCAGAGAGGTCACCCTTGGGGCTCTATGGGCCAGGAGGTAGGGGAACAAGGGGGACTCACAAGGGTTTCTATGGGGCAGGAGGAGGCGGGGGGACTCACAAGGGTTTCTGTTGGACAGGAGGAGGCGTGCGGGGGGAGTAACCAGGATTTCCATGGGGCAGAAGGAGGCAGGTGGGGGAACTCACCATGGTTTCCATGCGGCAGGAGCAGGAGGTGCCGTCACTCACTGACAGATGCTCACACCAGATCCCTAGTGATGGGCTTAGTCAGCTGAGTCCCTCCCAGCTCCTCTTTATACTGTTCACCCAACCCCTCCCCTGGCCACACTGATCCCTGTGGGGCGGGGGGGCAGAGCAGGATGTGGGATGGGTGAGGCAGCCTCCAATTTCTAGCTGTGCCAATAGCAGCTTCTGAGCTGGGCCAGAGGGGGGCGCCATGGGGCCAGGGTGTCCGTGGTTTGCTGCAGAGCTCGGCTCCTTCCCTGAACATGGACCTGGTTCCTGAGCTGGCCTGGCCCCGCCACAGGGGGCCCTGGGGAGAGGCAGGGCGCTGGGGCTGATGGCCCAGGCTTGGTACCATGGAGGCTACAGGCCTGGCCCTGTGGAACCGTGCGGGGCCTTGGGGCCTGACCCACTAATGGGGGGTGAGGGGTGCAGGGTTGGGGGGGGTGAGGAGTTGGTGGGGAGTGCAGCTGAGGTGAATAGACTCTCAGGAGGGGTGGGAGAGGGCTGGGGCCAGCAGCCAACCAGCGCTGAGACCATCTGCACCTTCGGGTGAAATGGCCAGAGGTGCCCATCACACCAGGCGCTGCCCAGACACAGTCACAGAGATCGGGGCCCCATTGCTCCGGGCGCTGCCCAGACACAGTGCACACCCTGACTAGTGCTTTTAGGGAGTTAAGTGGGTGTCATAGGGCCCAGATTTCCAAGTAAGCTGAATCAGCTGAATCCAAACAGCGAGGAGCCCAATTTGCCCTGGAGTTTGGGGAAGTGAGAGCAGAGGAAGGTGCCGATCCCGCATGCCGGCTGCGTGGATTTGGCTGACTGGTGCTGGGTTAGACTGAACAACATGTCAGCGCTTTAGCCAGGCAGTACCAATGGGACCTTTCACCCTGCGGCTCCTGGGTGCAGAGTGTGGCCCAGCAATGCCCCGGGCGGCGTGTGGTGGAGAAAGCTGAGGGCACTTCCTGGGCACAGGTGGTGGGAGCAGGATTTGGGAATAATCTGAGTGCACTGTTGGAACCAAGGTGGGGCTAATGCCTTGGCCCTATTCCCCTGTGCCCAGCGGAGAGGTGGGGGGCAGGGGGACTCAGCAGGGTTTCCATGGGGCAGGAATAGGGCAGAGGTGGTATTGAATATCACTGAGGCTGGGAAGGCATTGCAGTGGGATCTAGACCAGACTTGGCCCACTACCCTTACAGACACATCAGGAGTACCATCTGATCTATGGTCATGGAAACATACTTGGAAACTTTCTGGATAGAAATGTGGATGTTCACAGTGCTCCTTCCAAGCATTTGGACCGGTTAGGGGTGTGTGGGCTCCCACATACCGAATCCTGCCGGGTCCATGGGGAGGATGCATGTGGGACTGAATTATTTACCGAGACATCTGGGAAATTAGACCACCTGGTATACCTAACTGATTTATAGACAGTACCCCTAGAATAACACCTGACATTTTGGATAAGGATAGAGAGTCAATGGACATTTTAGCCGTTAGAACCACCACAGCTCAGTGTATCTATAAACTGAAGCCAGGGGAAGTTGTCACTGTTTATGACAATATTTGCTGAGAGGGTGGAGGTCAAGGAACTACCCTGACGGGACACCCATTTTTTCAAGCTAATGCTAGCTGTGTGTACGTTAAAGCCACCACATTGCAAGATATACATATTAATCTTACCACTGCTGCAGGCAATCATATTATTTACTGGCCTGCAGATAGAATGTTGTAAGTAGCTCTTCGATTTCAGGTATATTTTAATTGTACTAGAGTAGTGCCTGATCGGTTTCAAAATTGTCGGAGAAAAACTCAGTTCTTGCTTTTTCGTTTGGGTGCAGCAAAATCAAATACTTTATTATTTCTCCAGTAATTACAATGGAGGGAGAGAGTGCCATAGGACACAGGGTCGCCCCAGTCCTGGACAGGTCTCTCAACTGGTAGACAATTACTGCAAGCCTTTATACTTTTGTTACAGACAATAACTAGCAATAATACAGACAATAGAGAGCAACAACTACATTTTGTTTATACATAAGCCATTCTGCTATCTTATTTGTCTCACTCCTAGGAAAAAGCAAGCCTGCATATTTGGTTATCAGTTACAAGGTCATAATAACTTTGTACACAGTTCTTTCCCTATGTCTCACACTATCCTTGCTTCTAGAAGTCTCACGTCATTAGGGTTACAGCTGGGCTAACTCTTGCTAACTGACTGATATGTATTAAGATCCCCTTCAAATCCTTATTAATTCTTTCCCTGCTTCCACAGTGGTGACTTTAAGACCTAAGCGCCGTGTAAGATGTGACTCCACTGTAGTGTAAAAAAAAATTTGGGGCACCGCTTTTTGGCATCCCCAAATCTTGGTGCCCTAGGCCACCGCCTAGTTGGCCTAGTGGTTACACCGGCCCTGACAGTGTCCCCAGCCCAGGTGACGTGACAGCCAGTGGTGGATTTAGAGTTAGTGGGGCCCCCCCGAGCTCTGTGCTCAGCTTCATTTTTGGGCCTCCTCTTTGGGACCCAGACAAGAAAAAGAACATTCTCTCTTATCTCCCCCTGCCCCCGTTTTTCATTCTTTTTTCCTTCATCCTCCCCCCATAAGTAATAGCAAGTAAATTAAAATAAAGTGAGGTACCTTGATTGTTCTTGTAGTCTAACTTATTTTTCCACAAACCACTTGAAATTCGTGGAGGGTCTTGATGGATCTTTCCAAATATTGTAAAAAAAGATTCGGGTGCAGGATCTGGCCAGGAGCTAGGGCGAGGGAGGGGGCTCAGGGTTGGGGCAGGAGGTTGGGGTGTGGAGCGCTTACCTGGGGCAGCTCCTGTTTGGTTCTCAGGATGGGGGTGGGGATGTGTGTGGTGGGGGTGCAGGAGTCAGGGCCGGGGGCTGTGTGTGTGTGAGAGAGGTGCAGGTTTCAGGGCAGGGGCTGGGGGGCATGACAGGGGGTGCAGGAGTCAGGGCTGGGGAGGTGTGGGGGGTGCAGGGGTCAGGACAGGGGGCTGGATGTGTGTGAGGCAGTGCAGGAGTCAGGGCGGGGGGCTGGGTGTATGTGAGGGGGTGCAGGGAGTTGGGTGTGTGTGAGGGGGTGCAGCAGTTAGGGTGGGCAGGGGGCCGGGGGTGTGGGGTGCTCATGCACGGGGCTGGAGGGGGTATGCCCCAATTCCAGCCCCTTCCCCAAGGCCTCACCCCCGCCTCTTCTCCTCCTCCTCCCTGGAGCTGCGAGCGTGCTGAGACTCCCTCCTCCCCCTCCTCCTGCCAGCAAGCAGCTGATCCAGCTAATCCGCGGCACTGGGGGAGGGAACATAGCGCTGGGGAAAGAGGCGGGGCAGGAGCCAGGCTGCCAGCAGTGGCTTCCACGGAGCCGGAGCAGCGAGCAGTGTCGGGGCGGCTCCAGGCCCCAGCATGCCAAACGCGTGCTTGGGGCGGCATGCCGCGGGGGGCGCTCTGCTGGTCGCTGGGAGGGCGGCAGGCGGCTCCGGTGGACCTCCCGCAGGCGTGCCTGCGGAGGGTCCGCTGGTCCCGCGGCTTCGGTGGAGCATCCGCAGGCGTGCCTGTGGGAGGTCCACCGGAGCCGCGGGACCGGCGACTGGCAGAGCGTCCCCCGCCGCAAGCTGCTTTGCTTGGGGCGGCGAAATCGCTAGAGCCGCCCCTGAGCAGCGTCAAGCTTCTCTGATCCCACATAAGAGAGTGGTGGGTGGAGAAGAGCAGGCCTGGGCCCCTTTTGACCATGACAGCATGTGGCAGATGAGCATCTCCTCTTGGGCCCAGCCCCTGCAGCCAGGAATGACTCCTCAGATTCCATTGTAGCTTAAATACCCCTCTTGAAGAGATCTACCCAAAGGTGGGAGCTGCAAGGGGTCCTTCTTCATCAGCCCATCTGGGGGGGTGCATCACAGACACTTTGCACAGACGTCTGACACAGACCTACCCACTGATCCCAACCTGATCTGTGTTCCTCTGCCTCAGTTTCTTCCCTGCTCTGGGCTGGAGCTGTCAGGAGCCACCTGGGGCCCTTTTGCTGCCACGATCAGTTTGTGATCTGATACACGGGGCCATCTCTAGCCCAGCTGGCCTGCCGTGCCCTGGGCTGGGCCGTGCCCTTGGTCTCTCCTGCCCTGCACTGTCTGTTCCCTGCGGCTCTGATGAGTCTTCCCCAATGAATCGTATTGGAAGCATTGGCTTTGCTCCCCTCTCTTCGCTTGTGTTGGTGATGTCCTGCTGCTCCCCCCAGCTCCTCTCGTCAGACAGGGGGCGGACGTACTTTCTCTGTTGTTCATCAAACACCGTGTCCCCAGCAGGGCCGGCTCCAGACCCCAGCGTGCCAAGCGCGCGCTTGGGGCGGCATTTTGCCGGCAGGGCGGCAGCCGGCTCCGGTGGACCTTCCACAGTCATGCCTGCGGGAGGTCCACCGGAGCCGCGGGACCAGCGGACTTCCCGCAGGCACGACTGCGGATGGATCGCTGGTCCCGCGGCTCGGGTGGACCTCCCGCAGGCATGACTGCGGCTGCTTCACCGGAGCCGTGGACCAGCGAACCCTCCGCAGCTGCGGGGGGTCCACTGGAACCGCGGGACCAGCGGACCCTCCACAGTCATGTGTGCGGGAGGTCCGCTGGTCCCGTGGCTCCGGTGCACCTCCCGCAGGCATGACTGCTTGGGGCGGCCAAATTCCTAGAGCCGCCCCTGGTCCCCAGATACTGTCCCTTCAATCGATTGTTGTTGAATCCCAGGGACTCCCATTGCCCCTGGTCTGGTGGAGATGTCACCAGGCTCCTGGAGGAGGCTCGGCCAGAGGGGCTTTGGCCTGCACAGCACCTGTGTAATAACAGCTCCCAAAGTCCCAATCAATCCGTTGTGCAGCGAGACTCCCCAACCAGCCACTGTGGTATGGGTGGGAGGGAAAATGAGGGGATGGGGGAAGAGAGGAAGTGGGTAATATTTTTGTGGAGCCTAGGTGTGCCTAGGTGTGCCTCAGTTTCCCTCTGGACATTGCATTGCTACCCAGTGTGGGCAGAGGGGGTAGCACTGTTCCTGGAAGAGCACGGGAGACAGGGGATGTGTGCGTGTCACCTCGCTGTCTGGGTGGGATGACTGGGTCGTAAAGGAACCGGCCCACATCCACCGAAGAAGCAGTAAGACAAAGAGACGCCCCAGCGACTGAATGCTCTGCACCTACCAGCGGCACCCCCGGCAGGCAGACAGGTGAATGGAGCTGGGAAACACGGGGCTGGGGACTGGAATATGTTGTGTATTTGGTTGTCATGGTTTTTGTTCCTATGGCAACTGAGTTAGATTATTAGGGGATAGCCCGGCCAGCTTCGGCCAGTTGGGTGAGCTCTGTGTTTGTAAATAAAATGGTAGTTTTGTTAGCTGTCTGCTGTCTGGCCTCAAGTGATTTCTTCCTAAACTGGCTGCCCCAAGGATATAACAGAATAAGGCCGGCATTCTGGAAGCACTCAGGAGCTCTGACCTGGGCATGTGAAGGGGATCTGGGCGGGAGAGGAGAGAGGGAGCTGGAGATGGGGCCCGTCACAGTTTGGCTGGCTTGTTTGGGCACTGGCTTGGCCAGAGTGGACTATCACTGAACTTCTGCTGCTCTGAGCTAAACTGAGGCCTGTCAGGTTCTGTGGCCAGGTGACTCAGTGGTGCTGGTCTTGATTCGGGGAAGACATGGACCCGCCCCTGTGGAACACTCCTTGGGGCCTGGCCAGCCATGGGGGTCACTCCCAGGGGCTGGTTCCAGGCTGTGGCATAGATCAGACCCGGTGACTCCGTAACACCATGTTGCATCCTCAGAGAGAAGCGAGGAGAAGCTGGCCTGCAGGGATCCAGGCCGTGCTGTGTCTGTGGGCATCTGAAACTTCCCCAAATGTGCTTCCTATTTTCTGATTTTCACCAAAATCAATAGGGTTCTGCCTCCTGAGGCCTAGCACAATCCTGTATGCTTTGAAAGGGGTTGGGGTGAGATGTTCAGAGGAGATCATGTGACAGACAGACAGAGTGAGCGAGTAATGCCGCCCCGTGGTGGTAGGGCTCAGCTTCGCTCAGCCAGTAATCTTTGCTGGTAAACTTGGCAGAGGCATGAACACTGGGGGAGTGTAAATAATGGTGGGGACTGGTCAGTTCTACAGAGCAATCCTAGATCAGCGGGTAAGCTGGGCTCACTCAGACAACAGGTGTATTAACACAGCCCAGTGCCGGGTCAGAAATGTAGGAGCAAAGAGCGCAGGTCACAGGTACAGGACGGGAATTGTCTCCTGGAAAGCGTTGACTCTGCAAAGCATCCAGGGGTCATGGTGGAAGCCAACAGAACATGAGCTCCCAGTGCAATGCTGGAGCTGAGAGAGCGAAAGCAACGCTTGGCTGGATGAACAGGAATATTGGGTAGCAGAGAGGTGGGATCACCGCTGCGTACAATGTTATGACACCATTACGGGACACTGCATCCAGTTCTGGGGTCCACACTGCAAACAGGATGTTGACCAATTGGAAAGGGATCAGAAACGATCGATCCGAGATCTGGAAAACCTGCCCCCTAGAGAGAGACTAAAGGAGCTCAATCTATTTGGCTTATCACAAAGAAGGCCAAGAGATGTGACTTTAGCTGGGTGTATAACAGAGGTGGGCAAAGTACGGCCCGCGGGCCACATCCAGCCCACCGGACCATTCTGCCCAGCCCTTGAGCTCCTGGCCAGGGAGGCTCACCCTGGCCCCTCCCCTGCTGTCCCCCTCCTCTGCAGCCTCAGCTCACTGAGCCACCAGCGCTCTGGGAGGACGGCTGCGAGCTCCTGCCCGGCAGTGCAGCGGCCAGACAGGCAGCTCTAAGCAGTATGGTAAGGGGGCGGGGGGGTTGGATCCGGGCCAGGGGGTCCCAGGGGAAGCCGGGGACAGAAGGCGGTTGGATGGGGCAGAATCTGGGGGTGGGGCCATCAGGGGATGGGGAACAGGGGGACTTGGCTAGGCGTGGGAGTCCCGGGGGGCCTGTCAGGGGGCAGTGGTGTGTATAGGGGTCAGGGCAGTCAGTGGACAGGGAGCGGGGGGGTGTGTGTGCCAGGGGGGCGGTTGGGGATGGGAGAGTCCCAGGAGGGGGCAGTCAGGGGACAAGGAGCTGGGGGAAGGTGTTGGATGAGTTGGGGGTTCTGAGGGGGGCAGTCAGGGGGCGGGAAGTGGGAGGCGGTGGATGGGGGCAGGGGCCAGGCTGTTTGGGGAGGCACAGCCTTCCCTACCTGGCCCTCCGTACAGTTTTGGAACCCTGATGTGGCCCTCGGGCCAAAAAGTTTGCCCTCCCCTGGTCTATAAGTACCTACATGGGGAGGAGATTTCTGACAGCAGAAGGTACAGGCTCCAACTTTCATTTTTCCGGGTGGGTGCTCCATCTGCGCTCTGCCCCAAGGCCTTGCCCCCATTCTGCCTCTTCCCGCAAGGCCCCACCCTTGCTCTGCCTCTTCCCACCTCACCTCTTCCCTCTCCCCCAATGCCTCCAGCTCACTGCCCAAGATCTTATTGGCAGGTGGCTGATGGGTGCTCTGCACCCACTATTTTTTTTTCTGTTAGAGCCACTGCCTCAGAACCGGTGATTCAGGGGATACAGGTGGAGATGGAGCTTAGAGCTGGGAGGGGTGTTTCTGGGGGTGCAGGGGCAGATGTAGGCCTGAGCTGGGAGGGGTGATTCTGAGGGTGCAGGGGAGATGGACCCCATGAGCTGAGAGGGTGAATCAGGAGGTGCAGGGAGGAGACAGAGATCAAAGCTGAGAGAGGTGATTCTGGGGGTGCAGAAGTAGATGGGCCCTGACCTGGGAGAGGTGATTCTAGGTATTCAGGGAGACATGGAGAACGAGCTAGGAACAGTGATTCTGTGGGTGTAGGTGGAGATTGATCCCCAAGCTGCAGGGGAGTGATTCTTGGGCTCCAGGCGGGTGTCGGCCCGGCCTGGGGAGTCGGGCCCCGCGGCTGTGGCTCCGGCGCCGGTCCCGGTGTCGGCCCGGCCCGGGGAGTCGGGCCCCGCGGCTGCGGCTCCGGCTCCGGTCACGGTGTTGGCCCGGCCTGGCCCGGGGAGTCGGGCCCCGCGGCTGCGGATCCGACCCTGGCACCGACCCCGGCAGGGGTAAGAGGCCAGGGCCAGGGCCGGGACTGGGGTGGGGGAGGAGGGATTGGATCGGGCAGAGGTTCTGGGGGGGCAGACAGGGGATGGGGAATGGGGGGTTGGGTAGGCGCCACGTGGGAGTTCCTGGGGTCTGTTGGGATGGTGGTGGATGGAGTCAGGGCAGTCAGGGGACAGGGAGCGGGGCATGTTTGGCAGGGGGTGGGGTCCTGGGGGGGAGTTAGGGTTGGGGGTCTTGGGAAGGAGTGGTCAGGGGACAAGGATCAGGGCAGGGGGGGTTATGGGTTGTGGTTTCTGAGGGGGAGCAGGACGTGGGTGGGGGGTGTACTCACTGGGCGGTTCCCTACCGGGTCTTCGGTGGTGGGTCCTTCAGCCGCCGGAGCCGTGCCGCCGAAGATCCAGTAGGGAACCAGTTCCTAAGATTTTGGCAGCTCATCACTGGAAGCAGACAATGCTTACCACTCCCAATAAGGGAGATGGACTTTCCTGGGGACCAGTCAGTGCCAGGTCATGTAGGGCTCCAGCTGCTGCATTGAGGGCTGGCAGGGTGCTGAGGTCTGGCAGCTCTGATAGTAGATTGTTTTGGTATATTTTAGAGGGAATGTGAGGATGTGACTCTCTGTTTCCTCCTTCATGGCTGCTGTTGTTTACTTCAGAAAAAGGCCTCAGACCGTACAGATTAAAGCCCTCTCCTCAGCCAACTACGAACCCCCAAACCTCCCCAAATCAGCTGCACAAGGCCACTTCAGGCAGAGGTGGGACAAGACCCCAGCCTGAGACACAGCCTTTCACACTGAATGTGCCCCATATCTGTGCTGTTGTTAGCCTCTCTTTAACCACAGTCACAGTCCTCTCCCAGAGCCTGGGGGAGAACCGAGGAGCCCCAATCTGCAGTGTTCTTCAGCTCCCCAGCAAATCGCTGTGTATCCCAGGGGCCAACTGTGTGTTACATCCCCCTCTTCGGATGGCTCCGTAAAAAAGCTCCGACTTGCCCCTGGAGCTCAAGTGGTAACGCTCAGGCCTGTGGGGCTGACGGATCAAATCTCACACCGGGCTGATGATCCCTGGGGCACCTGTGGCAGTTTCTGCTCTGCTTAAAACCACCCTCCAAGTTTATTTCATTCTCCCAGGGTGCAAACATCCCCTGACCCAGGCTGGAGACCTGAGATCCTAAAACCGGCCAGCAACAGCACCATGTGCAACCTAGTCCAAGTGTTCTGCACCGCAGCTGGGGGCAGAGCCATCTGGAGCCTCATGTGCCCTCACTGCCCTTTGCTTTGCCTTCCCTTAGGTATGGAGTGAGGGCTCAATATGCCTTCGCCCTCAGCCTGAGCAGAATCTATTGTCAGAACCCATCTGGTCTGGAAGAGGAGCTGCCCAAGGATGAGCTGCAGAAAATGCAGAAGGCCATTAACCCGACTGACGGGCACATCGTGGCAGCCACGATGAACTGCCTGGACCGCGGGGCGGGGGAGCACGCCAAGTAGCACCTGGTCCACAGTAACTGGAACCGGAAGAGCCCAGCAGAAGCTCCTGACCGGACCTACAAGAGTAGCAGCTGCCTGATCTTCTTCCCCCTCAACTCACCCTGCATGGAACGTGGCTGCAGGAGAACAGGCCCTACAACATCCTAGATATGGTGAGCGACACCTTCCGTCCCGTCGACCACAACTACAAGGCCTTCGTCTTCTGGCAGATTTACTGGCAGGACTGGGACCTGGATCCCAAAAGCCTGCTGGATGCCTGGCACCGGCTGCCCGACGTGCCCCTGCTGCGCTGTGACACAAACGGCTGCAGGGACTGCAGAGGGAACGACCCCAACCCCAACCCCAATGCCTACCTGGACGAGATTCGAGCCATGAGGCAGCCGCTGCACCCACCTGGCAGGGGGCAGAGGGGAGAGCAGAGGATGTAGGGGAGAGCAGGGGCCACCTTCGGAGGGATGGGCGGTGGTGGTGGGGGACTGTCAGAGGACTCATGCATGGTGGGACAGGGGACACCATCGGGAGAAAGGTGGGTGGCTGGGCAGGGGGCAATGAGAAGGGATGGCAATGTTAAAGGAACCTTTGGGTTGCTGGACTTAAGACCCTGAGGGGGAAACGACACTGCCCAACTTACTTGGGGGTGGGTCTTTTGCTCATGGTTTGTGTTTATGAGCCCTAGTTGCAGTGTTTTCCCTAATTAATGCTGAGTTAATTCCCTCCTTTTTATTAAAAAGTTTTGCTACACTCAGACTCTGTGCTTGCGAGAGGGGAAGTTTTGCCTCTTAGAGGTGCCCAGGGAGTGTGTGTGTAATTGTCCCAGGTCACTGGGTGGGGGCTCGAGCCGGTTCTGTGTTGTATTGTTGAAAAGGAACCCCTAGCTCCTGAACCTGGCTCCTGTGGCTGCTGGCTCCACCTAGCAGAAAGATTACACATATGTGCCCTGTGGTGGATGGTAAAGGCCATTGCCATAGTCAGGTGCCTCTCACCTGCTCCAAAAACAATTCGGAGGAGAAAAACCAGGTTTCTCTTCCGGGAAGGCGGCTCTAATCAAACACAAAAGAACCCGATAAAGCCTGAACATCTGGGCAATGTGCAGGTGTAAGCAGAGTCAGGATGAGATCTACCCTGACATCTGGTGGTACATTATGAGGAGTGGGCAAAGGAATTTTAGGAATGTGCATTTGCATTGGAAAACCCACTCCACTTAGCATAACACACAGCAGCATGGGATGGTTATTTTCACACTGTGGAATCCCCAATTTCTTTGTTATTGGGGCAGGAAGGAAAAAAAGGGGCTGTTACCTTAATTATGTGAATGAGGAACTATGAGACTGCTTTATGACAAAAATGACTCAACCTACATTAAATAGTACTTGCTAGCCAAGGGACATGGGTTCCAAAACCCAGTGAAGAGAGAGAGGGTGGGGACTGGTGTGTGTACCTGATGGTATGGGCCCCTTTTGAGGGCCTGGAACACCAATTGCACTTCCTCCTCTCTCCACTGTTAAAGAGCAGAGCTAATTTTGAATCCTTTAGGAGTCTATCTAGAGGTTGCTGACCTGAATTCACATTGGGCCATGTGGCACTGGGGTTCTCCTACTACATGTTGAAATCACTAAGAGCTGAAGTCACTAAAAGAACTAAGTTTACTGAGCGGAAATCACTGAGTGCTGTGTTAAGTAGTAGGAGAGCCTGAAGATCTATCACCAAGCAGCTGGCAGAGTGGAGCAGTCTGCAGCACGTTGGAGCAGCCCATGGAACAGTGAGCAGTGTGGAGCGGTTTGCGGGGATGGCTGACGTGGTTCACGGGTCTGCTGAAGGAGCGGCACAGCTGGTGGTGTGGAGCCAGTCCTGGTGAAGGCTGCAGCAGAACTCCACGGAGAAGCGGGCAGTCGGCCCTGGCCCACGTAAGGTGTCCCTTAGCACACCCTCCCCATTTCCACCTGGGGAGGGAACTCTGCAGATAAACTTTTGAACTCTGGGGTGGCACTGACCAGAGACTGAGACTTTGGGTTGTTGGACTTTGGGGTGATTGGACTTAAGACCCTAAGGACAGTGCCAAATGTACTTGGAGGGGGTTTTGCTTCTGGTTTGTTCCTCCTTTATTAAAAGGATTTTGCTACACTCAGACTTCGTAAGTATTGCCTCCTGGAGGCGCCCGGGGTGGTAGGTAATTGTCCCAGGTCACTGGGTGGGGCTCGAGCCGGTTTTGCATTGTGTTATTGAAACGGAACCCCTGGATACTGAACCCGGCCCTTGTTGCTGCCAACTCAGAGGGGCAGAAGGGTTACATTTTTGGGGGCTCGTCCGGGATCCCTGGGTCAGTACCCCTCGCAAGCACCTGTTGAGTGTTCCACTGTATTGGGAAACAATTGTCTTTATATTTTGAGGGAATTACTGTTTGTATAATGGCTAATATGTCAGGTTTGTTGGGCCCCAGTCCTGCAGCTTCTAGCTCAGGGACGGCAGCTTCAGCCAATGATTGGGCACAAGCACTGGGGCATATATTGGAAAAGATTGTGTTGGCCTATGCTACGTCAAACTCTTGTCGTAAGTTAAGGTTATTTGCTGGGGAAGAGGAGTTTGAACCCTGGTTGGAGCATACCACTGAAATGCTGCGGGAGAGGGCAGTACCTGATGTAGAAAAGAGAAGGTGTCTAATAGAGAGCCTTAGTGGCCCAGCATTAGATGTACTCCTCACCCTGAAGCTCATTGACCCTGAGGTCAGTGTGAAGGACTGCCTGGAGGCCCTTGATAATACCTTTGGGAGCGTAGAGAGCCCTGAAGACAGTTACTGTAAATTCCTTGATTCCCGACAGGAAAGGGGTGAGAAAATTTCAGCCTATATACAGAGGCTGGAGAGACTGCTTCAAAGAGCTGTTATGAGGGGAGCAGTGACTGCTGAGCAGATGGATCAGACCAGACTGGCTCAAGTTGTAAGAGGGACTCAGTATCAGAACCCGATTCTACTTCATCTCCGACTAAGAGAACGGCAGGATCATCCCCCCAGTTACTCCCAGCTGATAAAGGAGGTCAGGGAAGAGGAAGAAAGGCAGGCTGCCAGCGAGTGTTGGGAAGCCCAAACATTGGAACCAGCCAGCACAACGCCACTGCAAATGGCCAGTGTACTGATGGTAAGCACCACAGAGGAACTTGCCCAACAAATGCAGGTCCTGACGGAACGGATAGCTGAGCTGCAAAGCACCATTGACCGAGCTAAGATTTCCAGGAATAAGGAGCCTCAGACTGTGACAATGGAGAAGTCAATATCTAGAGCCACTATCGCACAAGGGGAAAGGACAATTCTTTTGCTACCGGTGTGGTCAGGATGGGCACAGTGCTGCTAACTGCCATAAGGAAGAGAACCCCTCCTTAGTATATGAAAAGCTGAGGATCAGTTGGGAGAGACCCAGTAGCTGTCAGAAGGTCTGGGAACGGAGACCACCTAGGCCTACAGGATTTGAAGATTCCCAGAAGAGACCGTCCAGCTGGGATCCCTGCAGGACTGATAGGGCCTCGAGCAGAGGTCATGGTGAGGATTGAAGGGGCGGAGTGTAAAGCCGTGCTTGACACTGGATCTCAAGTGACTATTATATTTCAGTCATTCTACCAACAGATGCTTAGGCACCTGCCTATACAGCCACTGACTGGCATTGGTCTGTGTGGCCTCAGCATGGATGAATACCCTATCAAGGGTATGTCATAGTGCACCTTGAATTCCCAGAGGAGGTTGCTGGGGTAAGGGAAGAGGTAGACACAGCTGCCTTAATATGCCCTGACCCTAAAGGGACCTCTGATGTGTCTGTGCTGATAGGGACCAACTCCAGTCTCTTCAAGGTGCTTATGGATTACTGCAGACGACGGGCTGGGGACCAGTACCTGAGTACCCTGATGATCCATACGCTTTGTGCTGAAGCCTATAGGAAGATTGAGAGTGCTAAAAGGAGACATCTGAGCTACCAATTGGGGCACTGAAGTACATGGGCACAACCCCCTTAGTAGTACCTGCAAGGACAGAGCAAGAGGTGCTTGTCATGAGTACCAGGCTGAAAGGCAGTAAAGGGGCATTAGCAATGATAGAGCAGCCAGTTGAAGGAGAGCTCCCGGAAGGAGTGCTGGTCCCCAGTGGAGTCATAACCCTACCTGCTGAAGCCCAGGAAAAGGTGACTATACTGATTGCTAATGAAACAAGTCGAGATGTTGTTGTGAAGCAAGGACAAAAGATAGCAGACCTCTTCGAGCCTGAATCAATTGTGAAACCCCAGTGCGAGACTCAAGTTCCAACAATAGACCCAGCAAAGTTTGACTTTGGAGATTCACCATTGTCGGAGGAGTGGAAAGATCGCCTGAGGAGGAAACTTTGTGAAAGGCCCAAGGTGTTCTCACTGCATGAGTGGGATGTGGGATGTGCAAAAGGAGTAGAGCACAACATCAGACTACATGACTCCCGACCTTTCAGAGAGAGATCTAGGAGGCTTGCTCTTCCGAGATGGAAGATGTGCGACAACATCTTCAAGAGCTGGCTGCAAATGGCATCATTACAGAGTCCCGCAGCTCATACGCCTCACCCATTGTGGTGGTCCGTAAAAGAATGGGAAAATCCGGATGTGTATTGACTACGCACCTAAACCGGACTGTGGTGGACCAGGACACAATGCCTCGAGTCCAAGATGCTTTAGACTGTTTGCTGGGAAGCCAGTGGTTCTCTGTGTTGGATCTTCGGAGTGGATACTACCAGATCCCTCTGGGTGAAGAAGATAAGGAAAAGACAGCCTTCATCTGCCCATTAGGGTTTTATCAGTTCGAACGCATGCCCCAGGGGATTTCTGGAGCACCTGCCACATTTCAGCGTCTTATGGAGAAAGTTGTGGGAGACATGAATTTACTGCAAGTGTTAGTTTATTTGGATGACTTGATTGTGTTTGGAAGAACCTTGGAAGAGCATGAAGAAAGACTTCTTAAAGTGCTTGATAGGTTGGAGGATTATGGTTTAAAGCTTTCAATTGACAAATGCCAGTTCTGCAGGACCTCGGTGAAGTATGTGGGCCACATCGTGTCCCAAGAGGGTGTGAGTACTGATCCTGATAAAATAGAAGCACTCACTACATGGCCACGTCCAAGCAACTACAGAGAACTCAAGACTTTCCTTGGGTTTAGTGGCTACTACCGTAGATTTGTAACAAACTATGCTACAATTGTAAAACCCCTCAATGATCTTACCAGGGGATATCAGTCCAGCAAGAACAAATCTAAGACCAAGAATAAAGGGCCTTCTGTGCACAGACGCTATGGCCCCTTCGAACCCTTTGGGCCACGGTGGAATGAGAGATGTGAAAGGGCTTTTCGAGAAATCATTACTTGCCTAACTCATGCCCCCTGTCCTAGTCTTTGCTGACCCAAGCAAGCCATTCATCCTGCATACTGATGCCAGTTTGGAGGGTCTGGGAGCAGTACTGTACCAGGAGGTGGAAGGCACGCGTAAACCTGTAGCCTTTGCCAGCCGAGGACTGTCTGATAGTGAAACACGCTATCCCACTCACAAGCTGGAGTTCTTGGCCTTGAAATGGGCCATCACTGAGAAATTTCGAGACTACTTGTATGGTGCTCAGTTCCAGGTGTGGACAGACAACAACCCACTGACTTATGTATTAACAAGTGCTAAACTGGATGCTACAGGGCAAAGATGGGTGGCCGCTTTGGCTAGCTATGACTTCAGCATTCAATACCGATCAGGAGAAGCAATGTAGATGCAGATGCATTGTCCAGGCGTCCACAAGCACCAGGAGTTGCTGTGATACCCACGGATGGAGTGAGAGCTATTTGCAGCGTGAGTCGCAGAGAGCCGGAGGCCCATGAGAGCCTTCATGGATGCGTTGCTGAAGCTCTGGGCCTGCCCCCTGAATGCGTGCCTTCTGCTTCGTGAACTATATTGCTTTGGACCAATCTCCCTTGCCCGTGCTCAATGCGGCTGACTGGCAGGAAGCCCAGCTGCAAGATATTGACATTCGTGATACACTACTTGCCAAAAGGGAGGCGAGGCCCAGCTGCGGTTGTCCCACCTACCCCAGAGGGCAAACTACTATTGAGAGAATGGACCAAGCTAAAACTGATTCAGGAGTGCTACACCGTGTGACCACAGACCCTCTACAAAGGCAACGGAACCAACTAGTGCTGCCGAAAGAGTACAGAGGCCTGGCCATGAGGGCCCTGCATGATGACTTTGGACATTTAGGGATGGAGAGGACCCTGGAACTTACCCGCAGTAGGTTCTATTGGCCCCGGATGGCTGAAGATGTTCGCAGAAAATGTGAGACCTGCGCTCGATGTGTTCAAAGGAAAACTCTGCCCACGAGGGCTGCATATCTGAAGAACATCACCAGCAATAAACCTCTGGAGCTGGTATGCATTGATTTCTTGTCTTTAGAAGTGGACAAAAGGAATATTGGGAACATTCTAGTAGTGACCGACCATTACACGCGATATGCGCAGGCATATCCCACACGTGATCAGAAGGCCACCACTGTCGCTCGAGTACTATGGGAAAAATATTTCTCAGTTTATGGATTCCCAGCCCGGATACACTCGGATCAGGGACGTTGAGAGTCACCTTCTGAAGGAGGTGCTGAGGATAGCAGGAATTAAAAAGTCGAGGACAACGCCTTATCACCCGCAGGGTGACCCTCAGCCAGAGAGGTTCAACCGAACCCTGTTAGATATGTTAGGGACTTTGCCAGAACAGAAGGCAACCTGGAGCCAACATGTTGCATTTCTGGTGCACGCCTACAACGCCACCAAGAACGATGCTACGGAGTCACCCCATATCTCTTGATGTTTGGGGGAACCAAGATTACCCATAGACCTGTGCTTTGGTGTATCAGAGGATGGCGATAGCTATGAAACCCATCAGCAATATGTATCCCGACTACGAGAAAAGCTGCGGGATGCTTACCACTTAGCTACATCTGCAGCTCGGAAGAATGCAGACCGCAACAAACATCGATATGATTCTAGAGTACGCCTGCAAGAGCTCCAGCCAGGGACAGAGTCCTGCTGCGAAATTTGGGTATTGCTGGCAAACACAAGATAGCTGACAGATGGAAAGCAATACCTTACTTGGTGATGGAAAAGCTAGAGACCTGCCGGTCTACAAGATCAAACCTGAAGAGGGTCCAGGGCAGACAAAGACCGTGCATAGAAACCTTTGCTCCCGGTGGGGAATGGTAGGCAGCCCTTATGAGATGGACCACAACAGGGCAATTGGGCAGAACGAAGGTGCTGTACCAAAGCCACCTCCCAACGTGGACAGCCGGCTTCCTGCAGCTAACCTACCCCTACTCAGCACATCTGAGAGTGAGTCTGAGGAGGAAGACACAACCATGGTGTATCCTAGGATGAAGACAAGATTGCAGTCTCGATCAGCTGAATCAAAAGAGACTACCTCCTCTTCCGCCCTAAACCCCATGGCAGAAGTATTTAGGCCCATTCCTGACACTCCTGAGCCACTGGTGGAACCCCCGTGTAATGACTTACACAGATTATTGGACAGTGGCGACATACAGATGGAAGATGTCCCAAGCACCTTCGATCCTCCACGGTTAGAACTAGAAATGCAGGGGCCTATGCCAGTATCCGAGGAACTCACAGGAAACCTCCCCATCCGTCACTCAAGAGGATGTCCCCCCTACCACAGCAACAGAGATTCTCCATAGGCGAGACAGAGTAATAAGACCAGTGAAACGGCTAACTTACGATGCACCTGGGGTGATTAGTGAGGAGCCAATACATTTAGCACACAGGTTTGTGAAAGCTAAAGTGGGCTATCTGAGGCCCTTTGGAGGGGACCAGTAAGTTGGTATAGTAGGGAATGTGATTTGTCGGGACGACAAATTCTCGGCTGGGGGGAGGATGTAAGCAGAGTCAGGATGAGATCTACCCTGACATCTGGTGGTACATTATGAGGAGTGGGCAAAGGAATTTTAGGAATGTGCATTTGCATTGGAAAACCCACTCCACTTAGCATAACACACAGCAGCATGGGATGGTTATTTTCACACTGTGGAATCCCCAATTTCTTTGTTATTGGGGCAGGAAGGAAAAAAAGGGGCTGTTACCTTAATTATGTGAATGAGGAACTATGAGACTGCTTTATGACAAAAATGACTCAACCTACATTAAATAGTACTTGCTAGCCAAGGGACATGGGTTCCAAAACCCAGTGAAGAGAGAGAGGGTGGGGACTGGTGTGTGTACCTGATGGTATGGGCCCCTTTTGAGGGCCTGGAACACCAATTGCACTTCCTCCTCTCTCCACTGTTAAAGAGCAGAGCTAATTTTGAATCCTTTAGGAGTCTATCTAGAGGTTGCTGACCTGAATTCACATTGGGCCATGTGGCACTGGGGCTCTCCTACTACATGTTGAAATCACTAAGAGCTGAAGTCACTAAAAGAACTAAGTTTACTGAGCGGAAATCACTGAGTGCTGTGTTAAGTAGTAGGAGAGCCTGAAGATCTATCACCAAGCAGCTGGCAGAGTGGAGCAGTCTGCAGCACGTTGGAGCAGCCCATGGAACAGTGAGCAGTGTGGAGCGGTTTGCGGGATGGCTGACGTGGTTCACGGGTCTGCTGAAGGAGCGGCACAGCTGGTGGTGTGGAGCCAGTCCTGGTGAAGGCTGCAGCAGAACTCCACGGAGAAGCGGGGCAGTCGGCCCTGGCCCACGTAAGGTGTCCCTTAGCACCCTGTGTGTGCGACCCCTCCCCCCATTTCCACCTGGGGGGGGGAGGGAACTCTGCAGATAAACTTTTGAACTCTGGGGTGGCACTGACCAGAGACTGAGACTTTTGGGTTGTTGGACTTTGGGGTGATTGGACTTAAGACCCTAAGGACAGTGCCAAATGTACTTGGAGGGGGGTTTTGCTTCTGGTTTCTTCCTCCTTTATTAAAAGGATTTTGCTACACTCAGACTTCGTGCTTGCGAGTGGGGAAGTATTGCCTCCTGGAGGCGCCCGGGGGGGTGGTAGGTAATTGTCCCAGGTCACTGGGTGGGGGCTCGAGCCGGTTTTGCATTGTGTTATTGAAACGGAACCCCTGGATACTGAACCCGGCCCTTGTTGCTGCCAACTCAGAGGGGCAGAAGGGTTACACAGGGAAGGGATTGTAGCAATCAGAACAAATTCCATTTAATGGAAAATTACAAGGATCATTCAATCGTACAATTAGGAAGTGATGGGGAAAGACTTGTGTGTACAAGGCTGCTGATAACTCTCTTTTCACGGCCTTCGCCGACGGACACCCAAGAGCAACCTGTCCCCAGCTCTACTGAACCTGTGACGTTGTCCGTGCAGGCAGGGGCGGCTCTAGGCACCAGCAAACCAAGCTGTTGCCTAGGGCGGCCAAATCTAGGGGGCGGCAGGCTGGGCCGGTGGACCTGCCGCAGTCATGGCTGCGGGAGGTCCACCGGAGCCCCGGGACGACCGGACCTGCCGCAGGCATGACTGCGGAGGGGCGCCGTCCCGCGGCGGCTCGGCTGGACCTCCCGCAGGCATGACTGCGGCAGCTCAAGCGAGCCGCCGGACCCGCGAACCGTCCGCAGCCGCGTGCCCGCGGGAGGTCCGCTGTTCCCGCTGCCCGGTGGAGCTCCCGCAGTCATGCCTGCGGCAGGTCCGCTTGTCCCGGGGCTCCGGTGGACCTGCCGCGGGAGCTCAACCGGAGCCGCGGGAAGAGGGGACCCGCCGCGGGACCGAGGAAGGGCGGCGCAGCACACCGCGCTGCCTGGGGCAGCCTATTTTCTAGAGCCGCCCCTGCGTGCAGGGAGTGTGTGGCCGAGGGATGGGCTGCCGTAACGCAGATACAAGCAGAAGGGTCACTGCTGAGGGGCTGCATTAGTAGGGCAGTTCGGGGGATGTAGTGCACAGTCACTCATCTCCGAAAGCGCTCAGGGAAATTGGCTGTGGCCCGGAGCAGCCGGACCTGCGCGGCACTAGCCGATCTGCCCAAGCTCTCCCCTGCTCTCCAATGTGAGCCAAACCTCACTGCCATGGAGCAGGCTGACGAGGGACACCTGTCCGTGGGCTGGCTGCCACCTCAGCCAATGCTGGGGACTGGACCAGCGACTCCAGGGCTAAACACACAAGTCTTTACACCTTGTGCCAAAGCGCCAGGCTCTCAGGCTGAGCGATGTCACAGACTCCCTGTGTCTGCATGTGGGGCAGGGAGCAGGAGGCCGATCGCACCCCCGCACCAGGGGGTTCCACAGGCAATGCGTGTAACAAACAGCTGACGTGCGTGTGTCAGGGATTCACACCGTAACTGACCCAGCGTCAGAGTTGTGAGCCACAAAACCAGTTTTCAAGGGGGCTTTTCACTGTGTGAATCGCATGAAACCAGAGCGTGGCAGCACCTAGGGCCCTAGTCCTGGAGCAGGCCCCGTCATGCTAGGCACTGTACAAACCCAGAAGGAAAAGACACTCAGCCCCCACATAGCAGGGTTTCAATCCCTCAGATCCCCAGCTTGTTCTCTGAGCTCCAGAAGTAGCTACTAGCCCCTTTCTCAAGCAGCCACTGGAGAAAGACGTGAGCAATGCTGTCTCAGTGGGTTTCAGAGGAAACATTAAGAATAGTCCCACTTCATCACATCTTACCCACCTTTGAGACCAAACTGAGGGGGGTCACTTTAGCCCACCAGCGTTCCCATGGATGCCCCGTTGTCTCTCCCATTTCTTGGTGGGAGTTACACCAGGCCTTCCAGTTTCAGGTCCTCACTCTCATGGTCCTCTCACTCTCTCAGGCTCTGCTCCAATCCCATCCATCTCTGATCCCCTGATGGGGAACCCGACCGTGAAGACCCCCGTCTGGTTGGGGACCAGCCTCTTGGAAATGCCTGGCTACCACTCCAGCTGATCCCAGATCCTCTTGTAGCCCCATCTGGGTCAGGAATCTGCTCCTTAGAGTGGTCCTCGTCCTCCAGCTGCACGAGTAACTGGGCCTTGGCGAACTTCCCAACACATAACCCTTTCTTTTTTGCACAGGATTACAATGTTCTTCTTAAGGAAATGGTGATAGGCCATCACTTCACGGTTCCCAAGTTGCTTTGGACTCACAGGCCTGTGTGCTCTTACCTCCCCCACGGTTTCCAGGGAGAACCCCTGGTGTGCCAGCCTTTCTCCAGGTCACCACCTCTTTGCTAGGGTCTAGCCGCAGGCTCCTCCACCCCTGGGACTGCTCGCTGCAATCCCCAGGGGAACCCTGTCATTGCAACAGTCCTTCTCTCTCACAGGGTGAAGGCACAGGCTCCTCCTCCACCCCTGAGACTGCTCTCTGCAGTCCTTGGGGTGACCCAGTTACTTCAACAGTCCTTCTCGCTGGTCACACACTCCCAGGGGTTAAGTGTAGTTTCTTCGCCCCCTGAAACTGCCCCTCTCTGAGCCTTCAGCATGCCTGGTCCTCGTCAATCCCACTTTGTTTTATTGCTCCCCAGTCAGTTACTGCAAGAAGCGCAATGCACAGGGTGCAGTACATCCCACCGTTGCCACCAGTTGTCATGGAGTTCCTGGGCGATGCTCTGGAACTGCTCCCTACAAAGCCAGTCAGGACTCTGATGAAGTCTTCTCTCTGTGAGCAAACCGTCTTCAGGGCAGGAAGCTCACACGGCTTCACCTTTCTGGGTCTGACCTTGGAGCATTCAGCATCCTCTGCCCCTCCGTGCACTTCCCACAGCAAGTCTGCCCTGGTGGGATCCTGGGGAAGGCAGAGGGTCCTGCACCCCCACTGCGCAGTCAAATGGGGCTCTCAGCCAGACAGTAAAACAGAGGTTTAGTAGATGACGGGAACATGGCCTAAAACAGAGCTTGTAGGTACAGAGAACAGGGCCCCTCAGCTGGGTCCATCCTGGAGGCCAGCGAGCCAGACACCCACGTCTGCACTTCACTCCTCGTCCCCAGCTAGCTCCAAAACTAACTCGCTCTCCAGCCCCTCCTCCTCTGGGCTTTGTTCTTTTCCCGGGCCAGGAGGTCAGCTGATCTCTTTGTTCTCCAACACCTTTAGCATCCCCTTGCAGAGGGGAAGGGCCCTGGCCATTAGTTGCCAGGAGACAGAGTGCCAGCCATTTATGCACACTGGCCCTTTGCTCTGCAACAATCTCACACCCTAGAGACTTAAGAAATGCATAGGGGAAACTGAGGCACTCACACAGTATTCAGAGGAAACATTAAAAACAGTCCCACTTCGTCACAGTTACCCAATCATTCACTTAGCAGCAGCAGCATATTGGTGCCCAGGAATCCTGGATTCTCCCCCCGGCTCTGGGAGAGAAGTGTTGCTTAGTGGTTAGAAATCTGAGACCCCAACCTGGGTTAGTCACTCTGACAGACAGGGTGGGGCAGTAGCAGATCTGAGTGGCTTCTGTCATCTTAGAACCCTGGGTCCCACTTTCTCTCTCTCATTTTTAGCCATTTTTCCACACCACATTTGTCATCAAATTGTGATTTGGCAGCTTCAAAAAACTGAGGCACAAAATTTACCATGATCAATTTAAAGTACTTTAAAAATAAAACATGCATGTCTCTAAAAATGGTATTCTAGGAACACCTGGTCAGAACTATGCTGTATGCAAATGTGGACCATATTTGTGATCGGATCTTTCTGCTAGAGGAGTATAAAGAAAAATACACCCACACACAAATCACCCACATCCCTATTTTTCAACAATTTATCAGAAGCTTCCCAGACCCTCAAATTGTACAATTGTTAGGCCTGAATAAAGATGTAGCACAAAACCAGTTGTGCCAACCTGACTGAAATCAGGCTAGCAGAGGTTTCTGGGTAAACCCAGAGTGGAATACTGAGAAGCAGCATTGTCTCACAAAGCCCTGGGAAAGAGTAAGATAAGTGAGGGGCTGGTGCCAGTTGTGTTGTGTTAAGAAACAGTGTTTGAAGGACTGATAAGAAACACAACCATCTCACAGTTCTGACTCTAACTCCCTGGTTTAGTGTTCGGTGTGTTTTTAACTCCCTCACATTCCTAACCTTTGGTGCTTGTTGAGATATTAACAATATAATGCTGTAGAGACTAGGCATGCGTATATATTAAAAGGTGTCTAATTTCTAGTTGTTAGACAAAGGGGGTGGGTTGGTTAAGTAAATGATTTATGACGTAATAAAACTGTCTATATAAGCTAATACTAAGCTGTAAAGAGGCGGCTGGTTCTTTTCGGATACGAGCTGTTCTTTACTGATGCGTGCACTTGTCAATAAAGAACTTTTTATCGGACCTTGCTGGTGTTGCCTGTGTCTCTGCGGTCAGACAACAAACTTCGCTGTTGGGGTTCGAGTCCCCGACACAATCAACTCACCAAACAGTTGCCTCACAGGCCAAAAATTATAGCCCAGGGTTTGCTTTATTAGAACTCACTCAGCAACAGAAGAGATTAACTGTTCTTGCCAATGTCCAAACACAAACGTGTTGCACACAACCCTAGCTCTGGTGTCATGGCTGCTGCACCTCATCCAGACAGATTCCAGCCCCTGGTTATGTTGAGATTTTTTGGCACTTGTTCAGGGCACTGACCAGACACCAGCCCTTCTGCTGCAGAGGGTGGGAAGAATGATCCTGGGGGCTATGCAGGGGCCTGGGTGCTTGGACACCTGGGTTCCAGCCTTAGCTCTGCCGCTGTCTTTGGCAGCTCCCCTCCTGTCTGGGTGCCTCAGTTTGCCCCTCTCTAAGCTGGATCTAGAACATTTGTGCGCTTCATAAGGGTGTTAACACCCAGCCCAAATCTGAAAGCAGCCACGGAAATGACACCCCACCAGTGTGTGCACAGAGCCAGGGCCCACAGGGATGGGAAAGTTCATCTCCACAGCAACTGGGAGGTGCGATGCAATTCGTGTAGACAGACCTGTGCTAGTGCCTGTAAACAGCAGGGTAGGTGCAGTTGTGTGATGGGTGCTTGGCCCAGACACACAAGTAATTGATCACCCCTGTCACCCGCCCCTGGCTCCTTTCAATGGGTTCATTATACAGCTGATGACCCTTAATGGGCCATTGAACAGGCTAGGCAGTGCTGATGCCAATCTGCCTGGGGGTGTCACCCAAAAACCCAGCACAAGTTTGAAATACAGACATATCCTACATCTTTATAACTCACAATACAAAGGTGATCAGTGGATCAGGGAAGTGTCCAGAGCGGAGGAAGAACCCTGGAGTACCCTAGTCCCTGTCCTAATATTGGGGGTTGAGCCCCCCAGGAATCCTGGGCCCTGCCTTGTCGGGGTTACAAGGACTGTGCCACACAGGAAAGTGGGAGGGGAGCCTCAAGGGCAGGCAGGCCTCTGGGTAAAGGGAGTGGGAGCGAGGACTCAGATCCTTTCACTAGCCAATTCCACTGGGGTCGTGTATAAGCCAACAATCCCCTCATACATTTACAAACCCCGTCTCCCCCCTATGATTGGGGAGGAGAGAGGGGAATGTGGCAGCTGGAGGTGTGGTTGGCACATGGCACCCAAAGGGGAAAGGTTCTGGGTCCTATTCCCTGGCTCCTGAGCCAGCCAGTCCCCCATCCTAGTCCCAGATCAGGGCCGGTGCTCCCAAGAGGGGAATGGGCACGTGTCCCATTCCCCACCCCCCTGAGTGAGCCAGTCCCCCACCCAGGGGCCATATAGGAGCCAGCGCTCCCTAGAGGGAAAAGGCCTTGTGTCCTATTCCATGCCCTCTGAGCCAGCCAGTCCCTCTACAGCTTGGGGCTGGATCAGAACTGGCCCCTCTGTAAGCCAGGGGGCAGACCCAGGCCTCCCCAGCTCACCAGCTGGGAGCCCCCATTTCCCTCAGGAAATCAGTAACGGGAGTGATGGGAACACGTCAGTCTCACTCTGGCTGCCATCTCCTTTGAGGGCTGCTCAGTGCAGCTGCTCCCAGGGCTTTGACCCATTAGTACCTGCGCTGTACAGATGGGCTGTACCCACAGGTGGGGCTGTGACCCACATGCAGGGGCTGTGTGTGTCCCCCCCATTTCCCCAGCAGCCCCCCATGCCAGGGTCCCCCATTCTCCTCCTGTGCCTGGAGCTCCATGCGCCCCCCCGTTCCTCTCTTCCCCCATCCCCTCATTTCCCCTCCCAGCCGTGCCACGGTGGCTGGTTGGGGAGTGTCTGCACAACGAATGGATCGGGACTTTGGGAGCTGTTATTACACAGGTGCTGTGCTGGGCAAAGCCCCTCAGGCCAAGTCTCCCCCCATGAGCTGGGTCACGTCTCCACCAGGCCAGGGGCAAAGGGGGTCCCTGGGATTCAAAAACCCTCGGCTGAAGGGACAGTATCTGGGGACGCTGGGTTTGCTGGAGTGGGGAGAAGAGCCGTCCACTCCCTGTCTGATGAGAGTAGCCGGGGAGAGCAGCAGGACGTCACCAACACAGGGCGAAGAGAGGGGAGCAAAGCCAATGCTTCCAACATGACTCATTGGGAAAGACTCATCAGAGCCGCGGGGAACAGAAAGTGCAGGGCAGGAGAGACCAAGGGCTTGGTCCAGCCAGGGCACGGCAGGCCAGCTGGGCTAGGGAAGGCCCCGTGTATCAGATCACAAGCTGATCGTGGCAGCAAAAGGGCCCCAGGTGGCTCCTGACAGCTCCAGCCCAGAGCAGGGAAAAACCTGAGGCAGAGGAACACAGATCATGTTGGGATCAGTGGGTAGGTCTGTGTCAGACATCTGTGCAAAGTGTCTGTGCACCTGTGATGCACCTCCCAGGTGGGCCGATGAAGAGGGACCCCCCGGGCAGCGGCGGCTGCAGGCACCAGTGCTCCAAGTGCGTGCCTGGGGCAGCAAGCCACGGGGGGTGCCCTGCCAGTCCCTGCAAGGGTGGCAGTCAGACAGCCTTCGGCAGCAGCAGGTACGCCGAAGCCACGGGACCGGCGGACCTCCTGCAGGCAAGCTGCTGAAGGCAGCCTGCCTGCCGTGCCTGGGGTGGCAGAAAAGCTAGAGCCGCCCCTGCCCCCGGGGCTCCCACCTTTGAGTGGAGCTCTCCAAGGGGGGTGTATAAGCTATAGGGAGTCTGAGGGGTCACTCCTGGTTGCAGGGGCTGGGCCCAAGAGAGGATGCTCATCTGCCACATGCTGTCAGGCTAAGGGAGCAGAAGACAATCACCCTGGGCTGTGAGTGGCAGGGGGAGAAGCCAGGTCTCTGCTGACAGAGGCTGGAACCAGCCTTAAAACAACTTCACTCTGTTCAGTTATTGTTTAACCCCGAGCCAAGGCCGAGTTCTGGGGAATGTTTGCAGAGACTGAGGAGCTGTCAGGGCATTGGCACAGGTGGTAAATCCAGGGCCCAGCTCAGCCTGGATTCTGGAGAACACTATCTGATTGCAGGGACATGCCCAGAGACAACAGAGAATTGGCTCTTGGCCAGTGAATGCCTGGGGAAATTGCAAGGGCTTCGCTAAGTAGTTATTCCTGGTCCACCCCCATCACCTCCACCGGCCCTGCCAGCCGGAGACCTGGGCCCAGGCGTGGAGAAAGGAGATGAAGGGGCTGAACTGTCCATTCCCGTGACGGCCTGGGCCAAGTATCCTGACCCCAGGATGTGTTGTGTGTTGGAAGAGAGTTTGACCGTGTCTCAGCAGCCGGCCAGGGGCCAATCCCAGATGCTGCCCTGCCAAGGGGTACTTGGTGTCTCAGTGAGGACTAGCGTGGGGAGAGCCAGCCAGCCGGCCCGTGAGGGCCTTGGATTTAGAAGGATCCTTAGCTGCTGGCCCATCCCCTCTGGAACGAGGGTGTCTCCATGTGAGGCCGGTCTGGCCAGGGGCAGGGAGCTTCTAAGTGGGGCCGTGGGGCAGAGACAGACCCCTATTCCTGGGGGAGTTCTGCTCTGGGGGGCCAACAACCCCTAGACGGCTGTGCTGTGGAGGCTAAAGCAGCACGGGGGAAGCTGCACAGCCTGAACGTGGGCAGAGCTCGGTGGGATAAAGGGGAGCGGAATCCCTGCTCTTTACTCACCGCTGATCCGGTAATGTCAGCTCGGGGCCTGGCTCATTGCTGCGAGTCAGACGCCCCTTCCCAGCTCTCACAGATGTGTGCCACATCAGCAAACACAGCTGGGACTGACCCACTGGAGTCGTCTCCGGACATGTCCATTGTGGGAGTGCCAGGACGTGCCCTGCTTTGAATGTTCCCCGGGGGTGGGGTGTGCAGCAGCCTGTTCACTCTGCCTGTCCTGGGCCATAAATCCATCCGCACTGGGGTTGGGCACCTTGGGGCTGAATATGGGCTCCAGGAATGTGGCGGATCCTGGACCCTGCAGCCAGAAGAGAAGTGCAGAGACAGCGATGGAGAGCGAGAGCAGGGAGGTGTCTCAAGGGCTGCTCTAGACCCCAAGACCTCCAGGTGCAGGTTGTGTGGCCTAGTGGGCAGAGCACCTGGTTGGGTGTCAGGACACCTGGGCTCTTCCCTTGGTTCTGCCACTGACCAGCTCTGGGACCTTGGGCTGGTCCCTTCCCCAGCCTCTTCTTCCCACCAACCTATTTCATGTGTCAAGTTCAGAAGGCTCCTGCCCCTGCACCCACCCACGGCTGCCCAGCATCCTGCCCGCCCCTGTCCCGCTCACCCCTGTATGGCACAGTGGGAATTTTCTGTAATATTTTTATTAATCCTATGGTGACTCAGTTTCCCTCTGTACTTTGCATTGCTACCCATGGGGGCAACAAGGTTAGGCCTGCTCTCAGGGACAGCCCAGTACCAGGGGGGCACCTCGCTGGCCTTCAATGAACAGGGTCATTAAGGAATCTGCCCAAAGAAATCCCATCTACATGCACCTTTCTAGAGACACAATGGGAAGCCCAATGAGACAATGGGAATCCCCTGTCTGGCCCCCCCGCCCAGGAACCAGCCACCCAGAGGAAGGAGGTGTCCCCCACCTCTCAGCAGGGGAGCTGAGCAGAGACCCCAGCTCGAGCAAGGTCACAGGCAGCGCCTACTCCAAGACACTGGTTAACAGCTGGGGCGTAGCACCCACTCTGTGGGGCCAGGACACCCCGTCCCTTCCTGCCTGGGCTGTGTCCACCCACACAAGCTGTTTTCTGCAGGACCACTCCCCTCCTCCCCCACCCCCTGTCCTCAGGCAGGCTGAGGTCCGGCCCAAAGGAGGAGGGGCTCGGCCCATGTGTGCCCCACAGAGGGGTCAGTGAATGGGGACCCCTGCCAGTGGCTGCCCAGCAGAGCCAGGATGGGATGGCAGCCAGTGCCACCTGGTGCCCCCTGCTGGGCGCTGCTGCCCCTCCCCAGTGCTCCTAACCAGCCAGAGCACATGGCACCACGTCTGTCACAGCCCACAAATCCCCTAGTGAGCCAGTGTGAGCCGGAATGAGGCATTTGGAAACAGAGCTTCCCTGGGCAGATCACTCCCAGACTGGGGTGTTCCCCAGGATGTGACCGACACAGCGACGCTGCCTGAGTCTGCTGAGAGCCTGGGCCTGTCGCTGTGAGAGGGGAGCTGCCCCCTATTGAGAGCCCATCACTGGGGATCTGGTGTGAGACTCTGTCCGTGAGTGATGGCACCTGCTGCTCCTGCCCCATGGAAACCCTGGTGAGTCCCCAATGCTCCATCTTGTCCTGCCCCATGGAAATCCTGGGGAGCCCCCTACCCCTTCATCTCCTTCTGCCCCCTGGTAACACTGGTGATTCCCTCCTGCTGCAGGGGTTCCCACTGCCCCCTCTCCTGTTTGTAGCACAGCAGGAGCCAGGGCCAGGAGATGGGGGTTGGTGGCTCTGGGTTGTGCCCAGGGCTTGGGGGCACTGACACTGTAGGGTCCTGTGCAGGTGCTAGGATGGATGCCCAGTGCTGGACTCCTGCTGCTGCCCCTTCTCCTCTGCTTCGGGCCAGAGACCGCCGGGAGAATTGACCCGGCTGCGCTCAGCGTGATCGTGGATCATGTGAACTAGTGAATGACCGGCCTGGGGGTGAGGGGATGTCTCGGTCCTGCCCTGCACCTCTAGCCACGAGGGGAGCAGCCGGGACCCCTTGTATCTGCTGGTATCACAGGGTTAGCTAGAGCCACTGCCTCAGAACTGGTGATTCAGGCGATGCAGGTGGAGATGGAGCCTAGAGCTGGGAGGGGTGATTCTGGGGGAGCAGGAGGAAATAGAACCTAAAGCTCGAGCACGGGAGCTATTCTGTGGGTGCAGGGGGAAATGGAGCCCCCCAAGATGGATGGTTCTAAGGATTCGGGGGAGATGGAGCCCAGAGCTGGAAGCGGGTGATTCTGGTAGTGCAGGGGGAGATGGAGACCAGAGCTGGGAGGGGCTGTTTCTAGGGGCGGAGATGAAGCCCTCAGCTAGGAGGGTAATTCTGGGGGTGCCGGCAGGAGACGGAGATCAGAGCTGGGAGGGGTGATTCTGGGTATTCAGGGAGACATGAAGACCGAGCTGGGAATGGTGATTCTGTGGGTGTAGGTGGAGACTGATCCCCAAGCTACAGGGGAGTGATTCTTGGGCTCCAGGCGGGAGATGGAGCCCATAGCTTGTTGATTCTGGGGGTGCAGGGGGAGACGGACTCCAAGTTTGGAGGGGTGATTCTGTGGGTGCAGGGTGGACATAGAGCCCAAGCTGGGGCCAGTGATTCTGGGGGTGCAGTGGGACATGGAGCCCAGAGCTGTGAGGATGATTCTGGATATGCTGGGGGAGATGGAGCCTGGAGCTAGGAGGTGTGATTCTGGTGGTGCAGAGAGGAGATGAACCTCAAACTGGGAGGGTGATTCTCGGGATGCAGGGGGAGATGGAGCCCTGAGATGCAAGATGCTTTTCTGGGTGCAGAAGGAGATGGAGCCCTAAGTAGGGAGGGGTGATTCCGGGGGTGCAGGGAGAGATGGATCCTGAGCTTGGAGCGGTGATTCTATTGGTACAGGAGGAGATGGAGCCTGAGCTGAGAGAGGTTACTCTGGGGGTACAAATCTTGCTCAGTACAACAAGCTGTGTATTTCACCCTGCTCGCTGCGCCTCTGTGACAGGATGCACAGCCTGGGACTGTGGTACCGCTGTGCCTCCTGAATTCTCTCTAGCCTGGGCTGTCTCTCACAAGGCCTTGCTAGTGACCAGCAGCAACCCCTCCTGGTGCTGTCATCTCTCTGCACAACAGCATACAGAGCCCCACACCCAGCTACGTTGCATGAATGCTCCCAGAGCCACTCACGAATCACACAGAGCAAGGCACCAGAACCAAATCCCCCCAGCTCCCAGCACTGTACCCCAGGAATATACCATCCTGCACTGCTCAAGATGGGCAATGCACATTTATTAATTGGTTCACCACTTCATCAATGGAAAGTGGCCATACAGCAGCCTTCGTCAAACCTGAGCAGATTTGCTACTCACTTCATACAAACTCACTGGTAAAGATAAACAATTAAACAAATTTACTAATGATAAAAGGTAGATTTTAAGTGCTATTAAGTGATAGGCAAAAAGTCAGAGTTAGTTACCAAAAGAAAAAAAATATAAGCACACAGTCTAAACTCTTAACCCTGTAAGACTGGGCAGCAATTAGATATTGCAGTCCTTAATATACAGATTTGTTCCTTAAAGCTGAACCAATCTCCTGTGTTGGAGTCTTGTCTTCTTCTCCGTGTCTTGGTTGTTTGCAGCATAGGCGGGGGCAGGAGAAGGGCCCAGTATGTGTTCACTCTGTCTTTTTTTATACCCTCAGTCCATGAGCTTGGAGAACACAAGTCCAGGCATGTCCGGGGGCATTGCTGAGTCATCCAGCAAGGTTGAGGAATTCCCCTGGTGTAGCCTTATACAGGTGAGTTATTGCATTGTGTCAAGTATCAGAGGGGTAGCCGTCTTAGTCTGGATCTGTAAAAGCAGCAAAGAGTCCTGTGGCACCTTATAGACTAACAGACGTATTGGAGCATGAGCTTTCGTAGGTGAATACCCACTTTGTCGGATGCATGCGAGGGCTCTTTGCTGCTCATTGCATTGTAGCTCCCTTGCTGGACAATGGTTGTTTCACACCCTGTCTAGGCATTGGTTACTTTCCTTGCTGGACAGCCTTTCACAGTGAATGTGCCACATATCTGTGCTGTTGTTAGCCTCTCTTTAACCACAATCACAGTCCCCTCCCAGAGCCTGGGGGTGAACTGAGGAGCCCCAATCTGCAGGATTCTTTAACTCTCCAGCAAATCGCTGTGTATCCCAGGGGCCAACTGTGTGTCATATCCCTGTCTTTGGTTGGCTCTGTATAAATGCTCGAGCTTGCCCCTGGAGCTCAAGTGGTAACGTTCAGGCCTGTGGGGCTGACGGACCAAAGCTCACACTGTGGTGATGAGCCCCAGGAGGTGCCTGTTTCAGTCTCTGATCTTCGTAAAGCCACCCTCCAAGTGTATTTCATTCTCCCAGGGCGCAAACATCCCCTGACCCAAGCTGGAGCCCTGAGAGCCTAGAACCAGCCAGTGATGGTGCCAGGTGTGACTGAGCCCAAGTGTCCTGCGCTGCAGCCGTTTGCCGCTCAGGGCCGGGGGAGAGCCCTCTGGAGCTCGTGTGCCCTCACTGCCCTTTGCTTTGCCTTCCCTTAGGTATGAGGTGGCTGAGCAATATGCCTTCACCGTCAGCCTGAAAAGAACTTATTGCCAGAACGCAGCTGGTCTGGAAGAGGAGCTGCCCGAGGATGAGCTGCAGAAAATGCAGAAGGCCAATAACCAAATGGGCCTGTACGACCCGGCTGACGGGCACATCGTGGCAGCCGCGATTCACCGCCTGGACCATGGGGCGGGGGAGCATGCCGAGTGGCACCTGGTCCACGGTGACCAGAACCGGAAGAGACCCGGCAGAAGCTCCTGGCCGGACCTACAAGAATAGCAGCTGCCTGATCTTCTTCCCCCCTCAACTCACTCTGCGCGGGGACGTACCTGCAGGAGAACAGGCCTCCAACATCCTACAGATGGTGAGCGACATCTTCCGCCCCATTGACAACAACTACAAGGCCTTCGTCTTCTGGCAGATTTACCGGCAGGACCTGGGCCTGGATCCCAAAAGCCTGCTGGATGCCTGGTACCGGCTGCCCAACGTGCTCCTGCTGTGCTGCGACATCAACGGCTGCAGGGACTGCAGCAGAAACAACCCCAACATCAACATCAAAGCCTGCCTGGACAGGATGTGAGCTGTGGGCGGCCAGTGCACCAGAGGGGAAAGCAGAGGATGTAGGGGAGAGCAGGGGGCACCTTTGGAGGGATGGGTGGTGGTGGTGGTGGTGGTGGTGGAGGAGGACTGTCAGAGGGCTCGTGGGATGGTGGGGCAGGGGGCACCATTGGAGGGATGGTGGGGATGGTGGGGCAGGGGACACCATCGGGAGAAAGGTGGGTGGCCGGGCAGGGGGCAATGAGAAGGGATGGGCACGTTAAAGGGACTTTTGGGTTGCTGGATTTAAGACCCTGAGGGGAAAAGGACACTGTCCAACTTACTTGGGGGTGGGTCTTTTGCTCATGGTTGTGTTTATGAGCCCTAGTTGCAGTGTTTTCCCTAATTAATGCTGAGTTAATTCCCTCCTTTTATTATAAGTTTTTGCTACACTCAGATTCTGTGCTTGCGAGAGGGGAAGTTTTGCCTCTTAGAGGCATCCAGAGAGTGTGTGTGTAATTGTCCCAGGTCACTGGGTAGGAGCTTGAGCCAGTACTGTGTTGTATTGTTGAAAAGGAACCCCTAGCTCCTGAACCCGGCCCTTAATGCTGCTGGCTTCACCTGGCAGAAAGGTCACATATATGTGCCCTGTGCTTCCACAGAGACCTGCAGCTCCCCAGACTGACCAGTCGAGGCTCCAGTCGGTGGCTGGAGGCTCTGAGGTGCTGCACTGGGGGTTGGGAAGAGGAGGCAGGAGAGCTGGTTAGATAGAAACACGGGCCTGGGCTTGCTTGGTGAGTCATACATGCTGATTTCATTTCATCAGCTTCTCCACTTGAGCCAGTCTCATCCGCTCATTAACCAGGCAGGGATCTGCTGGTGTGGACTGGTGGATGGTAAAGGCCACTGCCAGGGTCAGGTGCCTCTCACCTGCTCCAAAGACAATTCAGAGGAGAAAAACCAGGTTTCTCTTCCGGGAAGGCGGCTCTAATCAAACACAAAAGAACTCGATAAAGCCTGAACATCTGGGCAATGTGCAGGGAAGGGATTGTAGCAATCAGAAAAAATTCCATTTAATGGAAAAATACAAGGATCATTCAATCGTACAATTAGGAAGTGATGGGGAAAGACTTGTATGCACAAGGCTGCCGATAACTCTCCTTTCACAGCCTCCGCTGACGGACACCCAAGAGCAACCTGTCCCCAGCTCCACTGAACCTGCAGGGAAGGCAGCACTGGCACAGTGACCTCTGCTGGGTCCAGGCAGAAGGACGTCGCCAGTGCAGGGAGCGTGTCACCAAGGGACAGGCTGCCGTAATGCAGATACAAGCAGAGGAGTCACTGCCGAGGGGCTGCATTAGTAGGGCAGTTCGGGGGATGTAGTGCACAGACACTCACCTCCCAAAGAGCTCAGGGAAATTGGCTGTGACCAGGAGCAGCCGGACCTGCGCAGCACCAGCCGATCTGCTTGGGCTCTCCCCTGCCCTCCTGCATGAACCAAACCTCACTGCCATGGAGCAGGCTGACGAGGGACACCTGTCCGTGGGCTGGCTGCCACCTCGGCCAATTCTAGGGACTGGACCAATGACTCCAGGGCTAAACACACGAGTCTTTACACCTCGTGCCAAAGCGCCAGGCTCTCAGGCTGAGCGATGTCACAGACTCTCCATGTCTGCATGTGGGGTCTGGGGCAGGAGGCCGACCACACCCCTGCACCAGGGGGTTCCACAAGCAAAACGTGTGACAAACGCCTGACATGTGTGTGTCAGGGATTCATACCATAACTGACCCAGTGCAGAGTTGTGAAGCACAAAACTTGTTTAAAAGGGGGCTTTTCACTGTGTGAATCGCATGAAACCAGAGCGTGGCAGCGCCTAGGACCCCAGTCCTGCACCAGACCCCCTGTGCTAGGTGCTGTACAAACCCAGAAGGAAAAGAAACTCAGCCCCCACATGGATCAGCAGCAGGGTTTCAATCCCTCAGCTCCCCAGCTGGTTCTGTGAGCTCCAGGAGTAATTTCTAGCCCCTTCCTCAAACAGCCACTGGAGACGGATGTGAGCAATGCTGTCTCAGTGGGTTACCCAAGCATCCACTTGTCAGCAGCAGCGTATTGGTGCCCAGGAATCCTGGATTCTCCCCCTGGCTCTGGGAGAGGAGTGTTGCTTAGTGGTTAGAAATCTGAGACCCCAACCTGGGTTAGTCACTCTGACAGACAGGATGGGGCAGTAGCAGATCTGAGTGGCTTCTGTCATCTTAGAACCCTGGGTCCCACTTTCTCTCTCTCATTTTTAGCCATTTTTCCACACCACATTTCTCATCAAATTGTGATTTGGCAGCTTCAAAAAACTGAGGAACAAAATTTACCATGATCACTTTAAAGTAATTTAAAAAAAAAAAACCATGCACATCTCTAAAAATAGTATTCTTGGAACACCTGGTCAGAACTATGCTGTATGCAAATGTGGACCATATTTGTGATCGGATCTTTCTGCTAGAGGAGTATAAAGAAAAATACACCAATCACCCACACCTCTATTTTTCAACAATTTATCAGAAGCTTCTCAGACCCTCAAATTGTACAATCAACTCACCAAACAGTTGCCTCACAGGCCAAAAATTACAGCCCAGGTTTTGTTTTATTAGAACTCACTCAGCAACAGAAGAGATTAACTGTTCTTGCCAATGTCCAAATACAAACGTGTTGCACACAACCCCAGCTCTGGTGTCACTGCCGCTGAACCTCATCCAGACTGATTCCAGCCTCTGGTTACATTTAGATTTTTTGGTGTTTGTTCAAGGGAACTGACCAGACACTGGCCCTTCTGCTGCAGAGGGTGGGAAGAATGATCCTGGGGGCTATGCAGAGGTCCGGGTGCTTGGACACCTGGGTTCCAGCCTTAGCTCTGCCGCTGTCTTTGGCAGCTCCCCTCCTGTCTGGGTGCCACAATTTGCCCCTCCCTAAGCTGGATCTAGAACATTTGTGCGCTTCATAAGGGTGTTAACAGCAGCCCAAATCTGAAAGCAGCCACGGAAATGACAACCCACCAGTGTGTGCACAGAGCCAGGGCCCACAGGTGACTGACGTGACAGGGAAGTTTGTCTCCACAGTAACTGGGAGGCGAGACACAGTTCACGTAGACAGACTTGTGCTAGTGCCTGTAAACAGCAGGGCAGGTGCAGTTGTGTGGTGGGTGCTTGGCCCAGCCGCACAAATAATCAATCACCCCTGTCACCAGCCCCTGGCTCCTTTCAATGGGTTCATTGTACAGCTGATGACCCTTGAAGGGCCATTGAACAGGCTAGGCAGTGCTGATGCCAATCTGCCTCGGAGTGTCCCCAGAAACCCAGCACAAGTTTGAAATACAGACATATCCTACATCTTTATAACTCACAATATAAATTTCAGAGTGGTAGCCGTCTTAGTCTGTATCAGCAAAAAACCCAAGGAGTACTTGTGGCACTTAGAGACTAACACATTTATTTGGGCATAAGCTTTCGTGGTCTAAAACCCACTTCATCGGATGCATGCAGTGGAACATAAGAACATAAGAACGGCCGTACTGGGTCAGACCAAAGGTCCATCTAGCCCAGTATCTGTCTACTGACAGTGGCCAATGCCAGGTACCCCAGAGTGAGTGAATCTAACAGGCAATGATCAAGTGATCTCTCTCCTGCCATCCATCTCCACCCTCTGACAAACAGGGGCTAGGGACACCATTCCTTACCCATTCTGCCTAATAGCCATTTATGGACTTAACCACCATGAATTTATCCAGTTCTCTTTTAAACGCTGTTATAGTCCTAGCCTTCACAACCTCCTTAGGTAAGGAGTTCCACAAGTTGACTGTGCACTGCGTGAAGAAGAACTTCCTTTTATTTGTTTTAAACCTGCTGCCTATGAATTTCATTTGGTGACCCCTAGTTCTTGTATTATGGGAATAAGTAAATAACTTTTCCTTATCCACTCTCTCCACATCACTCATGATTTTATATACCTCTGTCATATCCCCCCTTAGTCTCCTCTTTTCCAAGCTGAAGAGCCCTAGCCTCTTTAATCTCTCCTCACATGGGACCTGTTCCAAACCCCTAATCATTTTAATTGCCCTTTTTTGAACCTTTTCTAGTGCCTGTATATTTTTTATGAGATGAGGAGACCACATCTGTACACAGTATTTGAGATGTGGGCGTACCATGGATTTGTATAAGGGCAATAATATATTCTCAGTCTTATTCTCTATCCCCTTTTTAATGATTCCTAACATCCTGTTTGCTTTTTTGACCACCTCTGCACATGCGTGGACATCTTCAGAGAACTGTCCACGATGACTCCAAGATCTTTTTCCTGACTTGTTGTAGCTAAATTAGCCCCCATCATATTGTATGTATAGTTGGGGTTATTTTTTCCAATGTGCATTACTTTACATTTATCCACATTAAATTTCATTTGCCATTTTTTTGCCCAATCACTTAGTTTTGTGAGATCTTTTTGAAGTTCTTCACAGTCTGCTTTGGTCTTAACTATCTTGAGCAGTTTAGTATCATCTGCAAACTTTGCCACCTCACTCTTTACCCCTTTCTCCAGATCATTTATGAATAAACTGAATAGGATTGGTCCTAGGACTGACCCTTGGGGAATACCACTAGTTACCCCTCTCCGTTCTGAGAATTTACCATTTATTCCGACTCTTTGTTCCCTGTCCTTTAACGAGTTCTCAATCCATGAAAGGACCTTCCCTTTTATCCCATGACAGCTTAATTTATGTAACAGCCTTTGTTGAGGGACCTTGTCAAAGGCTTTCTGGAAATCTAAGTACACTACGTCCACTGGATCCCCCTTGACCACATGTTTGTTGACCCCTTCAAAGAACTCTAATAGATTAGTAAGACATGATTTCCCTTTACAGAAACCTTGTTGACTATTGCTCAACAGTTTATGTTTTTCTATGTGTTTGACAATTTTATTCTTAACTATTGTTTCGACTAATTTGCCCGGTACTGACGTCAGACTTACCGGTCTGTAATTGCCGGGATCACCTCTAGAGCCCTTTTTAAATATTGGTGTTACATTAACTAACTTCCAGTCATTGGGTACAGAAGCTGATTTAAAGGACAGGTTACAAACCTTAGTTAATAGTTCCGCAACTTCACATTTGAGTTCTTTCAGAACTCTTGGGTGAGTGCCATCTGGTCCCGGTGACTTGTTATATCAATTAATTCCAAAACCTCCTCTAGTGACACTTCAATCTGTGGCAGTTCCTCAGATTTGTCACCTACAAAAGCTGGCTCAGGTTTGGGGATCTCTCTAACATCCTCAGCCGTGAAGACTGAAGCAAAGAATGCATTTCGTTTCTCCACAATGACTTTATCATCTTTAAGCGCTCCTTTTGTATTTTGATCGTCAAGGGGCCCCACTGGTTGTTTAGCAGGCTTCCTGCTTCTGATGTACTTAAAAAACATTTTGTTATTACCTTTGGAGTTTTTGGCTAGCCGTTCTTCAAACTCCTCTTTGGCTTTTCTTATTGCACTCTTGCACTTAAGTTGCCAGTGTTTGTGCTCCTTTCTATTTGCCTCACTAGGATTTGACTTCCACTTTTTAAAGGAAGTCTTTTTATCTCTCACTGCTTCTTTTACATGGTTGTTAAGCCACGGTGGCTCTTTTTTAGTTCTTTTACTGTGTTTCTTAATTTGGGGTATACACTGAAGTTGGGCCTCTATTATGGTGTCTTTAAAAATCGCCCATGCAGCTTGCAGGGATTTCACTTTAGTCACTGTACCTTTTAACTTTTGTTTAACTAACCCCCTCATTTTTGCATAGTTCCCCCTTTTGAAATTAAATACCACAGTGTTGGGCAGTTGAGATGTTCTTCCCACCACAGGGATGTTGAATGCTATTGTATTATGGTCACTATTTCCAAGCGGTCCTGCTATAGTTACCTCTTGGACCAGCTCCTGCGCTCCACTCAGGATTAAATCTAGAGTTGTCTCTCCCCTTGTGGGTTCCCGTATCAGCTGCTCCATGATGCACTCATTTAAAGTATTGAGAAATTTTATCTCTACATTTCGTCCTGAAGTGAAATGTTCCCAGTCAATATGGGGATAATTGAAATCTCTCACTATTATTGAGTTCTTAATTTTGATAGCCTCTCTAATTTCCCTTAGCATTTCATCATCACTATTACTGTCCTGGTCAGGTGGTTGATAATAGATCCCTAATGTTATATTCTTATTAGAGCATGAAATTTCTATCCATAGAGATTCTATGGAACATGTGGATTCACTTAAGATTTTTACTTCATTTGATTCTACATTTTCTTTCACATATAGTGCCACTCCCCCCCCCACCCCCGCACAACCTGTTCTGTCCTTCCGATATATTTTGTACCCCAGAATGATTGTGTCCCATTGATTGCTCTCAGTCCACCAGGTTTCTGTGATGCCTATTATATCAATATCCTCCTTTATCACAAGGCACTCTAGTTCACCCATATTATTATTTAGACTTCTAGCATTTGTGTACATGCACTTTAAAAACTTGTCACTGTTTATTTGTCTGCCCTTTTCTGATGTGTCAGATTCTTTTTTATGTGAATGTTTATCATCTGATCTGGCCCTTACATTATCTTCTTCCGTCCTCTGCTCCTGACTATAACCTGGAGATTCTCTATCATTAGACTCTCCCCTAAGAGAAGTCTGTGTCCGAGCCACATGCTCCTCTGCAGCAGTCAGCTTTCCCCCATCTCCTAGTTTAAAAATTGCTCTACAACCTTTTTAATGTTTAGTGCCAGCAGTCTGGTTCCACTTTGGTTTAGAATATACAGTAGGAAGAGATATACACACAGAGAATATGAAAAAATGGGTGTTGCCATAACAACTGTAACAAGACTAATCAATTAAGGTGGGCTATTATCAGCAGGATTAAAAAAACTTTTGTAGTGATAATCAGGATGGCCCATTTCCTACAGCTGACAAGAAGTTGTGAGTAACAGTAGGGGGAAAATTAGGATGGGGAAATAGTTTTGACTTTGTGTAATGTCCCATCTACTCCCAGTCTTTATTCAAGTCTAATTTAATGGTGTCCAGTTTGCAAATTAATTCCAATTCTGCAGTTTCTAGTTGGAGTCTGTTTTTGAAGTTTGTTTGTTGGAGAATTGCTACTTTTAGGTCTGAAATTGAGTGTCCAGGGAGGTTGAAGTGTTCTCCGACTGGTTTTTGAATGTTAAAATTCTTGACGCCTGATTTGTGTCCATTTATTCTTTTGCGTAGAGATTGTCCGGTTTGGCCAATGTACATGGCTGAGGGGTCACTCCTGGTTGCAGGGGCTGGGCCCAAGAGAGGATGCTCATCTGCCACATGCTGTCAGGCTAAGGGAGCAGAAGACAATCACCCTGGGCTGTGAGTGGCAGGGGGAGAAGCCAGGTCTCTGCTGACAGAGGCTGGAACCAGCCTTAAAACAACTTCACTCTGTTCAGTTATTGTTTAACCCCGAGCCAAGGCCGAGTTCTGGGGAATGTTTGCAGAGACTGAGGAGCTGTCAGGGCATTGGCACAGGTGGTAAATCCAGGGCCCAGCTCAGCCTGGATTCTGGAGAACACTATCTGATTGCAGGACCTGCCCAGAGACAACAGAGAATTGGCTCTTGGCCAGTGAATGCCTGGGGAAATTGCAAGGGCTTCGTAAGTAGTTATTCTTGGTCCACCCCCATCACCTCCACCGGCCCTGCCAGCCGGAGACCTGGGCCCAGGCATGGAGAAAGGAGATGAAGGGGCTGAACTGTCCATTCCCGTGACGGCCTGGGCCAAGCATGCTGACCCCAGGATGTGTTGTGTGTTGGAAGAGAGTTTGACCATGTCTGAGTGGCAGGCCAGGGGCCAATCCCAGACGCTGCCCTGCCAGGGGTGCTTGTGCCTCGGTGAGGACCAGCGTGGGGAGAGCCAGCCAGCCGGCCCGTGAGGGCCTTGGCTTTGGCAGGATCCTTAGCTGCTGGCCCATCCCCTCTGGAACGAGGGTGTCTCCATGTGAGACTGGTCTGGCCAGGGGCAGGGAGCTTCTAAGTGGGGCCGTGGGGCAGAGACAGACCCCTATTCCTGGGGGAGTTCTGCTTTCGGGGGCCAAGCACTCCCAGATGGCCGTGCCGGGGAGGCCGAAGCGGCACGCAGGAAGCTGCATGGCCTGAATGTGGGCAGAGCTCGGTGGGATAAAGGGGAGCAGAATCCCTGCTCTTTACTCACTGCTAATCTGGTAACGTCAGCCTGGGGCCTGGCCTGTTGCCGGGAGTCAGACGCCCCTTCCCAGCTCCTGCAGGCATGTGCCACGTCGGCAACCACAGCCGGGACCGACCCACTGGAGTCGTCTCCGGACATGTCTATGGTGGGGCTGCCAGGACGCACCCTGCTTTGCATGTTCCCGGGATCGGGTGTGTGGCAGCCTGTTCACTCTGCCTGCCCTGGGCCATAAATCCATCCGCACTGGGGTTGGGCACCTCGGGGCTGAATGATGGGCTCTAGGAACATGGGGGATCCTGGACCAACATCCAGAGGAGAAGTGCGGAGACAGCAATGGAGAGTGAGAGCTGGGAGGTGTCTCAAGAGCTGCTCTAGACCCCAAACCCTCCAGGGGCAGGTTGTGTGGCCTAGTGGGCAGAGCACCTGGTTGGGTGTCAGGACACCTGGGCTCTTCTCTTGGCTCTGGGACCCTGGGCTGATCCCTTACCCGACCTCTTCTTCCCACCTAACCTATTTCCTGTACCAAGTTCAGAAGGCACCTGCCCCTGCACCCACCCACGGCTGCCCAGCATCCTGCCGGCCCCTGTCCCGCTCACCCCTGTATGACACAGTGGGAATTTTCTGTAATATTTTTATTAATCCTATGGTGACTCAGTTTCCCTCTGTACTTTGCATTGCTACCCATGGGGGCAACAAGCTTAGGCCTGCTCTCAGGGACAGCCCAGTACCAGGGGGGCACCTCGCTGGCCTTCAATGAACAGGGTCATTAAGGAATCTGCCCAAAGAAATCCCATCTACATGCACCTTTCTAGAGACACAATGGGAAGCCCAATGAGACAATGGGAATCCCCTGCCTGCCCCCCGCCACTACAAACCAGCCACCCAGAGGAAGGAGGTGTCCCCCACCTCTCAGCAGGGGAGCTGAGCAGAGACCCCAGCTCAAGCAAGGTCACAGGCAGGGGCTACTCCAGGACACTGGTTAACAGCTGGGGCGTAGCACCCACTCTGTGGGGCCAGGACACCCCGTCCCTTCCTGCCTGATCTGTGGCCACCCACACAAGCTGTTTTCTGCAGGACCGCTCCCCTCCTCCCCCACCCCCTGTCCTCAGGCAGGCTGGGGTCCGGCCCAAAGGAGGAGGGGCTTGACCCATGTGTGCCCCACAGAGGGGTCAGTGAATGGGGACCCCTGCCAGTGGCTGCCCAGCAGAGCCAGGATGGGATGGCAGCCAGTGCCACCTGGTGCCCCCTGCTGGGCGCTGCTGCTCCTCCCCAGTGCTTCTAACCAGCCAGAGCACACGGCACCACGTCTTTCACAGCCCACAAATCCCCTAGTGAGCCAGTGTGAGCCGGAATGAGGCATTTGGAAACAGAGCTTCCCTGGGCAGATCACTCCCAGACTGGGGTGTTCCCCAGGATGTGACTGACAAAGCAACGCTTCCTGAGTCTGCTGAGAGCCTGAGCCCGTCGCTGTGAGAGGGGAGCTGCCCCCTACTGAGAGCCCATCACTGGGGATCTGGTGTGAGACTCTGTCCGTGAGTGATGGCACCTGCTGCTCCTGCCCCATGGAAACCCTGGTGAGTCCCCCCTGCTCCATCTTGTCCTGCCCCGTGGAAATCCTGGGGAGCCCCCTACCCCTTCACCTCCTCCTGCCCTATAGAAATCCTCTATCCCTTCACCTCCTCCTGCTCCATGGTAACACTAGTGACTCCCTCCTGCCCCAGGGGGTCCCACTGCCCCCTGTCCTGTCATAAGAACAGCCGTACTGGGTCAGACCAAAGGTCCATCTAGCCCAGTATCTGTCTACCGACAGTGGCCAATGCCAGGTGCCCCAGAGGGAGTGAATCTAACAGGCAATGATCAAGTGATCTCTCTCCTGCCATCCATCTCCATCCTCTGACAAACAGAGGCTAGGGACACCATTCCTTACCCATCCTGCCTAATAGCCATTAATGGACTTAACCTCCATGAATTTATCCAGTTCTCTTTTAAACATTGTTATAGTCCTAGCCTTCACAACCTCCTCAGGTAAGGAGTTCCAAAAGTTGACTGTGCGCTGCATGAAGAAGAACTTCCTTTTATTTGTTTTAAACCTGCTGCCTATTAATTTCATTTGGTGGCCCCTAGTTCTCGTATTATGGGGATAAGTAAATAACTTTTTCTTATCCACTTTCTCCACATCACTCATGATTTTATATACCTCTATCATATCCCCCCTTAGTCTCCACCTTTCCAAGCTGAAGAGTCCAGGCCTCTTTAATCTCTCCTCATATGGGACCTATTTCAAACCCCTAATCATTTTAGTTGCCCTTTTCTGAACCTTTTCTAGTGGTTCTGTTGGTAGCACAGCAGGGGCCAGGAGATGTGGGTTGGGGGTCTCTGGGTTTGTGCCCCAGGCTCAGGGGTGCTGTCGCTGTGGGGTCCTGTGCAGGTGCCAGGACGGATGCCCAGAGCTGAACTTCTGCTGCTGTCCCTTCTCTTCTGCTTCGGGCCAGAGACCGCCGGAAGCATTGACCCGGCCGCACTCAAAGTGATCGTGAATCATGTGAACGAGTGAGTGACCAGCCTCGGGGTGGGGAGGGAGGGCATCCTGGTCCTGCTCCACACCACTAGCCACAAATGGAGCAGCAGGAACCCCTTGTATCTGCTGGTATCACAGGGTTAGCTAGAGCCACTGCCTCAAAACTGGTAAGTCAGGCGATGCAGGTGGATATGGAGCCTACAGCTGGGAGGGGGGATTGTGGGGGTGCAGAAGTAGATGGACCCTGACCTGGGAGGGGTGATTCTGGGTATTCAGGGAGACATGGAGACGGAGCTGGGAACGGTGATTCTGCGGTTGCAGGCAGAGATTGAGCCCCAAGCTGCAGGGGAGTGATTCATGGGGTCCAGGCAGGAGATGGAGCCCATAGCTTGTTGATTCTGAGGGTCCAGGGGAAGATGGAGTCCAAGCTTAGAGGGGTGATTCTGCAGGTGCAGTGGGACATAGAGCCCAGAGCTGTGAGAATGATTCTGGGGATGCAGGGGGAGTTGGAGCCCCGAGCTGGGAGTCTATAAGGTGCCACAGGATTCTTTGCTGCGAGCTGGGAGTGGTGATTCTGGATATGCAGCGGGAGATGGAGCTCCAAGATGCGAGATGCTTTTCTGGGTGCCGAAGGAGATGGAGCGCTAAGCAGGGAGGGGTGATTCAGGGTTGCAGTGGGACATAGAGCCCAGAGCTGTGAGAATGATTCTGGGGATGCAGGATGAAATGGAGCTCTGAGCTGGGAGGGATGGTTATGGGAGTGCAGGTGGAGATGGAGTCCTGAGCTTGGAGCGGTGATTCCCAGGGTACAGGAGGAGATGGAGCCTGAGCTGAGAGAGGTTACTCTGGGGGTGCAAATCTTGCTCAGTACAACACGCTGTGTATTTCACCCTCCTCGCTGCGCCACTGTGATAGGATCCCCCTGGGATGCAGCCTGGGACTATGTGACCACTGTGCCCCCTGAATTCTCTCCAGCCTGGGCTGTCTCTCACAAGGCCTTGCTAGTGACCAGCAGCAACCCCCTCCAGGCACTGTGATCTCTCTGCACAACAGCATGGGGAGCCCCACACCCAGCTACGTTGCATGAATGCTCCAGAGCCACTCACGAATCACACAGAGCAAGGCACCAGAACCAAATCCCCCCAGCTCCCAGCACTGTACCCCAGGGATATACCGTCTTGCACTGCTCAAGATGGGCAATGCACATTTATTAATTGGTTCACCACTTCATCAATGGAAAGTGGCCATACAGCAGCCTTCGTCAAACCTGAGCAGACACACTTCATACAACTCTTCATACAAAGTTGCTACACACTTCATACAAACTCATTGGTAAATCCAACCCCCTGAGCGACGTAGTTAAGCCAACCTATGCCCCGGTGCAGCCAGCATGAGGTCGATGGAGGAACTCTTCCATTGACTTCTCGGGGAGGTGGATTAATACAGCGAGGAGAGACCCCCTCCCGTCGCTGTAAGTAGTGTCTGCACTGCAGTACTGCAGCGGTGCCACTGTAGCATTTCAAGTGTAGACAAGCCCAGACAGAGAGAGACGGGGCCCAAATGGATTCCATGGCAGCTTGGCCAGGTAGAGCCTTCACATCGGCCAGTCTGAACTGTGTCATAACCTTCGCTCTTCAGTGCTCACCTACGGCCTGCCCAGTGCTGGGTTCCCGGTGACTGCTTGACCCAGCTCTGTGTTGCAGCGGCTGCCTGGAGTTGCTGCAAAGACTGGCTGAGATGTATGGGACCCTGAAGAGCATCAAAGTGTCTGACCAGGAAGGGGTGAAGCAGGAGGGCGGGAGCCCAGGGACTCATCTCAGAAGTGGGGAGGATTTGTGGCCTGAATTGAGGAGGAGTGGGATCCCTTGGGGGCTGGCACACTGAAGGGCTCCTCCAAGGGCCTGTGTAAAAGCTGGGGCTGTAGCCCATAGGGCTGGTTCGCCCTCGTTCTATTCAGCTGTAATGCAAGGAACTTACAGGCCTGTATCCTGTCAGACATTAGCTCAAGCAAGTGACACATGTGCTCCCCCAAGTGCATGTTTTGTCCACCCAGAGCAAGATTCCCTCCCAGTAGATCATAGCTAGGGCAAAGGTGCACTGGGCTGGGAGCCAGGAGATCTGCTCCCATTTCTGCTGTCTAGGGATCATCACAGCCCTTGTTACTGATTTGTTACCCACACACTCTAGAGCACTCACCTTTACCCGTCCATGGGCTCAAGGCGTAACCCGGTTAATTTAGGCACCCCCACACTTTCCCACTTCTTAGGGCTCAGGGACTAATTTTCTGCAGGTTTGTGGGGTCTTTTACCAGTGAAAGAGCCTTACACAGTAATATCCTTAATCTCTATTTATGAAGTTACCATAAGAGAATACACAGGGGAAGAAGACAATGCTCACCACTACCAATAAGGCAGATGGACTTTTCCTGGGGGCCAGTCAGTGCCAGGTCATGTGGGGCTCCAGCTGCTGCACTGAGGGCTGGCAGGGTGCTGAGGTCTGGCAGCTCTGATCTTGGGCTGTGCCCTGGAGTTAGCGTCTAAAGAACTTCCTTCCTTTTGGACCCCAGTTTATATAGTGAAACTTGAGTCGGGCTTAGCTGTACCTGACCCAATCATTGTAAACTGAAATCTCACAAAACAATCCTTGTCCATTATGAAACAATTCTTTACCCAATCAGACCCCACTGCCTTAGTTGATTTAAATCTTGCAAAATGAGTTATGCACCAGACAGAAACAATCAAAGAACCAGACAGAAACCACACAGCAAAACAATAGAGAAGTAGACACCGTAAATGCAAAATGTTAGAAGTAGCGATTTCACACCCACAACTGTTGCTAAGTGGTTTCCTGTCAGACAGAACCCTATCAGAGTTTTATTAACGATCTTAAGCTCTGGTGATGGTGGGTACTATTAGAACAGGAGCGCCGCCTTAACAGCCTGATACTAGATTATTTTGATATATTTTAGAGGGAATGTGAGGATGTGACTTTCGGTTTCCTGGTTCGTGGCTGCTGCTGCTGCTTACTGCAGAAAAGGGCCTCAGACCGTACAGATTAGTGCCCTGTCCTCAGCCAACTATAAGCCCCCAACCCTCCCCAAATCAGCTGCACAAGGCCACTTCAGGCAGAGGTGGGACAAGACCCCAGCCTCAGACATAGCCTTTCACAGGGAATGTGCCACATAGCTGTGCTGTTGTTAGCCTCTCTTTAACCACAGTCACAGTCCTCTCCCAGAGCCTGGGGGAGAACTGAGGAGCCCCAATCTGCAGGATTCTTCAATTCTCCAGCAAATCGCTCTGCATTCCAAGGGCCAACCTTGTGTTACGTCCCTCTCCTCGGGTGGCTCCATATAAAAGCTCTAGCTTGCTCCTGGAGTGCTAGTGTAACGCTCAGGCTTGTGGGGCTGATGGATCAAAGCTCACACCGGGCTGATGATCCCGTGGGGGCACCTGTGGCAGTTTCTGATCTTCTTAAAACCGCCCTCCACTTTTATTTCATTCTCCCGGGGCGCAAACATCCCCTCACCCAGGCTGGAGCCCTGAGAGCCTAGAACTGGCCAGTGATGGCGCCATGTACAACTCAACGCAAGTGTCCTGCGCTGCAGCTGTTTGCTGCTTAGGGCTAGGGACAGAGCCATCCAGAGCCCCACGGGCCCTCACTGTCCTTTGCTTTGCCTTCCCTTAGGTATGAGGTGGCTGAGCAATACACCTTCGCTGCCAGCCTGGACAGACCCTATTGCGGGAACGTAGGTTTTCTTGAAGAGGAGCTGCCCAAGGATTAGCTGCAGAAGATGCAGGCGGCCATTAACCAAACGGGCCTGTATGACCCAGATGAAGGGCACATTGTGGCTGCCCGGATGAAGTGCCCGGACTACAGGACGGGGCAGCACGCTGAGTGGAGCATGCTCCTAGGCAACCAGAACAGCCCCATGCGGAAGCTCCTGGCTTGGACCTAGAATGAGAGCAGCTGCCTGATCTTCTTCACCCTCAACTCGCCCTGCATGGAGAAGTGCCTGCGGGAGACGGGGGCCTACAGGATCTCAAAGATGATGAGAGACACCTTCAGCCCCATCGCCTACAACAGCAAGGCCTTCGTTTTCCAGGAGATCTACCAGGAGCTCAACGTGATGTCCCAGAGATGGCTGTGGGCCTGGCTCCGGCTGCACCATGTGCCCCTGCTGCGCTGCAAAAACAACCACTGCTGGTACTGCTTCAGGGACAACAGCATCAAGTGCCTGGCCATGTGAGCTGGTGGTGGCCACTGCACCCACCTGGCAGGGGGCACAGGGGAGAGCAGAGGATGCAGGGGAGAGCAAGGGGCACGTTCGGAGGGATTGGGGAGGATAGGGGGCACCGTTGGTGGGGTGGGAGGTGGTGGGGCAGTGGGCACTGATGGGGGGTGCCAGGGTGGAGGTGGGGGGATCTTTCTTCTTGCAAGGCCTGTAATTTTGCTGAGTCACGCCCCCCCCCCGTATGATTAACACCAATATAGTGTTAGAGCAACCTGGGGCCACCTGTCTCTGTTCGTGTGTCTGGAGGTTACACAGCGTGGGAGGCCTCCCAGCTTCCCTGGCAGTGCCCCCTTCATTGAGCAAGGCCTGGGCCTCACTTTTTGCCTGGGGATCCCCCTGAGCCAAGACCCCTGGCAGAGTCACCCCCCTGGGAGCGACACAGGCCAGACTTTGCCAAACACCCAGCTCGCTATGGATTAACCTGCCCATCTGCTGCCATCTGCTGGTGAAGTGGAGGAAGACAAATGACCAGCACAAGGTGCAGACCCTAGTTTTCATGTTTCCAGCCAGCTCCCACTGGCTGGATCAGACTGCACCGAAGCTCACAGAGCAGCGTGGAGACCCAAACCTGGGTGAGAAGGGGCTGAGAGGGGATCAGGGCAGATCTATCCTGTACACCCTTGGCTGGGAGCACAGTGACACGGAGGCAGCCTGTGTCGCTCAGTGGTGCAAGTAGAAATCATTTCTTGCCGGTACTGCACTCATGGGAAGGACACAAGGGAGGGCACATGACCTTCCATGCGTCTCCTCCCCACCCCGCCCCCAGCACAGTGCCCCCATGCTCTCCCCATCCCCTCTGACATCCCCCTTACCGCTCTAAAATTTTACAGCTGCATCTGTTAAACAGACACAGTTGTAAAATGATGCTTTGGGCCCCTGGTGCCACCTGTACTTCCAGGTGTCATTGAGGATCCAGCAGCACCCCAAATTGAAACCTTCTTAAATGAAAGAAGGACGGGAAGGACAATCACCCACTTTCCCTTAACACACTATCAGTGCCTCCCTTATGTCCAAACTAAGCTCCTGCCAGCTTGCCTTTATCTCAGTGTTGCTCTCTGCCAGTCACGAGGAAAGCAAAGATGCTGCACCATCTGGGTTTGCTGGAAAAGAGGCACAGAACTGTGTGTGCTGTGTGCATCTTGATAGAACTACAGCCCAAATTGTTTTCTTATTTTCCTCAGCATGACATACAGGAGGGGCAATCGAAATCAGCCCGGCAGAACGTGCGTGAGAACTGCCGCTGGACAGATAAACAAATGATCAAAATCACATTCTCTGATCTCTGGGGGCCAAATCCTGTTCCCACTGAGATCAAAAGGAGTTTTGCTGTTGAGTTCAATGGGATCAGGCTCTGACATTTGGCGAGGAAAGAACAAAACCACTCAAGCAAGGGCTGTGTTGCTTATACCACAGGTATCAAAGGCTGCTGACCCATGTGAGAAAGTCAGCAGACACATAGGTGACGACTCAGTGGGTGCTCTGGGGCTGGAGCACCCACGGGGAAAAATTAGTGGGCACCCACCAGCAGCCAAGCTCCCCTCCCTGCCCCACCTCACCTCACCTCCTCCACCACCTCCTCCCCTGAGTGTGCCACATCCCTGTTCCTCCACCTACCTTCCAGTGCTTGCTGCTGCCAAAGAAGCTGTAGCAAGCTCTGGGAGGGAGCGGGGAGGAGCGGGAACTTGGCACTTCGGGGGGGAGGAGGTGGGGAAGAGGTGGGGATTTGGTGAAGGAGTTGAATAGGGGCAGGGAGGGAGCAGAGTTGGGGTGGGAACTTTGGGGAAGGGGTTGGAATGGGGGTGGGGTAGGGGTGGATTTGGGTCAGGAACAGGGCATGGGGGCGGGGGGGTCAAGCACCCACCAGCACCAGCAGAACTCAGCGCCTATGAGCAGACATCTGGTTTTGCCGTCCCAAGCAGAAAAAAAAAAAAAGCAGAGATCGCGATCTGCGGCAATTCAGCGGGAGATCCTTTGCTCTGAGTGAGGGACTATCTGCCAAATTGCCGCCGAATACCTGGAGCTGCCGCCCCTCTCCGGAGTGGCCGCCCCAAGCACCTGCTTGCTAAGCTGGTGCCTGGAGCCGGCCCTGGTAAGGGAGAAATCAGCACTCAATGAGGCCAGAACAGTCTCTGTACCATACCCAACTCATAAATCCATCTGCAAAGGATCAATGAAATAAGAAGGCTCCAGATTACCTTAAAGTCCCCAGCCCCTTGGTTAGATTTCTCCTATTAGCATATCTTCATAGTCCAGAGGCTGAAGCAGGAAAGAGGCCAGAGCAGGAAAGAAGCAAAATGGAGATGTTTCCAGGGCCATTTAGCTTCTGACAATATTGTAGTAACCAGAGCTAATATTCATAAGTTCAGATACCAAGATGAATATACATGCATAGAAATAGCATAATCATAAGTACCAGCTATTTCACCTACACGGCTATTCCCAAAAGAGGTTCTGAAAAATCACACCGCATACCTGAGACCCTATGTGCCAGCACCAGGTCTCACAGGAGTTTTGTTCTCTGTTATGTAACAACAGAGATGGAGCCAGTGACCTGACTGTTTAGCCTAAAAGGGCCAGGTTAATTTTTAGCTGTTCAGGTGTGACTGCACCTTTAGCCAGTCAGGGCATAGGGGCTGGCACACATTCAGGTTAATGGGCTTCAGTGTTCCTTTGCAGGTAACTTTTTAATGTTTGTAAACCTGGTACGTACTGAGGTGGTTTAAAGCAAAACACAGATTTTTAGGTTTGCAAATCTGTGAACTTCTGTCTCTTTGAGATTTTTATTTATTTATTGGTCATAATGCAGGAGGATCTCCTCTCCACCCTCTGCTCATGAGGTTCTGTATGTGACTTCTGAACACCAGTTGGAAGGAATTTTTTCTTCAGTAAGTGTGGACTGATTCTTTTCTCTTAGAAGGCAGGTAATTTTTTCAGCTACACACTGATTAACACAGAAAACAATTGAGGCTGTTAAACTTATGACTTATTTAAAGACGACTTTTAAGTAGAACTGTATCCTAAACTGCATTATGGTATTGTCCCCAAATGCTGCATTTCAATGGGAGATTCAACTTCCTTTGGAGGAACAGAACAGACTCCTGAAACGCTTACCACAAAAGTGGTCCGTAGTCATGTAAATAGTCCCATTGTCTTCAATGGGATTGATCAAATGATTAAGGGTTTACAGGATTAATTCCAAGTTTGTAAATTGTTCTGGATGAAATTGACAATCCCTGAGCTGTCAGATCAGAAGGAGTGTCATTCAAATAAAGGTGGGCAGATGTGTGGTAAGTTTTAGCTCCGTTGCTAAGATGAGGAACATATTTTCAGCAAAGTTCTTGGCAGATTCCTGAGGCAGCTGGTTTAAGGCCATCAGTGTCTGGCATTATAATCTTCACTTATAGTTCTCTCAGCCACAAAGCTGGAAAATAAGGCATTTATTATCTTTGTTTTGCTGCTCCAGTTCCCGTTAACAAAATACATGTTAGACTAGTTTGGCTGCAAAGAAGAATTCTATGTTTAATTACACCGGGGACAACACCACTGATTCCTGTCAGGCTGCAGAACTGGGCTGACATCAGAATCCAAACATCCGGTCAGTGCAAGCAGAGGCATCCCTCTAATGATTTGAATTTGATGTGATGCAATATGAAAATCATGGATAATTCAGATCAGTGGAGAGAAACAGAATCAAAAACACTGTTTTATTTAAACACCTTCTGTCCCCCCTCCACCTCTCCCATCTTGAGGACTCCTGACCAACATAAAACAGGACAATACATATGCTAACAAACTTAAACAAAGGCTTTGTTTAAATTTGTTAACATATGTGTTGTGCTGTTAAAGCTATACCAGGGGTCGGCAACCTTTCAGAAGTGATGTGCCGAGTCTTCGTTTATTCACTCTAATTTAAGGTTTCGTGAGCAAGTAATATATTTTAATGTTTTTAGAAGGTCTCTTTCTATAAGTCTATAATATATAACTAATCTATTGTTGTATGTAAGGAAATAAGGTTTTTAAAATGTTTAAGAAGCTTCATTTAAAATTAAATTAAAATGCAGAGCCCCCCAGACCGGTAGCCAGGACGTGGGCAGTCTGAATGCCACTGACAATCAGCTCATGTGCTGCCTTTGGCACGTGTGCTGTAGGTTGTCTACCCCTGACCTATACGAATGAATGCCCTCCCTAGCTGCATTGTGCTCCTTTAAGGACTCCCTCTCCCCCCGCTGTGTGCTCCTGCAGGAGACGGTGGGGCTGGGCTGGCCCCACATCTTTCTGGTACCCCATACTGGCTAGAAATCTCTTGCAGGTACGGGGTTCTGGGGGGTACCGCCCTACTTGCACTCCTGCTGGGGGTGAATCCGGAGTCAACCCGGATAGTGACGGAGTGAGGCACCGAGCTTGTTGTCAGTTAACCTGGCCATCTGCTGCCATCTGCTGGTGAATGGGAGGAAGACACGTCAGAAGCACAAGGCACAGACTCTAGTTTGCATATTTCCTGCCAGTCCCCCCACTGGCTGGATCAGATGGGACGGAAACTCACAGAGCAGCAGGGAAGGGGCTGAGAGGGGTTTGGGGCAGATCTGCCCTGTACACCCTCGGCTGGGAGCACGGTGACACGGAGGCCGCACGCGCCATCCCACGGGAAATGCTGGGCAAAACGCCCTGGCTCCAGCGCTGGGCACACGTCCACCTGCAGTGGGATGTGTAGGTGCCCCGTCATTCCACGGGGACATCAGCTCCCCGGCCTGGTGGGATGAGGTTCCAGTCGGTGGCTGGAGGCTCTGAGGTGCCGCGCTGGGGATGGGGAATGGGGGGCAGGAAAGCCAGTTAGACAGAAACCTGGGCCTGGCCTGGCTTGGTGAGTCATACATGCCTGTTCGTTTCATCTGCTTCTCCCCTTGAGCCAGTCTCACCTGCTCATTAACCAGGCCGGGATCCGCTGATGTGGATGGGTGGGTGGTAAAGGCCACTGCCAGGGTCAGGTGCCTGTTGCTAAAGCACGTGATTCATAAGACAATTCAGAGTAGAAAAAACAGGTTGCTGTTCCGGAAAGGCGGCTCTGATGAAATACAAAAGAACCCGATGAAGCCTGGGCAATGTGCAGTGAAGGGATTGTAGCAATCAGAACAAATTCTATTTAATGGAAAATGTGAATGGAACAATACAAGGATCGTTCAATCGCACAATTAGGAAGTGACGGGGAAAGACTTGTGAATCCCTCCCCACCTTCCCATTGCCCACAAGGTTGCCAATAACTCTTTCATGGCCTTTGCTGATGGACACCCAAGAACAATCCGTCCCCAGCTCCACTGAACCTGCAGGGAAGGCAGCATCGGCACTGTGACCTCTGCTGGGTCCAGGCACCAGAACGTTGCCCGTGTGGGGATCGTATGCCCGAGGGATGGGCTGCTGTAATGGAGATACAAACAGAGGGGTCACTGCTCAGGGGCTGTGTTAACAGGGTAGTTCAGGAGATGTAGTGCACAGTCACTCAGCTCCCAAAGCGCTCAGGGAAATTGGCTGTGACCAGGAGCAGCCGAGCCTGTGCGGCACCAGCTGATCTGCCCGGACTCTCCCCTGCCCTCCTGCATGAACCAAACCTCACCGCTGTGGAGCAGGCTGACGAGGGACACCTGTCCGTGGGCTGGCTGCCACCTCAGCCAATGCTGGGGACTGGACCAGCGACTCCAGGGCTAAACACACAAGTCTTTACACCTCGTGCCAGAGTGCCTGGCAAAAGAAAGGGGGAAAGAACAGGAACTCCAGAAGTGGCAGGCAGAAATGAGACGGAGAGAAGCATTAGCTGCACTGGAAGCAGAGGAAGTGCCCACAGGCGAGCCCTGGAGCTGAGACAGCAAGAAGCTGAAGCCCATAAGAGACATGGGGCTGAAAGAAAGAGGGGCTGAAGAGAAAGAGAGGAAATACAACCTGGAGCCGATAGAAAAACATGAAAAGATTCCGGACCGTCACCATCATCTCCCTCCACTCAAGGAACCCTCAGCTTTGTCCTGCAGACAAAGAGCCAGACTGCACTGAGGAATCCCTCACCACTTTTGAAGGGCTACGTGAGGTTCATAACACTCCTGAGGATGAGAAAGCCCCCACACTGATTGCAAAACTGTCTGGTAAAGCTTGAAATGTATTTACTGAAATGCCAAGTCAGGAAGCTTTGAAATATTCTGAATTGAAGAACGCTGTTTTACAAAGGTTTCAAATTACTCCTGAAGTGCACAGGTTGAGATTTAGAAATCTCAAGAAAAGCACTGGCGTGAGTCATAGTGAATATGCCTGGAAGATGTGTGATCAAATGAGAAAATAGGTAAAGGGGAAGGGGGCTGAGGATTATAACCAATTATTTGATGTCTTGGCTCAATAATATTTCCTAAGTATATGTGTGATGAAGTGGGGACTTTCACCTTGTAATGTTGCATGTGAGTTTTACCATCTTATACTAATTTTTTGTGTACCTCAGTTTCCCTACGTACTGTACCAATGCCTAGATGGTGGGAATTGGGTTTGTGACTTTCACTGAGGCCCTCAGGGCAGGTAAGGCTGCCCAGCTGCCTGCACTTATGCAATGGCTGATGCCTTCGGAACCTGAGACCCAGGAAGGGGATGCAACCAGGTGACACTTTGCCCAGGAAGTGAGACAAAGACCAGAGGAAGAGCAATGATCATGTGGGAGACCAGGCAGCAGGATCCGGGGCAGTCTGCTGTGGGGGAGTGGAAAAGGGGGAGTCCAGGGCATCTGGCCCGGGGTCCCCTCAAGATGGACTTTGCTGAAAGTCCTTGATTTCTGTGTTAACAAGCTCTGTTCTACGCTCTGCTCTACGCTGTGTTCCTGTTGACTAATAAACCCTTGTGTTTTACAATGCTGGCTGTGAGTCACTGCTGACTGCGGAGTTGGGGGTGCAGAAGCCCTGTTAAGGGGAAGTGCACGGTGAGAACAGGGGTGCTGAATGTTCTGAGGTCAGACCAGGAAGGCCGTAGCCAAGGAGGCTTTTGCCCTGGACAGCGAACCCTGAGGGGAGTCATGCTACCCAGAGTCCTGCCTGGCTTCATACAGAGCAGTGCCAGAGCGTCGGACCTGTGACTCTGTCACAATATGCACTGACGAGATTAGGAATAGAAAATAGGATAGATCTTTAAAATCAGCGCAAAAAATGGCCTCTCTGGGGGATGCCTTTGTGCAACCCCAGATGTCCAATCAGCACAAGTCACAGAAGGAGGGGCACAAACCCAGTGGAAAGGGGGGACAGTCCTCAGGGAAGGAGGACAGTCCAAAAAGTTGTTTTCACTTGAACTCTGCTGAGCACCTGAGAAATCAGTGCCCTGAGCTAAAAGCAACTAAGCCCCACGTTAGTGCGGTTGTCCCTGAGACAGGAGCCCCAGAGGTCCCTGCAGTTCCCCTGGCGAGTTTTATGAGGACATATCCTGCGGGGTGGATATAGAATTTATTAAGATTGCTGGAGTAAATAACAAGGAGAGCATGGGGTGGAGAGACACCGGAGCCCAGATCTCCTGGGTCGAGGGAAGCATGGCCCAAAAGACTGACAGGTTACCTGACCAAACAGTGGGGCTTCTGGTAGCGGGATGCCATAAAATCTCCATCCCTTTAGCCTGTGGAATGGGAAGGTTTAGAGGTGCCTGGACAGTTGGGGTGCTGCATGGGATCCCTGTTGGGATGCTTGTTGGGCTGAAGCTGGCCCCCGCATGGCAGAGAAAAGCTGGGACCCTCGGGGCCGGGGCGAAGGTGACCCTGGTGACAGAAGGCCCAGGCCCAGATATCCACTGCCGGTGTTTTGAGGATGAACAAAGGATGGACCCCACTGTAAAGAGCATAAGTCCCAGAGGAGGCCCCAGGAAGAGAAAATGGGAAGATGTTTTTTGAAGCAGACGGGAGACTAAATAGGGAGGCTGCTAAGGAAAAAACAAACCTATAGGTAGTTGGTTGGGCCCACCCCTCACTGTGGGGAATTAATGGTGCAAGCACATGGTTGTCCCATTGCTGGTCTCTTAGGGTCCCAGAGAACCTATGAGAAGTTAAAGGGACATTTCTACATGCCAGCGAGACAGACAAAGGTGAGGAATTAGCGTGGGTCTTATGAATGATGTCAACGAAGGAAAAGCGCTGCAGGACCCCAGGAAGTTCCCCTGTGCCCCTTGCCTGTGATACAAGAGGCATTTTACATGGACATTGTGGGCCCTGTGCCACGTCCTGCCCAAAGAGGGAAGCAATACATCCTGGTGGGGGTGGATTTTGCCACTAGGTAGTTCAAGCGACTGCCTCAGGCTAACATAGAGGTTGATTCTGTGGCCAAAGCTCTTTTCTCTATTTTTAGCGGAGTGGGTTTCCCTTCAAGAGATTTGATCTGACCGTGGGTTACATGTCATGTCTCAGCTATTCAGTGAGTTGTGTGGGGTGAAAGAACTAAAACTCGCCCCCATCACCCAGAGCAAATGGTCTGGTGGAGAGGGTCAGTGGGACTCTAAAATGTGTGCTGGGAAGGTACACAAATAAGAGAGATCAAGACTGGGATGAAAGGCTACCCTGTTTGCCTATAGGGAGGTGCCCCCAAAATTGACAGATTTCTCCCCATTTGATCTTTCCTATGCAAGGAAAGTGAGGGGACACCTAGAGCTCATCAGAGACTCCTGGGAAGGAGACACTGATGCAGCGGGTGAGCCATGACGGACGTGGCTCAGACTAACCTCAGGGACAGTCAATGTAAACAAAAGGCCTGTGTGATAGACCCAGGCCTGTTGGGTACAGCAGAATAGCAGAAGGCAGATATACTGGCCACTGGATTAATAGTTTTCTGATCCCTGACTGACCAGAGCAGGGGCTGCTCCAGGCTAATGTGACCACCTGACTCTAATTAAGGCCCTGCTGATACTATAAAAAGGGCTCACTCCAGTCAGGCAGGGGAGTCAGGGAGTCAGAGGAGAGGAAGTGCAGCTGAAGGGCAGGTTACTGAAGACACCCTAAAACATTGTTAAAGGAGCCCTAAGGTAAGGGTGAAGAAGGGAGAAGCAGGAGAGCTGTAGGGAAGTGGCCCAGGGAAATGTAACAACTCTGGCAGTGAAACGTTGGCTGCCAGCAACTGCTACCATTAGGGTCCCTGGGCTGGAACCCGGAGTAGAGGGCGGGCCCGGGTTCCCCCCAACCCACCACTACAGGAACAGCTCCTGGAAGGGGAAGTCAGGTCCCTGTCAGGACAGGAGGCTGAACAGAGACTGTGGGAGTTCTCTCACCAACCTCCTTGCAGCCTATGATGAAAAGGGCTCAGTAGACTGTAACCCTGGCCCTAGAGAGAGAAGGGCTACGTGGAGGGTCACAGTGAGCCACTGAGGCTAGTATAAACCGCCTAGAAGCGCAGGACCCACGGGAGCAAGGTCAGAGCTCTGCCACAACTGCTAGGACCAACACACGTGTGAATGCTCTTTTGAAATGGGGACTCGGCGTTGGTGATAAGCCCTTTGAAAAAATACAAAATGTTACACTCTTGAGTGGGCCCTTTTGTGTTGATAGAAACGGTGAATGAAGATATGTCACAAGGCCTCATGGTAACACTATCCCGTGGGCTGGTACGTGTAAAGACTCCAAGTTTATGACAGCGGGGAAACCATGGGAAACATGACCTGTTGTGTAGAGGAGGAAACTGAGGCAGGCAAGGTTGCATGGCAGGTGGTGACACATCCCCTCACTGGTCTGGTTTGCACCCCGGGATGTGACAAGCTGTTGGGTGGATTGTTCCTAAGGGGTCTCGTCTCTCCCAGGGGTCTGAAGTCATGTGGGCCCTCTGGTGTGCCTGGGTGAGAAATGGGGGTACTGAAGTGAGGGGGCCCAGTTTTGAGGGCGTGGTGCCATGGGGCCCACCCTTGCAAATACAGTATAAGGAGGTCACCTATTAGACAGGCTGTCCAAAGTTAGGAGTAACCCTGTCAGTCAGTGATACTGGGGCATTAGATGGCAGCAGGGGTCAGGACTGGCAAAGGGACAGCTATTGTCTAACATGGGCATGAGATGGCAGTGTGGGAGGTCTCCATGATTTCATCATTAGCTCCTGCTCCTTCCCTGAATAGAACCCAGGAGTCCAGAGGCCCACATCTCCCTGCTCTGACCCATTAGACCCCCACTCCCCTCCCAGAGCCAAAGATAGAACCAGTTGTCCTGGCTCCCAGCTCCCCCCCACAACTACTAGACCCCACAACCCTTCCAAAGCTAGGGAGAGAACCCAGGAATCCAGGTTCTCTATCTCCTGAGGATGGCATAGGGGGTGAGGATACAGGGCTTGCAGCAGTGGAGCAGGAGGTGAGGAAGCAGGACTGGCATGGGGCTGTGGAGATCACTCACCCCATCACATGCACTGAGGGTATGTAGGGTGCAGGCTTTGAGGAGTGGGGGTTAGGAGCTCCCTTAGGGGTGGTGTGGGGCAGGCATAGGGAGCATGAGGGACTGCAGTCTGGAGGGTGGGGGGTGATACATCCTGCAGAGGGGTGATCCCAGGGGAGCTGGCACCTCCAGGGAGGAAAGAGACAGACACACAAGCAGAGATGTGAGGCCAAAGACTTCTCTGAAGCTTTATTGGTGTGGATCATATGGCAGAGAAAGTCCATCTGCTGGACTTGGAAAGGGGGGCAATTTTTAAGGGGAAACCCAGGGCCCACATACCAGGGGCATGGACACCCTGGAAATGAGATACAGAAAGAGAGGGAGAAGAGATCACAGGGCAAACCCAGTGCCCAGATACTCAGGGAATGGGCACCTTGAAATGAGATAGTGAAATAGAAGGAGAGGTATGTGAGAGGCATGGACAGCTGGGCTGATAGATGGATGGGCTGACGGATGAGTGGGTTGACAGACAGATAGATGGATGGGTTGAAGGATGATGGATGGATGGGCTGATGGATAGAAGGATTGGTGGATGGGTTGATGGACAGATAGGTTCATGGATGGATGGACGGATGGGTTGGATGGATGGACGGGTTGACGGATGGATGAGTTCTTGGAGGGACAGATGGATGGATGGATTGAAGAATGGATGGACAGATGGGTTGACGGATGTATGGGGTGACAAATGGATGGGTTCATGGATGGGTGGATGATGATGGATGGATGGGTTGGTTGTTGATTGATTGCATTGCAACTTACAATCTCCTCCCACCTTTGCGCCCTCACCCATGGGCTATCTTCGGGGCTTTTGTGGCTGGGTTTTTCACTGCTGTTAGGCAGGAGTTCTTGTTGACGTCCTTCTCCTCGCAGCTCTGGCAGCCCTGGTCATCGCATTGGTACAGGGGCACTTTACAGAGTGTTTGCCATGAGTTCCATACAAGCTGCTTCCCCTGACTTCTGTCTTTTTTGAAAACCTCCTTGAAGGCCAAGGCACGGTAGTCCCTGTCTAGGGCGCTGAAGATCCCGTCCATGAGGTCCTGAATGCGGTGGTCGCTGTTCAGGCTGAGGCAGGTGCCCAGGCAGGGGGAGTAATAGGTGAAGAAGATGAAGCAGCGGTTCCAGCCGCACGGGTTGTTCGGAAATGACCTGGGATAGCGGTTGTTGCCATATGATTCTTCAAAGGCGCGGGTCTCCTGGCACTTGGTCTGGTCCCGGGACTTGTCCAGGAGGCGGGAGACGGGGCTCACCCCGTTCTGGTCCAGCTGGAACATCAGCCACTCAGAGTGCAGGTATTGTGTGCCACTTTCGTCACGTTTGTCAGGTTTGGCGGCGGCGACGACATGAGGCCCCTCATACAGAAGGTCCGTCTCTAGCTTGGATTTCATCGCCTGGAGCTCGGCCATGGGCAGGTGCTCCTCCAGCTCACTCGGGCTGATGCCCTTGCACATGGACTGCGGCAAGGAGATGGCCACTGCATACTGATGAGTGGGGGCGGGACGGGTGACAGGGCGATACCTGGGGGAGGGGGGGCAGGGCAAGAGTAAACCCAGGGGAAATCACACACTGAGCACGGGGTTAATGAGCATGAACTGTGCAAACACCTGCACAGCCCACAAACATTCATCCTCCCCCTGCACCTCCAGAAACACACCTCCCATCTTAGGGCCCCATGTCCCTTCTGCCCCCCCCGAATCACCCCTCCCTTCTTGGGGCCCTGTGTCCCTCCTGCCCTTCCAGAATCACCGCTCCCAGATCTGGGCTCCATCTCCTCCTTGCACCCACAGAATCACCAGTGCTGAGGCAGTGACTTTAGGTAACTCTGTGATACCAGCAGACACAAGGGGTCCCTGCTGCTCCCTTTTGCAACTAGGGGAGTGGGGCAGGCCCAAAACACACACACAGACCCCAGGCCGGTCACTCACTTGTGCACGTGATCCACGATGGCTTTGAGTGCGGCCGGGTCAATGCTCCCGGCGGTCTCTGGCCCGAAGCAGAGGAGAAGGGGCAGCAGCAGGAGTCCAGCCCTGGGCATCTGTCCTGGCACCTGCACAGGACCCTGCAGTGTCAGAGCCCCTGAGCCAGGGCACAGACCCAGAGCCCCTTGACCCACATTCCCCTAGCCCCTGATGTGCCACTGACAGGAGATGGGGCAGAGAAGAATCCCCTGGAGTTTGATGGGGTGGGGAGGTGGGAGTTAGGTGAATGGCAGAGGGGACCCACATGGGATTACTTGGGGCAGGGGACAATGGGCAAAGGGGTCACCCCTGGGACGCCATGGCCCAGGAGGTGGGGGGACAAAGAGGACTCACAGAGGTTTCCATGGGGCACGAAGAGGTGGAACGGGGACTAACCAGGGTTCCCATGGGACAGGAGGAGGCTGGTGGGGGAACTCACCAGGGTTTCCATGGGGCAGGATCAGGGGGTGCCGTCACTCACTGACAGATGCTCACACCAGATCCCCAGTGATGGGCTTAGTCAGCTGAGTCTCTCTCAGTTCCAATTTATATCGTTCGCCCAGCTCCTCCCCTGGCCACACTGACCCTGTGGGGCAGGGGACGGAGCAGGAGACGGGGGCGGGGGTGGGTGAGGCAGCCTCCAATTCCCGGCTGTGCCAACAGCAGCTGCTGGGCTGGGCCAGAGGGGGGCGCCCTGGGGCCAGGGTGTCTGTGGTTTGCTGCAGAGCTCGGCTCCTGCCCTGAACACGGACCTGGTTCCCAAGCTGGCCTGGCCGCGCAGCAGGGGGGCCTGGGGAGAGACAGGGGGCTGAGGCTGACGGCCCAGGCTTGGCACCTTGGAGGCTACAGGCCTGGCCCTGTGGAACCGTGCAGGGCCTTGGGGCCTGACCCACTAATGGGGGGCGAGGAGGCAGGGCTGCGGGGAGTGAGGAGCTGGTGGGGAGTGCAGCTGAGGTGAATAGACTCTCAGGGGGCCGGGGGAGGGCTGGGGCCAGCAGTCAACCAGCACCAGGCCCAGACTGGCCCAGACCATCTGCCCCTTGGGGTGAACTGGCCTGAGCTCCCCATCACACCAGGCGCTACCCAGACACAGAGTCGCCGAGATCGGGGCCCCGTTGCTCCAGGCGCTGCCCAGACACAAAATGAGAGACAGTCTCTGGCCTGAGGCGCGCGCCCTGACTAGTGCTGTTAGGGGGTTAAATGGGTGCCATCTGGTCCAGATTTCTGAGGAAGCTGAATCAGCTGAATCCAAACAGCGAGGGGCCCAGTTTGCCCTGGAGTTTGGGGAAGTGAGAGCAGAGGAAAGTGCAGACCCCGCTTGCCGGTTGCGTGGATTTTGCTGACTGGGGCTGGGTTAGACTGAACAACATGTCAGTGCTTTAGCCAGGCGGCACCAACGGGACCTTTCACCCTGCGGTTCCTGAGTGCAGCGTGTGGCCCAGCAATGCCCTGGGCGGCGTGTGGTGGAGAAAGCTGAGGGCACTTCCTGGGCAGGGGTGGTGGGAGCAGGATTTGGGAATTATCTGAGTGCACAGTTGGAACCAGGGTGGGGCTAATGCCTCAGTCCTATTTACCTGTGCCCAGAGGAGAGGTGTGGGGCAGGGGGATTCAGCAGGGTTTCCATGGGGCAGGAGTAGGGTGGGGGGGGGGTTGTGGTGGAAGATATGCAGGCCACGTCATTGTTGCTGTCCTGGGAGACACCACTGGCTGTCCCCGTGATGTGAAAGAGCCTCTTCTCCTGCAGCCATGTCCCACGCAGGGTGAGTTGAGGGTGCAGATCGTGCACCTGCTCTGGCTGCGGGTCCTAGCCAGGAGCTTCCCCTCTGGCCACCAGGGAGCAGGCAACACTGGGACTGCTGGGCTGGGATCAGTGGAGCTGGGAGGCCACCCCCGTCCTCTCAGCCAGGCTCCACAGTCACTCTCTGCATCTTTTCCAGCCAGCCAGGGCTGCCTGCAACTGGCATGGGCCTGGCTGGAGAATGGCCCTTTGACCCTGCACCACCAGGGGCCAGAGCACAGTGAGGGCAGATACATGGGCCACCAGCTAGGCCACGGGCTGGTCAGCCCTGAGCTCTGGACCGGCAGCATCCCTGCCCCTCCCACAGCCCCATCACCCCTGGGAGAAGAGCTGGTGGCTAGAAGCAGGGGGACCATTTCCTGCCCCTCCCCAGTCAGCCCTGGGGCATCTGTCACAGGGCCAAGCCAGCGCCCTCCCCGGCCATCCAGCAGGGCTGCTGTGAGAGGATCTAAGCCTCTGTGCATTGCACTCCAGGGATCCTGCAAACTTCTGGAGCCTGATGGGAAGGCAGCCATTGCCCCAGCCTCAGAGTCCAGACACCCCTCAGGGTGCAGCCCTTCCCCCAGCACCTCCCTCTGGGCGTAGGAACCCAGCCATCCGCTCAGCCCCTGGGCACAGCATGCACTCCTCCCCAAACTGCCCCCCCGAGGGCAGCTCAGTGGGTGAGGGAGCTGCCTCTGAACCCTTCCACTCGGAGCACAGAGGAAGCAGACAGTAACGACGGCTCCCTGTACTATACAGCGATGCCGTAGCCGTGTCGGTCCTGGGGTATTAGAGAGACGAGGTGGGAACGTAACAGATTTTATTGGACCAGCCTCTGCTGGTGAGAGACACTTTGGAGTTTACACAGCCTTCAGGTCCAACCTGTGCAGCTTGACACTTGTCTCTCTCATGAGCAGGAGCTGGGTTAATAAGAGATGTTACCTCACCCACCTGGCCTCTCTGCCTGTTCTATAGACTCTCCTCCACAGCTTTTAGCCCTTTGCATAGGGAGGGTAAATAGCTTCTTCATATGAGAAAACTGAGGCAGAGCCTTGCCCAAGGTCAGCGGCAGGATTAGGATGCAATTTGCCAGCCTCCTAGCCTAGCACCATCTCCGCTAATCCACTCAAGAGGTCACAGCTTCACTCCACAGTGCAGCAATTCCCTCCACAGTGCATAATAGTTAAATGGCAAAGAAGTTGCGGACCCACTGGGGTCGGCTGTGCCACTGGGCAGATGCAGGGGCTCCTTGCCATGGGGACTGTCAGCAGTGAGGTGGAAGGGGAGGGCGGTGGGTAAGTGAACGCAGAGTGATGGTCTTGTTGGTGTCACTAGGCATGACTCTAGGTAACTCAGGAGGGTGGAAAACCACAGTGTCAATAAAGCCTTTCTGTAGTAGGCTTGAATAAACCAAAGCGCTTCCATGTTTGAACTTTAATCGACCTAACAGGCCAGCAACAGAGAATGGTTATCAGTTGCAACACCTGTACCAAAAGGTAATAATGAGGCCTGCTATAATGAGGCCTGCTTGCTCCTGGCTAAGGGGCAAAATAACAGATCAAAGAAAGTAAGACAAGATAGCGGTTCACAGAAGAGTTACTAACGAGCTAGATTGGTTGTTGCCAAGTATGACTTAACTGCTTAATGTAATTGCTACTGCAAAGTGTATCTGCTGCATGGGAATGAAAGGTGGGGAGAGAGAGGGAGTGGGGGGGATAGAAGAGGCTTAGTTAAAGTTATGTATAAAAACAGAAAAGCTGCTTGTAGCTGTGTGCTTGATTTGAGATGTGTCTGTCTCCTAGCATCACGCTTTGAGATCTCAAATAAACTTTGTCTGCTTCTCCACCTTGGTGTGTTTATTGGAGCGAAGCACACCGGGCAACGAACCACTGTTGCTACCTCAGGCACTCTGTGCCGGCAACAGTTTTGGCGTCCCTGGGTGGGCTCGAGGCAAAATTGTGCCTTGCCCGGACTCCTCTGATGGCCGTCGGACGACGGTCACAGCCGACGCCCAGCGCGCACCGGTGCCTTTACCGGGGGCCTCGGCAGAGACGCGTCAGGCCGACCTTGGAAGACACAACGGTGCAACGCGCTCGAGTAGTGGAGAAGCAGCTGTGTGCGACGGTGGGGAACCGGTCTCGTGGATAAGGTAGGAACAGTCCAGTGCGGTGGACTTTTGCCTGTTAAGACCTGGGGATGCCCAGTGTTTTCCCAAAGGTATGGGGTGGGGACAGAGTACAGGCAGGGCATGGTGTACACCCTTAGAATGCATTCTGACGAATTGGAAAGTGTTTGAATCAGATCCATTGACTAAAAGCAAACTGAAAAGGTTCTGTACAATAGACTGGCCTCAGTACCATCTAGAGGACCAGGAAAGGTGGCCACCGGAAGGATCACTTAATTACAACACGATCCTTCAATTACTCCTGTTTTGTCAGCGAACGGGTAGCTTCTGAAGCTGTTTGTATGGAGAGCTCTTGTAAAAATCCCCCATCATATGCCCCGGAGCTGCACTGGGAGGAGAGCTGTCCGTGGGGATGTCTGTCTCTGTTGGGCTCACGCCATCTGAACTTATTGACTGTGCAGCAAAATAAGATGCATCGTGGTAATAGGAAATAAAGGCCTTGGTGTGTGTGTGTGTGTGTGTGTGTGTGTGTATACCAGCGTGAGTGACTGTTACCAGAAGATGCCCAGAGTACCCTGTGAAGCGAAAGCTCGTGACCAGGACTACTCTAACGCAAGCCCGGTAACTAGTGGATCTTTAGGAGATCCGACCCACAGTGGGCTGACTCAGCCTGGCATCGTCCGGCGAGGAAGCTACCTGGGTCTAGGAGCGTGTGAACCCATCTTCCCTCCTTTCCGTGTGGGCTACTGACAGTCTGATCATCTCACTGGACGCAATCAGAGTAAGCGGCGCTGTCTCCCAGAGACTAGCTGACACTCTTTGCTGAAGGGAGGTGTAGGAGAGCTGTGGTCATCCTTGTTAGTCTCTCCTGTGTGAGTACCCTGTAGGGAGAGATCCTTAGTTTATGAGCCGCTAGCGCGGACAGGGCACCCTCTCTGTGTGTGTAAGTGGAAAATGGGGGAGGGACAGTTTAAACATTCCACCTCACCCCCTAAGGGTACCCCAGCATATTACATGTACATACATTATGGTCCTAAAACCTGCAGGTATTTAGAGAATTGGAATCTTTACATGCGTGAAAATCCATCTAAACAATGCCCATTAGAAAGTACCTTCAATCTAGATAAGATTATACATCTCAGAGGAGCTTTTATTCACCAAAGAGCCTCTGACACAGTGTGAGCAATTTGTCTAGGAATGGGTTAATTTGAAATTCAGCTTGGCCCAGAAATAAAGAGAAAGTTGCTCTGCATTCAAGGTCAAGAATCAACGCAGACTATGCTAAGTACAAAGAAAAACTGCTTTTGGCCCCAGCTGGCTGTGGAAAAAAAAATACAGACGGAGGCAAACCAAAGGCAATACAAGTTACAGAACTGAGATTACATTTGTAAAGCTTAACTGTCCAGTGGGATCCAACATGTGCCTTTGCGATCCCAGAGCCGGTGTGGCTTGGTGACACTGGAAAAGCCACAGGCAGCTGACCTGGACTGGAATCTCTGAAGGAGACACCGCAGGAGATTCCAGGGTATAAAAGAACAGCCCTCCCAAGAGTGGAAGCATGTTAAAAATTCTGGACAAGCTGTATACAGGATAATCGTCCATCCACCTATTCCCCTTCTCTGAACGTTATACACAGACGTGGCCAGTCTGGACATGTGTGAGTATTAAAGTGGCTTAAGGCTTGGGGCATTCATATTTTTCCTGAGTGAGATGGGAGTGTTCCCAACACTCTCCATTGTTGTATGTTTGCTTTGTTTGGTACCGTTGGTGTTATATGTTAAGGATTCCATGATTAAAGGTGAGCCCTAATAGAATAAGGAAACACTATCTGGTTCTGGTTCTGTTCTGTTTAACCGGTTACTGTTGTTTTTCTGCTCTGTTCATTTGGGCGTTAGGTGTGTGGGTGGAATTGAACTTCTCATTCGTAATTCCTCAGGGTGGAAGCCATTGTGTGCGATGAAGCTCTGAGGTTGTATTGAGATCCGTCTGTCCCATCCCCTGTAACGGACAGTGTAATAAAAGTAGAAAAATTTGGTTTAGACCGTAATTCTCTCTGCTCTCTGTGTAATTTTCTTTTCTGTTTAAGTGTCAGCAGAGAAATGGGTGGGTCTCTGAGTAAACCCCCTAAAAGGGTTTGGATTATATGTTAAGTAAATGGCCTTTACCCAATAGCCATGTATTTTTGCCCAGGTGGCAAGCCTCACAAGGGAGGACTTGGGTAGTCTTATGAGTAAAAATGTTTTAGGGAAAAGACCAGAAGGGGTGGGGGCTAGTTAAGAAGCCCACCCTCCTAGCTAAACTGGTAGTGGAACAAGTTGGTGCCCATGGAAGGGAAGGTTCAGTGAGAAAAAGGCAGGATCAGGCCCAGGCGGGCAGGCAATAGATAGAGAGATTGAAAAACAGGTTGAAAAATTTTGAGGGTGTAGTGGAAGAAAGGAGTAAGTAAGTATAAGCATGGGGATTTCAAATACCCAGAAGGATATTTGAAATGGTGATTTGAATTGATAAGTGATTTAAGGGAGAGTGAAAAGTTAACTCTGTAGTTGCTGGAGGAAACAGCAGTTGAACCTTGTAAAAATGCTAAAGAAAAAAAATTCTTGGTGTCTTTGAAATGTTTGTAAATAAATTCAGGCAAAGAAATTATTAGATTGTAATCATTTGGCTATGAACCATTTAGTTGAATTATTTAAAGAATGTATACAGTGCTATGTAATTGAAATTTTATTAGGCTTTAAGGCACTATAAGTGGTGATGTTTTCTTTCAGTGTTTAAAAGCAGGAGTTAAAAGTAAAAAGCAAGCCAGAAAGCATCTGTATTAATGCAAATTATCTAACTGATAAGGTAGAAGCCACTAAAACCTGGGCTGCCTATAAAACACATACAAGAAAATATGGGTAATTCCCCTGTTTTGCCTAAAATCAACAAGGGTATTTGTATATTTTAAGCAATGATTAACTGCCCAGAAGGGGTAGACCTCTGTTTTTGTCTTTCAGATAATAAAAAAAAACTGATGCCAGCTGAACAGCATTCAACGTACCATGCATTTACTGGCACAATAGAAATTATGTTTTGTCTTCTATGTTCTGTCTTGTGGTGTTTGTCTCATGGCCAGAATTGTTTTGTTTAATATTTTCATGGGATGGTCTGGTTTAAAATCAAGCAAAAGGGTTGGATTAAAATGCAGATACTTGTTTTGTTCAACTTAAAATACAAAGTGTTTGAATACATCAAAAAATGTGATATACTAAAGTCTAATACATTTCCTTAAGTAAGAGAAAGAAACTTCATTGGCCAAATCTTTTAATTGAAAATTGTTATTAAAATTTGCATACTAACAGTCTTTGGAAGTAAGGACATAAAAAAGTTAACCCACTCCCCATATTGTACATGGAATCCTTCTGGCTACCTCAGACTTCTAGCCAGAAAACTGGGAATGGTGGGAAGCTATTGGACTAGAGGTTGTATTAAATAAACTCATCAAAGTGGGTGTGCTTGTCCTGGCTTGTTGTTCCAAAGCTCTGTAATAAGGTTATTTTAGTAGAAGGGCATATGTGGCATATATTAAATAATAAAACTAATGTACTGTATAATGGCAATGTGTATGTGTTCATTGTTAACAAAAGGTGTATAAGTAAAAAGTAAAAGTTTCCTTTGTAGGTTAAAAAAAGCCAAGAAGGAAAAAAAAAAACAAGTTAACTAAAAAAAAATAGCTAACATGCTCAGTCTAAGGATAAGGCGCTGGCCCCATTCAAGGACACTGCTCACAGTTAAAACTTGGCTGATAACCAGAAAAAGGGGGGGACTTAAATTTGCCCACGCAGCTATAAGATCTGCCAAGCACTAATGAAATGTGTTAGGTTTCTTTTCTCACAGGTAAAAAAGCGCTACCCAAAAATCCTAGCAGCCCTGCCACTCCTTGGAACCAGGAGACTAAATCAATGTAAAGGTCCATCAACAAAAAACTGCTTTGGCTCCATGCTTGAAAGGCCCTTATTAAGTCCTGCTGACTACCAACACCGCTGTGAAGTGCCAAAGACTGACTGCTTGGACCCATGCTTCTCACTGCAAAAAGACCCCCTTCACATCAGAAGAATTCTCCTACTGATAATTAGCCTATTTCTCCTTCTAGCTCCACTGTGCCTTCTGAACAGCAGAAAGAAAAAAAAAAGGGACAAGGTAAAGTGCTAGTTAACCTCTCCCTTGTTCACTGACAGATCTACTGTGCCTTTGAACTTTTCTAGAAAAAGCAAAACCATTACAGGGTAACGTGCTGGTAACCTCTCCCCTGTAGAATGCTAAACCACGACTGTTTCGGAAAAAAAAAAAACCACTCACTCCACTGACATTGCCAAAGTCCAGGAATTCCTGACCAGAAAGAACATTAAAAACTGACCCTGGTGAAGAAACAAAAAATTATACACTGGCAGGAAAAAATTTGTGGAACCCATGCTTGGGAATGTGGTATTAATTAAATGTTGGGGTTTATTCTACAGGCTGCACCCTGTGTTTTGAATAAATCCTTCAGCATGTATTGCCCTCCCTAATTGGATTTTAAATGGCATTGCCCTTATCCAGTTTCCAGATCACTTCTACATACCCAGATTGCTCACAAGGGGCTGCCATTAGATTAGCACAACAAAGAGCCTGGGTTATTTCCTCTGGAAAAAGAGGAAATTGATCAGATCCCTGTGGGCTGGAGGCCACTAGCCTTATTTCTGAAGTTCAGCTATCCCAAGTACAGGCTGAAGTTGGTAAGTTACATGCCATTTCCACCCTTAGTTCTATGACCCAGGAGGTACTGACGAAGATGGTATCAAATATCACTGAGGCTGGAAAGGCATTGCAGTGGGATCTAGTATGTTTAAAAATTCAGGATTTCCTAAATGACCAGCTGATGGCCATTCGGAGTGATCTTGAGCACCAGACTTGGCCCACTGTCCTTACAGACGCATCAGGAACCATCTGATCTGTGGTCATGAAGACATACTGGGACACTGTCTGGGTGAAAGTGTGAACATTCACAGTGCTCCTTCCAAGCATATGGACCGGTTAGGGGGTGTGTGGGCTCCCACATACCAAATCCTGCCGGGTCTATGGGAAGAATGAATGTAAAACTAAATACCCTCTCATTAATAACCCCAGCTCCCTAGAGCTTAATTGCTTTTTGGCCTCAAAGTTTAAAAAACTCAGCCAAAGGGTTTGTTAAGTATTCTCAAAGGGGGAAGTTGTTGGTGTCACTAGGCATAACTCTAGGTAACTCAGGAGGGTAAAAAACCACAGTGTCAATAAAGCCTTTCTGTAGTAGGCCTAAATAAACCAAAGCGCTTCCATGTTTAAACTTTAATCGACCTAACAGGCCAGCAACAGAAAATGGTTATCAGTTGCAACACCTGTACCAAAAGGTAATAATGAGGCCTGCTATAATAAGGCCTACTTGCTCCTGGCTAAGGGGCAAAATAACAGATCAAAAAAGTAAGACAAGATAGCGGTTCACAAAAAAGTTACTAACAAGCTAGATTGGTTGTTGCCAAGTATGACTTAACTGCTTAATGTAATTGCTACTGCAAATTGTATCTGCTGCATGGAAATAAAAGGTGGGGAAAAAGGGAAAGTGTGGGGGGGGAATAGAAGAGGCTTAGTTAAAGTTATGTATAAAAACAAAAAAGCTGCTTGTAGCTGTGTGCTTGATTTGAGATGTGTCTGTCTCCTAGCATCACGCTTTGAGATCTCAAATAAACTTTGTCTGCTTCTCCACCTTGGTGTGTTTATTGGAGCAAAGCACACCGGGCAACAAACCACTGTTGCTACCTCGGGCACTCTGTGCCGGCAACAGTCTCATGTGCCCAAGGGTGAAGGGGCTGCAAAGGGTGGAAGGAGCTGTCACAGTCAGTAGCTGTGGTTGTCTTTCTGTGGCTGTCATAAACAGATAGTTAAGGGTTAATGTCTCTTTTACCTGTAAAGGGTTAAGAAGCTCAGTAAACCTGGCTGACACCTGACCAGAGGACCAATAAGGGGACAAGATACTTTCAAATCTTGGTGGAGGGAAGTCTTTGTTTTGTGTTCTTTGTTTGGGGGTTGTTCGTTCTCGGGACTGAGAGGGACCAGACGTCAATCCAGGCTCTCCAAATCTTTCTGAATCAGTCTCTCCTGTTTAAAACTTGTAAGTAACTAGCCAGAAAAGGCGTGTTAGTCTTATGTTTATTTTCTCAACCTGTAAATGTTTCTTTTTGCTGGAAGGATTTTTACCTCTGTTTGCTGTAACTTTGAACCTGAGGCTAGAGGGGTTTTTCTCTGGGCTATATAAATTTAAGTACCCTGTAAAGCATTTTCCATCCTGATTTTACAGAGATGATTTTTACCTTTCTTTTTCTTTAATTAAAAGCTTTCTTTTTTAAGAAGCTGATTGATTTTTCTTTGTTTTAAGACCCAAGGGGATTGAGTCTGAACTCACCAGGGATTGGTGGGGGAAAAAAGGGAGGGGAAAGTCTGGGGGGAAAGAAGGGGGGATGGTTAATTTCTCCTTGTGTTAAGATCCAAGGAGTTTGGATCTGTGTTCCCCAGGGAAGGTTTTGGGGGATAGGGAGCGTGCCAGACACTGACCTCTGGCTGGTGGCCGCTTTAACAGACCTAAGCTAGTAAATTAAGCTTAGAAAAGGCGTTTACTCACCGTAGTAACTGGTGTTCTTCGAGATGTGTTGCTCCTATCCATTCCATGTAGGTGTGTGCGCGCCGCGCGTGCACGGTATCTTGGAACTTTTTACCCTAGCAACTCCGGCGGGCCGGCTGGGTGCCTCCTGGAGTGGCGCCGCCATGGCGCGTGTTATATACCCCAGCCGGCCCGTCCGCTCCTCAGTTCCTTCTTGCCGGCTACTCCGACAGTGGGGAAGGAGGGCGGGTCTGGAATGGATAGGAGCAACACATCTCGAAGAACACCAGTTACTACGGTGAGTAACCGCCTTTTCTTCTTCGAGTGATTGCTCCTATGCATTCCATGTAGGTGATTCCCAAGCCTTACCTAGGCGGTGGGGTCGGAGCGAGACGTGGCAGAGTGCAAGACTGCTGAGCCGAAGGCTGCATCGTCTCTTGATTGTTGCACCAACGCATAGTGCGCCGCGAAGGTGTGGATGGAGGACCAGGTGGCTGCTCTGCAGATGTCCTGGATTGGAACATTGGCCAGGAAGGCAGCCGAAGAGGCTTGTGCCCTGGTAGAGTGGGCCGTTAGGCGAGTAGGTGGTACCCGAGCGAGATCATAACACGCTCGAATACAAGCCGTCACCCACGAGGAAACCCTCTGTGAGGAGACCGGTTCGCCCCTCATACGCTCCGCAATTGCGATGAAGAGCTGGGTCGAACGCCTGAAAGGCTTTGTGCGCTCAATATAAAAGGCGAGGGCCCTGCGGACGTCCAGGGTGTGAAGCCGCTGCTCCCGAGGCGAGGCGTGCGGCCTCGGGTAGAACACCGGAAGGAAGATGTCCTGGTTAATATGGAAGGCCGACACGACCTTCGGGAGGAAGGCAGGATGTGGCCGGAGCTGGACTTTGTCTGCGTGGAAGACAGTATACGGGGGCCCAACAGTCAAGGCACTGAGTTCGGATACCCGTCTCGCAGATGTTATAGCGACGAGGAAGGCCGTCTTCCACGACAGGTGAAGCAGGGAGCAAGTCACCAGAGGCTCAAATGGCGGACCCATAAGCTTGGCCAGCACCAGGTTCAAGTCCCAGACCGGCGTAGGACATCGTAAGGGTGGGTACAAACGGTCCAGGCCTTTGAGGAAGCGGGACACCATATGGGTGGAAAAGATGGAGCGTCCGTCAACCGGTGGACGAAACGCAGATATAGCTGCCAGGTGCACCCTCAAGGAGGAGACCGCGAGGCCTTGCTCCTTAAGGGACCAAAGGTAGTCCAGGATAACCGGAATAGGGACGAGAAAGGGGTTCAGGCCTTTCTGGTCGCACCAGTTAGCGAACCGCTTCCATTTTGCGAGATAGGTGGATCGCGTTGAAGGCTTCCTGCTTTCAGTTAGGACTCGTTGAACCGCCTGCGAACAGTCACACTCCGCGTGAGTCAACCAATCAGGTACCAGGCTGTAAGATGCAGGGAGCGGAGGTCCGGGTGGCGAAGCCGGCCGAAGTCTTGTGTGATAAGGTCCGGCCACAATGGGAGAGGAATGGGTTCCCGGGCGGACAGCTCGAGCAGCAGGGTGTACCAATGCTGTCTCGGCCAGGCCGGAGCGATCAGTATGAGATGAGCCTTGTCCCTCCGAAGCTTCAGGAGCACCCGATGAACAAGCGGGAACGGAGGGAAGGCGTATAGGAGGTGATCCTTCCACGAGTAAAGGAATGCGTCCAACAGGGAGCCGCGGGAGCGTCCCTGGAAGGAGCAGAACAGGTTGCACTTCCTGTTGGTCTCTGAGGCAAAGAGGTCTAGTTGGGGAAATCCCCACCTTCGGAAGATCGTATACACCATGTCTGGGCGGAGGGACCACTCGTGGGTGAGGAAGGATCTGCTGAGGCGGTCGGCTAGCGTGTTCTGAATGCCCGGAAGAAACGACGCTGACAGGTGAATTGAGCGTGCTATGCAAAAGTCCCATAGGCGAAGCACTTCCGTGCAAAGCAGGGAGGAGCGTGCTCCGCCCTGCTTGTTGACATAGAACATCGCCGTCGTGTTGTCCGTCAGCACGGTGACACAGCGGCTGCGGAGATGGGCCTGGAAGGCCTGGCACGCTAACCGAATCGCCTGGAGCTCCCGGACGTTGATGTGTAAGGAGAGCTCCAGCGGGGACCAGAGGCCTTGCGTGTGAACGTCGCCCAGGTGTGCCCCCCATCCCATGTCCGAGGCATCCGTGGTCAAGGTGACGGAGGGACACGGTGGGCGGAATGGTACCCCTGCACAGACGACCTGAGGGGCTAGCCACCAATTGAGAGTGTCGAGGGTGGCCTTCGGGACTGTGACGATCGAGTCCATGCGGTCGCGATGTGGTCGGTACACAGAGGCCAGCCAAGTCTGGTACGGACGAAGGTGCAACCTGGCATAAGCTGTCACAAAAGTGCACGACGCCATGTGGCCTAGGAGGCGAAGGCAGGACCGCGCCGTCGTCGTGGAAAAGGATTGGAGCTCCTTGATGCAAGCCACCAGAGTCTGGTACCGAGTGAGCGGAAGGCAGGCCTTGACCAACTGCGAGTCCAGGACCGCTCCGATGAACTCCACCCTTTGAGCTGGAGTTAAAGTGGACTTCTCAAAGTTGACAAGCAGGCCCAGCTCTCGAAAAAGAGACAGTATATCGGACACTTGGTCTGCTACCAGCTGACGCGATGGGCCGCGAATCAACCAATCGTCGAGGTACGGATACACGCAGGGGTGAGCTGCAGACGGTTCGCAACGGTTCGCTCAAACCGTTTGCTAAAATTAGACGCCGGACAGAGAACCGGATGCTAAATTTTAGCAAACGGTTCGCGCGAACCGTTGCGAATTCTGCCTCCACCTCCTGCCATGAAGCTCCTCCTTGCTTCTCCTCCCCCAGGGCTTCCCACGAATCAGCTGTTCGCGCGGGAAGCCTGGGAGGGCTGAGAAGCAGGCAGGTTTCCCCGGCCCAGGAAGACGACCCTAAGGTAGGAAAGTAGGGGGGCGTGTGCCCCGGCTGGTCCCTGGCCGCGGCCCGTCCCCGCCTCCCCGCCGCGACCCTGCCCGGCCCCGCGTCCCCGACTCCCCCTGAACCCCTCCCCGGCCGCCCGACTCTGGCCGCACCCCCCCCCGGCCCTGCCGTGCCCCCACCTACCGTCCCCGGGTCCCCGCCCGACCCTCCCGGGCGGCGTCCCCCCCCCACCCCCCGCGTTCCCGGCCCCGCGGTCCCGGCCGCGACCCTGCCCGCCCCGGCCCTGGGTCTCCGCCCGACCTCACCGGCCTCCTGTCCGCGTCCCCGCGTTCCCGGCTGCGACCCGGCCCGGCCCCCCGCCCCCCCGCGCCCCCGCCCGACCCTCCCCGGCCGCCCTCCCCGCCCCCCCTTCGCGGCCCTGCCCCGCCCCCCCCGGCCCCGGGTCCCTGCCCGACCCTCACCGGCTGCGGCACGGCCCCGCATCCCCGACCCCCCCCGAACCCCTCCCCCGCCGCCCGGCTCGCCGCACCCCGGCCCTACCATGCCCCACCTACCGGGATGCTCGGCTCTGACACGGCCCCACCTCCAGCCCGGCCTGGCCCGTGGCTCCAGCCGCCCCTGCTGTTTTGCCAGGGGCCGAGCCCGGCAGCGGGCCTGGGCGTGGCGGCGGCCCTGGCTGCCCGGCTCCAGCTCTGGCTGCAGCCCTCCCTGGCTCCACCCGGCCAGCCACCTGGCTCCGGCCGCTGGGCTCCCGCCGCATCCTCCGGCTCCGGCCGCGCGACTCCTGTCCCGGCCCAGCCACGTCCAGACAGCGCGGTAAGGGGGCAGGGAGGGGGTGTTGGAGAGAGGGTAGAGGAGTTTGGGGGTGGGGGGTCAGAGGGCAGGGAACAGGAGGATTGAATGGGGGCAAGGGTCCGGGGGAGCAGTCAGGAAAGAGCAGGGTTGGATGAGGTGGTGGGGGCACTCAGGGACAGAGAGAAGGGGGCGTTGTATGGGGTCGGGGTTCTGGGGGGCCAGTGAGAATGAGAGGAGGGGTTGGGTGGGGCGGCAAGGGGCAGTCAGGGGACAGGGAAGGGGGGGATGGGTCAGGGGTCTCAGAGTGTGTGTGTCAAGGAACATGAGGGGCTGGATGGGGCACGACCCCCCCCCCCCGGAGGGGGGGGAGGAGGGAACCCGTTGTTAAAATTTTGGAGGGAGGAGGGAACCCGTTGTTAAAAATTTGGCAGCTCATCACTGGATACACGTGCACCCGACGACGACGGAGGGCCGCGGCAACCACCGCCATACACTTGGTGAATACCCTCGGGGCGGTGGAGAGGCCGAAGGGAAGCACCGCGAACTGGTAGTGCCTGTCGTTCACCATAAATCGAAGGTATCGACGATGAGGGGGGTAGATCGCGACATGGAAATATGCGTCTCTCATGTCGAGGGCGGCAAACCAGTCTCCTGGATCCAGGGAGGGAATAATAGTCCCCAGGGATACCATGCGGAATTTGAGTTTTAGCAGGTACCGGTTGAGCTTCTGGAGGTCCAGGATTGGACGGAGACCTCCTTTTGCTTTGGGGATGAGGAAATAATGGGAATAAAAACCCCTGCCCCGCCGGTCGGGCGGCACCTCCTCTATGACACCCAAGCTCAGCAGAGTCTCGACCTCTTGTAGGAGGACTCACTCGTGAGTGGGGTCCCTGAAGAGGGACAGGGAGGGAGGGTGGGAAGGAGGGGGCGAAACAAACTGGAGGCGGTACCCGGATTGGACCGTACGCAGGACCCAGCTGTCCGATGTTAAGCGGGCCCATGCTGGGAGGAAATGGGAGAGACGGTTGGAAAATAAAGGGGAAGGATCCAATGGAGAGACTGAAGAGCCGTCCCCGGGCGTCCCATCAAAACGCCTGCTTAGGCCCTTGAGGGGCCTTAGAGGACGTCTGGGACTGGTTGCGCCTGCTGCCTGATGGTCGGCGGCGCGTCAGGTTGTTCCGGCGGCTATTGTAGGGTCGGGATCTGGCCTGAGTAAAGGGCCGGGATGGTTGTCTATGGAACGATTGTCTCTGGGTCGCTGGCGTGTGCATTCCCAGTGTTCGGATAGCCACGCGACCGTCCTTAAGGGTCTGTATTCGGGCGTCCGTCTTCTCAGAGAACAACCCGTGCGTTTCAAACGGCAGGTCCTGGAGGGAGTACTGCACCTCCGGAGCCAAGGTGGAGGATTGCAGCCAGGAAATCGCCGCATAGTGACCCCAGAGGCAAGGGTGCGGGCTCCCGAGTCCGCCGAGTCTAGCGCAGCTTGGATGGAGGAGCGCACGGACTTTTTACCGTCCTCGAGGAGGGCGCTGAACTCCTGGCAGGAGGTCGCCGGGATAAGTTCGGTGAATTTTGAGAGCGAGAGCAGCATCTCGTAGGTATACCGGGCCAGCAATGCTGACTGATTGGCGATGCGGAGCTGCAGGCCCCCCGCCGAATAGATCTTACGGCCCAAGAGGTCCATATGTTTAGCGTCCTTGGACTTGGGGGCTGCAGCCGGTTGACCGTTACGCTCCCGGTCGTTCACCGACTGGACAACCAGGGAGTCCGGAGTCGGATGAGTATACAAATACTCGTACCCCGCGGGGGGAACCGAGTATTTGCGCTCTACGCCTCGGGCAGTAGGCGGTATGGATGCCGGCGTTTGCCAGATGGTGGTGGCATTACGCTGAATTGTCCGAATAAAAGGGAGGGCCACTCGGACGGGGGCCTCAGACCCAATGACGTTAGTAACCGGGTCGTCATTTTCCACAACCTCTGCAACTGGCAGGTCAATGGACTGCGCGACTCTACGGAGCAGGTCTTGATGCGCCTTTAAGTCTATTGGTGGTGGGTCTGCTGTCGATGAACCTGCGACAGCCTCGTCCGGTGACGAGGACGACGAGTGACCCAGGCCCGCAGGCTCTGGTGGTGGCTCGTCCACCAGTGGAGCAGGAACCTCTGAGTCTGGCTGCACCGCCGGGAGTGGCAGCGAAGTCCCCGGTGTAGGCGATGGCGGGGCCTTACTGACAGTCGCTTCTGGCACGCGACTCTCAGAACCCGGGGGCCGCATGGGCAAGGGTGGGCCCTGTGCCTCATGTTGTGCCCAAGGTACCCAGAGACCCCAGTGTTGTGGGCCATAGGTTTGACCTGGGGTGTCCGTTCTGAGACCCGCTCCGCTGCCGCCCTGGGATACGACAGAGGCCTGGCGTGACCACTGGGGGGCCGATGCGCTCAACGAGTGTCCCGTTGACGGCCGGTGCGCGTCCGCCGTCGGTGCCGTCGGTCGATGCCTGTCTTCGCGGTACCGGGAGCAAGACCGGGACCAACGGTCGCATCGGTGGCGGGACGGTGACCTGCTGCGGCTTCGGTGCCGGGAAGCGCTGCGGTCGTGGCGTCTGGAGTGGCTGTGGTCCCGGCGCCTGGAGCGGCTGCGGTCATGGTGCCGAGAGCAGCTGCGGTCACGGTGCCGGGATAGACTGTGGTCACCGCGGTGCCGTGATCGGTCTTGAGAGGTAGACCTTCGCCGGTACCGGTGACTGGGGCTTCGAGAACGGTACCTTGACGCCGAGCGGTACCATGAACGGGATCGGCGCCGAGACGAGGAACGGTCCCGAGGTGATGACCGGCGCCTGGATCGAGGCCGGCGAGAAGGTGACCGGCTACGAGAGCGGGACCGACTGAAGACCCTTGCGCGGTGTTCCTCGGTGCCTGGGCGTCTCATCATGGCTGGCTTCCCAGCAGAGGGTACAGCCCGCACCGGCGGTGCCCGGGGCCGGAGGCTCGGTGCCTCTGTCAAAGCAATAAGCTCCCGCGCCTGTGAGTAAGTCTCGGGCGTGTTCGGGAGTCCAAGCTCGACCTCGGTCGGTGCCGGGGAGCAGGGGGCGGCCGGGCTCAACGGCTCTTCCGGTGCCGGAGCTGCCGGGCCCGTGCACTGCGAGTGCACCGTCACAGCCGGAGCCACAGGAGTTGGCGGTGGCTGGGCGACCGGTCCCGAAGTTGAGGCTTTAGCCGCCACTGGTGCCTTCTTTTTGCGCACCGGGGACGGGGAGCGGTGCCGTGATGCCGGTGCCAGTTTCGGCGGACAGGACGCCTCCGCGCTGTGCCGGGTCGGTGCCGCCGGTGCGCTACGTACCGAAGCCGATTTAGGCGCCGCAGGGATCAGTGCCGGTGGACGCAGCGCCGACTCCATCAAGAGCTGTTTGAGCCTGGAGTCTCGCTCTTTTCTGGTCCACGGTTTAAAGGCAGCACAAATGGGGCACTTGTTGGTACGATGAGATTCCCCCAGACAACGGAGGCAGGAATCGTGAGCGTCCCCAACGGGCATCAACCGCTGACAAGCCGAGCACGGCTTGAATCCCGGTGTCTGGGGCATGAGCCCACACCGGGTGGGGGAAGAAGGAGGGAAACCCCCCCCTAATTCCTTAACTACCCTAACTAACTAAACTATGAGCTAAACTAACTAACTATATACAAAAAACGGAGAAAACTGCTAGGGGTGTGGAGGACTAACAGAGCACTCCACAGTTCCAGCTAACCATCACGGGCGGGAAGAAGGAACTGAGGAGCGGACGGGCTGGCTGGGGTATATAACACGCGCCATGGCGGCGCCACTCTAGGGGGCGCCCAGCCGGCCCGCCGGAGTTGCTAGGGTAAAAAGTTCCGAGATACCGTGCACGCGCGGCGCGCACACACCTACATGGAATGCATAGGAGCAATCACTCGAAGAAGAAGTGTCCCTGCAGGTCCCCACATTTGTACTCTAAAGTTCAAAGTGGGGAAAGAAACCTTGACAGTGGCGTAGGTGAAGGGTTTGAGTGCAGGGAGCTGTTGGTCAGTGCTGGACGAGGACATGGTACAGGATCATTGGGGCATCGCTCCAAGAGGGCAGAGTTTTGGTGGCGTGGGCGCTTTTACCTTCCCTCCGTGCTGCCTGACGCTCACCAGTTGGAGTTTTGCTAAATTTGATGTCCCAGAAGGGCATGAGCTGTCACTGCGCAACCTTAACTCTGCGTTAACGAAGCTTTTTGCTATTTAATTTCCCAGCTTTTGGACCATAAAGAGAACAGTAGTAGTTACTAGCCCCTTTCGCACACAGCCACTGGAGAAGGACGTGAGCAATGTTTTCTCAGTGAGTTACCCAAGCATTCACTTGTCAGCAGCAGCGTATTGGTGCCCAGGAATCCTGGATTCTCTCCCCGGCTCTGGGAGGGGAGTGTGGCTTATTGGTTAGAAACCTGAGACCCCAACCTGGGTTAGTCACTATGAAAACAGTGTTGGGATCTAGCAGATCAAAGTGGATTTTCTCATTTTAGAGCCCTGGGTCCTGGGCTGCTCCTCCTCTTGCTCATTTTTCGTCATTTTTCCAACACCACATTTTTGCCATTAAATTAAAATTTGGCACCTTCAAACTGAGTCACAAAATTTACCATGATCACTTTAAAGTAGTTTACCTTGTATGTGAACAATGCTGTATGGAAATGTGGACCATGTCTGTGATGGGATCTTGCTGCTAGAGGAGTATGAAGAAAAATGACATAGCACACACACACACACACGCACACACACACCTGTTTTTCAACAATTTATCATAAACTTTCTAGACCCACAAATTGTACAATCAACTCACCAGACAGTCCATCATGGGCCAAAAATTACAACCCAAGTTTTGTTTTATTAAAACGCCCTCAGCAACATGAGATATTCAACCATTTTTGCCACTGCCCAAACACAAAGGTGTTGCACACAACCCTAGCTCTGGTGTCACGGCCGCTGCACCTCATCCAGACAGATTCCAGCCCCTGGTTACATTTTGATTTTTTGACACTTGTTTCAGGGCAGTGACCAGACACCGGCCCTTCCACTGCAGAGGGTAGGAAGAATGATCCTGGGGGCTACACAGGGGCCTGGGTGCTAGGACACCTGGGTTCCAGCCTTACCTCTGTTCCTGTCTTTGGCAGGTCCCCTCTTGTCTGGGTGCCTCAGTTTCCCCCTCTCTAAGCTGGATCTATAACATTTGTGCACTTCATAAGGCTGTTAACACCCAGCCCAAATCTGAAAGAAGCCACGGACATGACAACCCACCAGTGTGTGCACAGAGCCAGGGCCCACAGGTGACTGACATGACAGGGCAGTTCATCTCCACAGCAACTGGGAGGCGCGATGCAGCTCATGTAGACAGACCCGTGCTAGTGTCTGTAAACAGCCGGGCAGGTGCAGCTGTGCTGGGGGTGCTTGGCCCAGCCACCCGAGTAATCGATCACTGTGGTCAGACCTCCCCTGTCACCTGACCCATCCCTCTCCCACCCATAGCCCCCATCCCCCGCCGATCACCTCTCTCATCCCCCCTTCCCCGAGAAAATACTTTTCTGGTTTGTCTCAGGTGTTTGGTTTCTAACAAGGGTTTTAGGGGAGAATTTGCTGCTCACAGTGATGGGGACTCCCTGCCCAGGCCCAGGCCCAGGCCCAGGCCCAGCCCCACTGACACAGAATCACCGAGATGGGGGCTCCTTCGGGCCTGGCGCTGTCTAGATACAGAGTCACTGAGATTGGGGCCCCGTTGCACCGGGCGCTGTCCAGACAGAGTCTCCGAGATCGAGGCCATGTCAGGCCGGGCGCTGCCCAGACACAGAGTCACTGAGATGGGGGCCCTGTTGCTCCGGACACTGCCCAGACACAGAGTGAGCGACAATCTCTGACCTGAGGAGCACGCGCCCTAACTAGTGCTGTTAGGGGGTTAAGTGGGTGACATCTGGCCCAGATTTCCAAGGAGCTGAATCCGCTGAATCCAAACAGTGAGGGGCCCAATTTTCCCTTGAGTTTGGGGAAGTGAGAGCAGAGGAAGGTGCTGACCCCACTCACCAGCTGTGTGGATTTTGCTGACTGTGGCTGGGTTAGACTGAACAACATGTCAGCGCTTTAGCCAGGCGGCACCAACGGGACCTTTCACCCTGCGGTTCCTGGGTGCAGAGTGTGGCCCAGCAATGCCTCGGGCGGCGTGTGGTGGAGAAAGCTGAGGGCACTTCCTGGGCAGGGGTGGTGGGAGCAGGATTTGGGAATTATCTGAGTGCACAGTTGGAACCAGGGTGGGGCTAATGCCTTGTCCCTATTCACCTGTGCCCAGGGGAGAGGTGGGGGGCAGGGGGACTCATCAGAGTTTCCATGGGGCAGGAGTAGGGCAGGGGTGTTGTGGTGGAAGATTGTCTCAAACATGCAGGCTGCATCATTGTTGCTGCCCCTGGAGCTCCTAGTTGAGCATTTTGCGTTCCCATACACATCTTCCCCACAGGTTAGTCTTTTAAAGCCCTCCCCCACCCACGTCATGAGGTTTTCTGTTAATTGAAATAGAACAATGCTAGCAACAAGACAAACACCACAGACAAACAACACAAAACATAGATCCATGGTATTCTGGGTTATTCTTCCACTGGCGCCAGCATGCTTGTAGAGTGTCTGAAAAACAAACTAAACAATTTCTACCCCCCTGGTAGGGACAGATTATTGCTTAATAATAATACCACTTCCTTTTATAAATCTTCTTGCTAATTGCAAGAAAAACAGAAGAATTACCTCCAGGCTGTCCTTATGTTGTTCTATAGTCAGGCTAGTGAATTACCCCACTCACTGGTCATTTGTGAAATTCATGAGGTGGTGTGTCTCAGTTTCCCCTCTTGTACAACAGACCAGGTTTTCAATAGTTTCTCTGCTGCACCAAGCTTTAAGTTTATTTTTAGGTAATAGCTGAGAGACAGCTTCAGATTTCAGCACTGTACACACACACACACCCCTTAGGGTTAAGCTGTCCCCCTTATTTTCAGGCTTCACTTTTTTTTTTAACCTCCACAGGCTTAAAATTAAATAAGATTACAAGCTGTACTATCACAACTTTTAAAAATAATGTGTGTTTTTACATTTGAAAAAGATGCCAAGTTTACTCAATGTCCATACCTAAATAATTATCATCTCTACAACATAAAGATTTTAGTCTAAAGGCCATGCCTAGTAAGAAACCCCTGTGTTAGTTGTAGAGAAATAACAATATAACCATTTACAATAAAAATAAAATGTATTTAACATGTACTTTTTTAATGTTTTAAAATAAAAGTTTAAAGGAGAGAAATTATATAGTAACAGGTCCCCTCCTCCTTTTTGTCCTAGAAGAAAATTATGCATTGGCCTGCTAAACCCAGGGTGGTGAGTTCAATCCTTGAGGGGGCCACTTTGGGATCTGGGGCAAAATCAGTACTTGGTCCTGCTAGTGAAGGCAGGGGTCTGGATTCAATGACCTTTCAGGGTCCCTTCCAGTTCTATGAGATAAGTATATCTCCATATATGATATGAAATAGAAGCTCCTCCTTACTTAGGGAAGAGATATCGATGTACTTCTGAAACGTTAGCCCTAAATTATTGTCTAATTGTTGTATGAAAGAGGATGAGCCATTTAAAGGGGAGTGGGGGTGGGGTTGGGGGGAAGACTGTTGATTAAAGATAGCAAGGCCCTGGCCAACACCAGCAGTCAAACTGCTCATGAAAAGGTGTTATTCAGGTGATGTTGTGGGACCTGAAGAAACAAACATATCATTGACACAAACGGTGTTTGAGATGGGTCATGGGAGTGGGGAAAAAGGGATAGCTGCTGCCAACTGTGACCACAAGAATGATGCGGAGGCGAAACATGAGGCCAGATCGCTGAGCCAAGTTTTGCTTGAGACTCCGGACCCCGACCAGGGGAACCCGAACGATTCAAGCAAAGAGATGTATGAAGGGGAGCCGCACGTATGTTATATGTAAGAATGTTCAAGGAGGTTTGGTGGGGTCCTGGTCACCAGTGCTCGGTTGGCTAGAACCTTTTGGCTCAAGCCTTCCCAGATATATATTGTTTTGGGGTTTTATTTAAGCTGCATGCTGAAGGGGTTTCTTGACACACAGTGTAAAATGTTTTTAAAACACATTACGAAAAAGTACAAAGATGCCTTATATGCATTTCTTACTGTAATTTTTTCAGCAGCTGAGCAATGGTTCTTCGGAGGATTTGGACAGCTCGGAAGGGACAAACGGATTGGGCCTGATATGTTTTTGCCCAGACCCAAAGACAGATGCTCAACGGGATGCCGAAAGAGAGGGAGATGCTTATTCTATAGGCCTGTACTATCTAACATTGAGGAAGAAATATGGTGTTGAGCCTGTGCAAGTTCATAAAACCATTATGCGTGCAATTGTACAAGTTGCTGTGCACAGAATCATCAAGTACTGCCTGAGAGGGAAGCAAATTGAGGATTGCCCTGGGTAATGAGGTTGAAATTGAGATGCCCCCGATCAGAGGAGTCACAACTGCATGAACTGATCTGTAGATGATGTAAACTGCAAAATTAAAGAAATTACAAGCTATGTGTAAGGCGAATGTTTTAAATATAATCAAAACAATGAGGAGTCCGGTGGCACCTTAAAGACTAACAGATTTATTTGGGCATAAGCTTTAGTGGGTAAAAAACCCACTTCTTCAGATGCATGGAGTGAAAGTTACAGATACAGGCATAAATATATATTGGCACATGGAGAGAAGGGAGTTACCTTCCAAGTAGAGAACCAGTGTTGAAGGCTAATTCAGTCAGGGTGGATGTGGTCCACTCCCAGCAATTGATGAGAAGGTGTCAGTACCAAGAGAGGGAAAATTGCTTTTGTAGTGAGCCAGCCACTCCCAGTCCCTATTCAAGCCCAACTTGATGGTGTAAAGTTTGCAAATGAATTGTAGCTCTGCAAACTTTTTTGTTGTTGCAAACTTAACACCATCAACTAACAAAGAATGGCTGCCTACAAAACTGTTTCACTAAAAAAAAAGATTTCAATGAGTTATCAATATTTCCCTAAAACTCAGGGAGGCTCTCTATGGCTGTTACTTTTGCCTTTTTCATTTTTTTAATTGTAAAACTCATCACATGTGTGGTGGGGTTTAACTGTGCCCTGAACTTTAAAAGGTTTCTTTACAATTTACAGGTAGAGCGGTTTTTGTTTGGTTATCTTTTTGTATTCTGGGCAATTTGTTTAGGTATAATTTAAAAAAACAAACTATCACTCTATTTTAAAGACACCCCCCACTAACCGTTTAGAAAGCTATAATGTGTCTAAAACCACAGGCGCTGACTTTCTCATTTCCCTGGCGGTGCTCGACCTCTGCTCTGCCCCAGACCCTGCCACCACTCCACCCCATCCCCCAAGACCTCTTCCTGCCCAGGGGCCTAGGTGATTTAAAAGAGCCCGGGGTCCCCCAGGCCCTTTTAAATTGCCCAGTGGGCTGCAAGGATCCAAAGCACACGCAGGGTGGCAACCGCTCTGGGCCCGCGCTTTTGGGGGCCCCGCGGACCGGTGCAATTGGCTGGCATGGTCGGTCATGGAAGTGATGGATTTGTCACTTCCACCCCTACCCCCCTCTCCAGGATGGCCCTGGGGCCCGGAATTGCTGTCATTGGGCCGGTTACTAGGCATGTCCTTTCAACGAAAATCTTTATGTCGCTGAAATGATAATTATTTAGTTATGAAAATTAAGTAAATGTAGCATCTCTTTAGGCTTGCATTGTTTAATTTTAAGCATGTGCTTTCGCTGCAAAAGTTAACAGCTTTTAAAAAACACACTGCTTCAAGTAGACCTCATTGTATGCTAATTTTTTTTATTGAAACACATATGTGAACTCCTCTCAACTGACAGTTTTGATATTATAGCCAGTTATTATTTTGGTAGTTTTAAAACTCTTGTTTTTAAAAGGATAGACTAGTGTATCTTAAACATTTTTATTTTACTAAACTTCTAGAAAACATTCCTAAAAGAGGCCTTATTATGTTACAGCTGCTTCAATGCTTGTTTTTTCATGTTAAACTTTTAAACTTTTTTTTAAAGCTTTATTTGACATAATTAAACACTGTATATGTAGCAAAATAACATCAAAGATTTAAATTGAGGGGAAAAAAGTCAAGAAAAGGGGTGGAGGTTCAGGTGGGGGAGTGGGGTGGTGTTGGTGAAGCTGGTCATTTCTTCAGATAACAAGTCTGAAGGGTCAATTTTTACCTACCTCCTTCATGCAGTTTTCTTCTAGGAAAACAAAGGAGGGGACCTGTTACTATATGATTTCTCTCCCTTAAACTTTTATTGTCAATGCTGGGCATAGGGCATTCACTGTTCTTCATATTTTGTAGAAATCTAAACTCTAAAAAGCAAACTGGTATATATTTTTTTGAGAGCAGGGTTTGTTTCTTCAGGGTCAGTGTTTATTTTACATCTTTAAAGCAGTTAGAAGGGGGTGGCTGGTTCTTGCAGTAAAATATAAGGTTTTCCTTTACATTTGAAAAAGTAGCTGTGACGAACTGGGACTGTTCTTACTGGGGGGGGGGGGCGGGCTTAGTTCCTGGCTGACCCTCTGTCACCTAGCAAATAATGGCCAGGCCCTTCCCTGCCTGCAAGGGGATGCTAAAGGTGTTGGAGACAACATGGGCGCCAACTTATATGGGCTCCTGGGGCTTTAGCCCCAGGAATATTCACAGTCAGGGGCTCTGCTCCAGCAATATTTGGAGCTAGGTTTCTCCCCTGCTCTGGGATGCCGGCAGCCGCCGCGGCCGGGAATCAGAGGGCTCTGGGCTGCCCGCTGCGGCGGGAAGCCCAGAGCCCTTTAAATCCCAGCCGCGGCCGGGAATCAGAGGGCTCTGCGCTGCCCGCTGCGGCGGGGAGCCCAGAGCCCTTTAAATCCCAGCCGCGGCCGGGAATCAGAGGGCTCTGGGCTGCCGCTGCGGCGGGGAGCCCAGAGCCCTTTAAATCCCAGCCGCGGCTGAGATTTAAAGGGCTCTGGGCTCCCCGCCCCTGCCGGCAGCCCAGAGCCCTCTGACTCCCAGCCGCGGCTGAGATTTCAAGGGCTCTGGGCTCCCCGCCGCAGGGAGGGCAGGAGGAGGTGGCTCTTGTTTTAAAATGTTGGTATGTTATGATTGGTTCAGGAAGAACGCACTCTATGACATAGCTGTAGAACAGCTTCTGATTGGTCCACCCAAGAGGCTTGATTTGCTTCCAAGGGTACGTCCGGACTACCCGCCGTATCGGTGGGTAGCAATCGATTTCTCGGGGATCGATATATCGCGTCTCATCTAGACGCGATATATCGATCCCCGAACACGCTCCTGTCGACTCCGGAACCTCACCAACCCGAACGGCGGCAGCGGAGTCGACACGGGGAGCCGCGGACATCGATCCTGCGCCGTGAGGACTGTAGGTAATTCGATCTAAGGTACTTCGACTTCAGCTACGTTATTCACGTAGCTGAAGTTGCGTATCTTAGATCGATTTCCCCCCATAGTGTAGACCAGCCCCAAGGCTTATCTATCATTTCACTAGGGGCAGCTGCTAGGGGTGAACTATTCCTCTCTCTCTCTCTCAGCCAGCCATGTGCTGTCTTTTCTCTCCTTTAAAATCTCTTTGCCCAGCATTCACGAAACGTTCTCTCGACCTAACAAAGAAATCTTTATTCTCTTTACCTTATTTCTCCCTCTTTCTTTCATAAACCTTTAAAACATCCTCATCTCTAGTCTTTCATTCAAAATAACCCTTTTTATTTTCTATTTTTTTTTAAAAACTTACTTTTTTCTACAAAGCACTTTTTAAAACCCTCTCTCTACCCAGCGCTCCCTAAACTTTCTCTCAACCTAACAAAGAAATCTTTATTTTCTTTATTTTTTTAAAATTCCTTTTCTTTAATTTCTCTCAAAACCCAGCCAAACATGTCAAAACACATTCACAGAAGTACCCCCTGACATTCCCCAATACAAAAATAAATAAATTAAAAATTAAAAATGGCCAACAGCATCAAGAGTGTACATGACCAGAAACAGGACAGGAGGGTGGGACATAAACCATAAAAAGGGCATGGAAGCCTGTCAAAAATACATGGTGATGAGTGCTATCGAGTGGTTCACTACTCACGGCGCAGGAGGCCAAACACCCCCCCACACTGGGGTGTTCCACAGGCAAAGCATGCAACAAACACCTGATGCATGTATGTCAGTGTTTCACGCCGTAACTGACTCAGCGTCGGAGTTTAGAACCTGTTTTCAAGGGGTCTTTTCACTGAGTGAATCGCATGAAACCAGAGCATGGTAGAGCCTAGGAGCCCAGTCCTGAACCAGGCACCATCATGCTAGGTGCTGTACAAACCCAGAATGAAAAGAACACTCATCCCCCACATAGATCAGCATCAACGTTTGAACCCCTTATACTTTAGCTCCCTAAGTTAGGCCCTTATTAGCTGAGCTCAAAGAGTAATAACTAGTCACTAGCGCCTTCCTAGACCAGCCACGGGAGAAGGACTTGACAAATGTTGACTCACTGGGTTACACAACTAGTCAGTTGTCAGCAGCAGCAGCACACTCGTAACCAGGAATCTCGAATTCTGCCTGTGGCTCTGGTTCCAGGGGCCAGGCAGGGCGCCGGGTGTCTGAGCTGTCAGGGTGAGTGGTAGGCAGAGGGTCTGCACCCCAGGAGTGTGCCTGGGGACCCCAAGACAGGGACAAAGTCTGGGCTTTCTTCATACTCAGGATCCAGTGGCTGGGTCCCCTCACAGCAATCTGGTGAGTGGCCAAGTGGGGGTGCTCATCTGTCACACAGTGCCAGGCTTTCCCCTAAGGGAGCAGGGGGCACTCACCCAGGGCTGTGGGGCAGGGGGAGGAGTCAGGTCTCTGCTGATGAAGGCTGGTGCCAGTTTCATGCTGGGGGAGGCAGTTTGGGGAGGAGTGCATGCTGTTCCTGGGGGCTGGGAGGTGCCGGGGGGAAGGGCTGCACCCTGATGGGTGTCTTGATCCCAAGGCTGGTGCAGTGGCTGCCCTCCAGTCAGGCTCCAGGAGCTCGCAATATCCCTCGGGTGCGACGCACAGAGACTTAGATCCTCTCATCTGCTGGATGGCTCGGGAGGGCGCTGGCTGACTGGGGAGGGGCAGGAAATGGTCCCCCTGCTTCTAGCCACCAGCCCTTCTCCCAGGGGTGACGGGGCTGTGGGAGGGGCAGGGATGCAGCTGGCCCAGAGCTCAGGGCTGCCCAGCCCATGGCCGAGCTGGTGGCCCATGTCTCTGCCCTCACTGTGCTCTGGCCCCTGGCGGCGCAGAGTCAAAGGGCCATTCTCCAGCCAGGCCCATGCCAGTTGCAGGCGGCCCTGGAAGAAGGGAGGGGGCTCTGCCCAGGAACTGGCTGGAAAAGATGCGGAGAGCGACTGTGGAACCCAGCTGAGGGGATGGGGGTGTCTGCCCGCCCCACTGATCCCAGCCCAGTGGTCCCAGTGTTGCCTGCTCCCCAGTGTCCAGAGGGGATGCTACTGGCTAGGACCCACAGCCAGAGCAGGTGCCTGATCTGCACCCTCAGCTCACCCCGTGTGGGGACATGGTTATGGGAGAAGAGGCTCTTTCACGTCATGGGGTCGGCCAGTGGTGCCTTCCGGGGCAGCAACAATGACGCGGCCTGTGTGTTTTAGACAATCTTCCACCACAACACCCCCACCCTACTCCTGCCCCATGGAAACTTTGCTGAGTCCCCCTGCCCCCACCTCTCCGCTGGGCACAGAGGAATAGAGACGAGGCACTAGCCCCACCTTGGTTCCAACAGTGCACTCAGATCATTCCCAAATCCTGCTCCCACCACCCCTGCCCAGGAAGTGCCCTCAGCTTTCTCCACCATACGCCGCCCAGGGCATTGCTGGGCCACACTCTGCACCCAGGAACTGCAGGGTGAAAGGTCCCGTTGGTGCCGCCTGGCTAAAGCACTGACATGTTGTTCAGTCTAATCCAGCCCCAGTCAGCAAAATTCACATTGTCGGCGAGCAGGGTCAGCACCTTCCTCTGCTCTCACTTCCCCAAACTCCAGGGCAAATTGGGCCCCTCGCTGTTTGGATTCAGCTGATTCAGCTTACTTGGAAATCTGGGCCCTATGACACCCACTTAACCCCCTAATAGCACTAGTCAGGGCGCGTGCTCCTCAGGTCAGAGATTGTCTCTCACTCTGTGTCTGGGCAGCACCCGGCGCGACGGGGGCCTCTGGCCAGTTCACCCCAAGGGGCAGATGGTCTGGGCCGGTCTGGGCCTGGTGCTGGTTGGCTGCTGGCCCCAGCCCTCCCCCGGCCCCCTGAGAGTCTATTCACCTCAGCTGCACTCCCCACCAGCTCCTCACCCCCCCAGCCCTGCCCCCTCGCCCCCCATTAGTGGGTCAGGCCCCAAGGCCCCGCACGGTTCCACAGGGCCAGGCCTGTAGCCTCCATGGTGCCAAGCCTGGGCCATCAGCCCCAGCCCCCTGTCTCTTCCCAGGGCCCTCTGCTGCGCGGCCAGGCCAGCTTGGGAACCAGGTCCGTGTTCAGGGCAGGAGCCGAGCTCTGCAGCAAACCACGGACACCCTGGCTCCAGAGTGCCCCCCTCTGGCCCAGCCCAGCAGCTGCTGTTTGCACAACCTGGAATTGGAGGCTGCCTCATCCACCCCCCCTCCTGCTTCACCCCCCGCCCCACAGGGATCAGTGGGGCCAGGGGAGGGGCTGGGTGAACGGTATAAAGAGGAGCTGGGAGGGACTCAGCTGACTAAGCCCATCACTGGGGATCTGGTGTGAGCATCTGTCAGTGAGTGACGGCACACCCTGCTCCTGCCCCATGGAAACCCTGGTGAGTCCCCCCCACCTCCTCCTGCCCCATGGAAACCCTGGTGAGTCTCCCTTGTCCCCCCACCTCTTGGGCCATGGAGCCCCATGGTTGACCCCTCTGCCCACCTGTCCCCTGCCCCAAGTAATCCCATGTGTGTCCCCTCTGCCATTCACCTACCCCCCACCTCCCCGACCCATCAAGCTCCAGGGGATTCTTCTCTGCCCCATCTCCTGTCGGTGGCATATCAGGGGCTAGGGGAATGTGGCTTGGGGGGCTCTAGGTTTCTGCGTAGGGCCTGGGGGAACTGATGCTGCAAGGTCCTGTGCAGGTGCCGGGACAGATGCCCAGGGCTGGACTCCTGCTGCTGCCCCTTCTCCTCTGCTTCAGGCCAGAGACCGCCGGGAGCATCGACCCGAATGCGCTCAAAGCCATCGTGGATCACGTGCACAAGTGAGTGACCGGCCTAGGGTGTGTGTGTTTGTGTTTTGGGCCTGCCCCACTCCCCTAGCCACAAAGGAGCAGCAGGGACCCCTTGCGTCTGCTGGTATCACAGAGTTACCTAGAGCCACTGCCTCAGCACCGGTGATTCTGGGGGTGCAGGAGAGAAATGGAGTCCAGAGCTGGGAGGCGTGATTCTGGGGTGCAGGGGGGAGATGGGGCCTAGGGCTGTGACGGGAGTTTCTGGAGGTGCAGGGGGAGGATGAATGTTTGTGGGCTGTGCAGGTGTTTGCACAGTTCATGCTCATTAACCCCATGCTCAGTGTGTGATTTCCCCTGGGTTTACCCTTGCCCTGCCCCCCCTCCCCCAGGTATCGCCCTGTCACCCGTCCCACCCCCACTCATCAGTATGCAGTGGCCATCTCCTTGCCGCAGTCCATGTGCAAGGGCATCAGCCCGAGTGAGCTGGAGGAGCACCTGCCCATGGCCGAGCTCCAGGCGATGAAATCCAAGCTAGAGACGGATCTTCTGTATGAGGGGGATCACATCGTCGCCGCCAAACCTGACACAAGTGGCCAACGCTCCCTGCACTCTGAGTGGCTGATGCTCAGCCTGGACCAGAACGGGGTGAGTCCCGTCTCCCGCCTCCTGGACAAGGCCCGGGGCCAGACCAAGTGCCAGGAGACTCGCGCCTTGGACGAAATGCATGGCAACAACCGCTACACCAGGTCATTTCCAAACAACCCGTGCGGCTGGAACAGCTGCTTTGTCTTCTTCACCTATTATGCCCCCTGCCTGAGAACCTGCCTCAGCTTGACGGATGACCACCGCATCCAGGAACTCATGGATGGGATCTTCAGCGCCATAGATGAAGACCATCGCGCCTTGGCCTTCAAGGAGGTTTTCGGTCAGGACATAAATCGGGGGAAGCAGCTTGTATGGAACTCGTGGCAAACGCTCTGTAACGTGCCCATATACCAGTGCAATGACCAGGGCTGCCAGAGCTGTGAGGAGAAGGACGTCAACAAGAACCTCTGCCTAACAGCAGTGAAAAACCCAGTCACGCCAGCCCCAAAAGCAGACCATGAGTGAGGGCGCGAAGGTGGGAGGAGATTGTAAGAATGCAATCAATCAAAAACCAACCCATCCCTCCGTCAACCCATCCGTCCATCTGTCCATCACCCATCTGTCCATCTGTCCTTCAACCTATCCATCCTTCCGTCCGTCCGTCCATGAACCCATCCGTCCGTCAACCCGTCCATCCGTCAACCCATCCATCTGTCCATCAACCCATCCACCAATCCATCAGCCCATCCATCCATCTGTCAACCCATCCGTCCATTATCCTTCAACCCATCCATCTATCCGTCTGTCAACCCACTCATCCGTCAGCCCATCCATCTGTCAGCCCAGCTGTCCATGCCTCTCACATACCTCTCCTTCTATTTCACTATCTCATTTCAAGGTGCCCATTCCCTGAGTATCTGGGCACTGGGTTTGCCCTGTGATCTCTTCTCCCTCTCTTTCTGTATCTCATTTCCAGGGTGCCCATGCCCCTGGTATGTGGGCCCTGGGTTTCCCCTAAAAAATTGCCCCCCTTTCCGAGTCCAGCAGATGGACTTTCTCTGCCATATGACCCACACCAATAAAGCTTCAGAGCAGTCCTTGGCCTCACATCTCTGCTTGTGTGTCTGTCTCCTTCCTCCTTGGAGATGCCAGCTCCCCTGGGATCACCACTCTGCAGGCTGTATCACCCCTTCCATCCTCCAGACTGCAGTCCCTCATGCTCCCTATGCCTGCCCCACACCACCCCTAAGGGAGCTCCTAGCCCCCACTTCTCAAAGCCTGCACCTTAGATACCCTCAGTGCATGTGATGGGGTGAGTGATCTCCACAGCCCCATGCCAGTCCTGCTTCCTCACCTCCTGCTCCACTGCTGCAAGCCCTGTACCCTCACCCCCTATGCCATCCTCAGGAGATGAAGAACCTGGACTCCTGGGTTCTCTCCCTAGCTCTGGGAGGGGTGTGTGGTCTAGTGGTTAGAGGGGGGCTGGGAGCCAGGACTCCTGTTTCTATCCTTGGCTCTGGGAGGGGAGTGGGGGTCTAATGGGTCAGAGCAGGGAGATGTGGGCCTCAGGACTCCTGGGTTCTATTCAGGGAAGGAGCAGGAGCTAATGATGAAATCATGGAGACCTCCCCCACTGCCTTCTCGTGCCCATGTTAGACAATAGCTGCCCCTTTGCCAGTCCTGACCCCTGCTGCCATCTAATGCCCCAGTATCACTGACTGACAGGGTTACTCCTAACTTTGGACAGCCCGTCTAATAGGTGACCTCCTTATACTGTATTTGCAAGGGTGGGCCCCATGGCACCACGCCCCCAAAACTGGGCCCCCTCACTTCAGTACCCCCATTTCTCACCCAGGCACACCAGAGGGCCCACATGACTTCAGACCCCTGGGAGAGACGAGATTCCTTAGGAACAATCCACCCAGCAGGTTGTCACATCCCGGGGTGCAAACCAGACCAGTGAGGGGATGTGTCACCACCTGCCATGCAACCTTGCCTGCCTCAGTTTCCCCCTCTACATAACAGGTCATGTTTCCCATGGTTTCCCCGCTCATAAACTTGGAGTCTTTACACGTACCAGCCCGTGGAATAGTGTTACCATGAGGTCTTGTGACATAGCTTCATTCACCATTTCTATCAACGCAAAAGGGCCCACCCAAGAGTGTAATATTTTGTATTTTTTCAAAGGGCTTATCACCAACGCCGAGTCCCCATTTCAAAAGAGCATTCACACATGTGTTGGTCCTAGCAGGCCTTTTGTTTACACTGACTGTCCCTGAGTTTAGTCTGAGCCATGTCCGTCATGGCTCACCCGCTGCCTCAGTTTCCCCTTCCCAGGAGTCTCTGATGAAATCTAGGTGTCCCCTCACTTTCCTTGCATAGGAAAGATCAAATAGGGAGAAATCTGTCAATTTTGGGGGCACCTCCCTATAGGCAAACAGGGTAGCCTTTCATAGAATCATAGAATCTCAGGGTTGGAAGGGACCTCAGGAGGTCATCTAGTCCAACCTCCTGCTCAAAGCAGGACCAAACCCAACTAAATCATCCCAGCCAGGGCTTTGTCAAGCCTGACCTTAAAAACCTCTAAGGAAGGAGATTCCACCATCTCCCTAGATAACCCATTCCAGTTCTTCACCACCCTATTAGTGAAAAAGTTTTTCCTAATATCCAACCTAAACCTCCCCCGCTGCAACTTGAGACCATTACTCCTTGTTCTGTCATCTTCTACCACTGAGAACAGTCTAGATCCATCCTCTTTGGAAACCCCTTTCAGGTAGTTGAAAGCAGCTATCAAATCCCCCCTCATTCTTCTCTTCTGCAGACTAAACAATCCCAGTTCCCTCAGCCTCTCCTCATAAGTCATGTGCTCCAGCCCCCTAATCATTTTTGTTGCCCTCCGCTGGACTCTCTCCAATTTATCCACATCCTTCTTGTAGTGTGGGGCCCAAAACAGGACACAGTACTCCAAATGAGGCCTCACCAGTGCTGAGTAGAGGGGAATGATCACATCCCTCGATCTGCTGGAAATGCCCCTACTTATACAACCCAAAATGCCATTAGCCTTCTTGGCAACAAGGGCACACTGTTGACTCATATTCAGCTTTTCGTCCACCGTAACCCCTAGGTCCTTTTCTGCAGAACTGCTGCCCAGCCATTCGGTCCCTAGTCTGTAGCACTGCATGGGATTCTTCCGTCCTAAATGCAGGACTCTGCACTTGTCCTTGTTGAACCTCATCATATTTCTTTTGGCCCAATCCTCTAATTTGTCTAGGTCCCTCTGTATCCTATCCCTACCCTCCAGCGTATCAACCACTCCTCCCAGTTTAGTGTCATCTGCAAATTTGCTAAGGGTGCAGTCCACACCATCCTCCAGATCGTTAATGAAGATATTGAATAAAACCAGCCCCAGCACCGATCCTTGGGGCACTCCACTTGATACCGGCTGCCAGCTAGACATGGAACCATTGATCACTACCCGTTGAGCCTGACCATCTAGCCAGTTTTCTATCCACCTTACTGTCCATTCATCCAGCCCATACTTCTTTAACTTGCTGGCAAGAATACTGTGGGAGACTGTATCAAAAGCTTTGCTAAAGTCCAGAAATAGCACATCCACTGCTTTCCCCTCATCCACAGAGCCGGTTATCTCATCATAGAACGCAATTAGATTAGTCAGGCATGACTTGCCCTTGGTGAATCCCTGCTGACTGTTCCTGATCACTTTCCCTTCCTTTAAGTGGTTCAAAATTGATTCCTTGAGGACCTGTTCCATGATTTTTCCAGGGACTGAGGTGAGACTGACTGGCCTGTAGTTCCCTGGATCTTCCTTCTTCCCTTTTTTAAAGATGGGCACTACATTAGCCTTTTTCCTGTCATCTGGGACCTCCCCCGATCACCATGATTTTTCAAAGATAATGGCCAATGGCTCTGCAATCTCATCGGCCAACTCCTTTAGCACCCTCGGATGCAGCACATCCGGCCCCATGGACTTGTGCTCGTCCAGCTTTTCTAAATAGTCCAGCTCATAGATTGTGCTCGTCCAGCTTTCATCCCACTCTTGATCTCTCTTATTTGTGTACCTTCCCAGCACACATTTTAGAGTCCCACTGACCCTCTCCACCAGACCATTTGCTCTGGGTGATGGGGGCGAGTTTTAGTTCTTTCACCCCACACAACTCACTGAATAGCTGAGACATGACATGTAACCCATGGTCAGATCAATCTCTTGAAGGGAAACCCATTCCGCTAAAACTAGAGAAAAGGGCTTTGGCCACAGAATCAACCTCTATGTTCGCCTGAGGCAGTCGCTTGAACTACATAGTGGCAAAATCCACCCCCACCAGGATGTATTGCTTCCCTCTTTGGGCAGGACGTGGCACAGGGCCCACAATGTCCATGTAAAATGCCTCTTGTATCACAGGCAAGGGGCACAGGGGAACTTCCTGGGGTCCTGCAGCGCTTTTCCTTCGTTGACATCATTCACAAGACCCACACTAATTCCTCACCTCTGTCTGTCTCGCCGGCCAGTAGAAATGTCCCTTTAACTTCTCATAGGTTCTCTGGGCCCCTAAGTGACCAGCAATGGGACAACCATGTGCTTGCACCATTAATTCCCCACAGTGAGGGGTGGGCCCAAGCAACTACTTATAGGTTTTCTTTCCTTAGGCGCCTACATATTCAGTCTCTCATCTGCTTCAAAAAACATCTACCCATTTTCTCTTCCTGGGGCCCCCTCTGGAACTCTCTGCAATGGGGTCCATCCTTCGTTCATCCTCAAAACACTGGCAGCTGATATCTGGGCCTGGGCCTTCAGTCACAGGGGTCACCTCCGCCCCGGCCCCGAGGGTCACAGCTTTTCTCTGCCATGCGGGGGCCAGCTTCAGCCCAACAAGCATCCCAACAGGGATCCCATGCAGCACCCCAACTGTCCAGGCACCTCTAAACCTTCCCATTCCACAGGCACCTTGGCTAAAGGGATGGGGATTTTATGGCATCCCGCTACCAGAAGCCCCACCGTTTGGTCAGGTAACTTGTCAGTCTTTTGGACCACGCTTCCCTCGACCAGGGAGATCTGGGCTCCGGTGTCTCTCTGCCCCACGCTCTCCTTGTTATTTACTCCAGCAACCTTAATAAATTCCATATCCAAATTCCATATCCACCCCGCAGGATCTTCTGGGGCTCCTGTCTCAGGGACAACCGCACTAACGTGGGGCTTAGTTTCTTTTAGCTCAGGGCACTGATTTCTCAGGTGCTCGGCAGAGTTCAAGTGAAAACAACTTTTTGGACTGTCCTCCTTCCCTGAGGACTGTCCCCCCTTTCCACTGGGTTTGTGCCCCTCCTTCTGTGACTTCCGCTGATTGGACATCTGGGGTTGCACAAAGGCATCCCCCAGAGTGGCCATTTTTAATGCAGATTTTAAAGATTTATCCTATTCTCTATTCCTAATCTCGTCAGTGCATATTGTGACAGAGTCACAGGTCCGACGCTCTGGCACTGCTGTGTATGAAGCCAGGCAGGACTCTGGGTAGCGTGACTCCCCTCAGGGTTTGCTGTGCAGGGCAAAAGCCTCCTCGGCTACGGCCTTCCTGGTGTGACCTCAGAAAATTCAGCACCCCTGTTCTCACCGTGCACTTCCCCTTAACGGGGCTCCTGGGGAAGCCAGAGGGCCCTGCACCCAACTCCACAGTTAGCAGTGACTCTCAGCCACCATTGTAAAACACAAGGGTTTATTAGTTGACAGGAACACAGCATAGAACAGAGCTTGTTAGCGCAGAAATCAGGGAGTTTCAGCAAAGTCCGTCTTGAGGGGATGCCCTGGACTCCCCCTTTTCCACTCCCTCACAACAGACTGCCCTGGATCCTGCTGCCTGGCCTCCCACATGATCATTGCTCCTCCTCCGGTCTTTGTCTCGCTTCCCGGGAAAAATGTCACCTGGTTCCACCCCCCCTCTCAGGTCTCAGGTTACGAAGGCATCGGCCATCTCTTACTTGCAGGCAGCTGGGCAGCCTCACCTGCCTCGAGGGCCTCAGCAAAAGTCACAAACCCATTCCCACCATGTACCCGTTGGTGCAGTACGTAGGGAAACTGAGGTACATGCAGAATTAGTATAGGATGGTAAGACTCACATGCAACATTACAAGGTGAAAGTCCCCACCCATATACTTAGGAAATATTCTTGAGCCAAGACATCAAACAATTGGTTATAATCTTCAGCCCCCTTCCCCTTTACCTGTTTTCTCATTCGATCACACATCTTCCGGGCATATTCGCTATGATTCACGCCAGCACTTTTCTTGAGATTTCTAAATCTCAACCTGTGAACTTCAGGAGTACTTTGAAACCTTTGTAAAACAGCGTTCTTCAATTCAGAATATTTCAAAGCTTCCTGACTTGGCATTTCAGTAAATACATTTCAAGCTTTACCAGACAGTTTTGCAATCAGAGTGGGGACTTTCTCATCCTCAGGAACGTTATGAACCTCACGTAGCCCTTCAAAAGTGGTGAGGGATTCCTCAGTGCAGTCTGGCTCTTTGTCTGCAGGACAAAGCTGAAGGTTCCTTGAGTGGAGAGAGATGTTGGTGACTCTCTGGAATCTTTTCATATTTTTCTATCAGCTCCAGGTTGTATTTCCTCTCTTTCTCTTCAGCTCTTCTGTCTTTCAGCCCCATGACTCTTATGGGCTTCAGCTTCTTGCTGTCTCAGCTCCAGGGCTCGCCTGTGGGCGCTTCCTCTACAAATGCTTCTCTCAGTCTCATTTCTGCCTGCCACTTCTGGAGTTCCTGTTCTTTCTCCCTTTCTTCTGCCTCCAATCTGGGTAAGTGGAGCTTTGCAGCTGTTTCGCTGATGCTCATTTTCTAGCTCCCTTACCTGAAATAAGCAAACAGAAAACAACAAACTGTAACCTCCCTTTGACTGTTCCCATCCGCCACAACTGAGACTCACTTAAAATAGCTATCTTTAGGATATAGATATTCAGGCCTGTCTGCAAAGGCCTATACTTTAAGAATTTAGGTGTATTCTTATCACTTAGCTAGTTATAGAGGTACAAAACAAGAATCAAAATCAGTCTGCCTGTTTATAGGCCTTCTCTCACTATGATAGTCTAAGGCCTTGTTCTTAGGCTAAGGCCTCTGGCTAAGCAGCAGAGGCAGCCATAAACTGGGAAGCGAACGGTCACATCCTCACCAATCACACTGAAATAAGGTAGTTTTGGGCTGTTAGGAAGGTGATCCAATCTGTCACCTCCAGAGAAAGGGAAAAGCCTAGAAAATTTAAAGAAAACTTACTTTGATAGCATCCGGTCTGGCAACAACTCACTTAGCAATAGCTGGAATGTGAAATCCTCATCTCTTTGTTGTTCTACCACTGTAATCCTTGCTTCCCTATTGTTTGTCTGTATAATCTCTGTCTGGTTCTGTGATTGTTTCTGTCTGCTGTATAATTAATTTTGTTGGGCGTAAACCAATTAAGGTGGTGGGATATAATTGGTTAAATAACCATGTTACAGTATGTTAGGATTGGTTAGTTAAATTTCAGTAAAATGATTGGTTACGGTATAGCTAAGCAGAACTCACGTTTTACTGTATAGTCTGCAGTCAATCAGGACGTAAGAGGGAGGAACTGGAATCATGTTTCGCTAAGGGGAGGAATGGGAACAGGGACTGGGGGTGGGGGAATTGGGATCATGTTTTGCTAAAGGGGGAAATGGGAACAGGGGATGGGAACAGGAACAGGGACACAGGCAAGGCTCTGCGTTGTCAAAGCTGGGAAGGGGGACACTGAGGAAGGAAACTGGAATCATGCTTGCCAGAAGTTCACCCCAATAAAATTGAATTGTTTGCACCTTCGGATTTCGGGCATTGCAGCTCTCTGTTCATGCGAGAAGGACCAGGGAATGGGAGAGTGAATGGATAACAGCTATGCCAGTGCTTAAAGTGTAAATCTCATCTGAAACCACAAGCCGTGCATACACCCTGCTTACTGCACCCCTGGGACATACCCACTGGGACATACCCCTGGGACGTGTCCCCTCACCTCTGTAACCTGGGGTGCCTTTTGCATTGCTGCGCTGTGGTAGCTACCACCACTCCTGGTCTGCTCACACCCAGCCTCCAGCAGGTAAGTCACTCCCAGTTATATTGGGTGAGTGCTGCCAGCCACTCCTGGATTACACTGCAGAGTGACACCAGCACACTCCCAGTCCCAGACTTTTCCCAGAAATGTGCATTTTGTAGGGCCCGGCTCTCTCCTGGACAACACAAGCTCATATAAAATCTATCATTTTATTAATAGAAAATAATATGCACAAATCCTGTTCTCTCAAATGGAGTTTCCCAAACACTTCAATCCGAACACATTGGTTTAGATAAAATGATGACACAAGTTTATTAACTACGAGATTGATTTTAAATGAATCCCTGTTATGAGGCATAAGAGTCAGAATTGGTTAGAAGAAAAATAAAAGTAAAACACGACAAAGGCCTAAATTAACAAACTAGAGTGACTCCACAGCCAGGTCTCTCACCACATGTTCCAGCAGGTCGTATGGGCTGAACTTTGTTGAGTCAGGATCCCTCCCACAGTCCAGTGCTGCTCCCTTTGTTCTTCAGGTGTCGTGGGGACCGTGGGTGAGCGAAAGGGAGGGATGATTTGGGGCTTTGGCCCTTCCTTCTTATAGCCCTTTCCCTTCTTCGAGAAGCTCCAGCTGAGGTCCAGGAGACAGAAAGTCTGTGTGGATGGGAACCCCAACCTGCTTCTTTTTAAGATGGAGATTTTTTGCCCATGTCCCTTTTCCTGCCCATGAAGAGCCATTTATCAGGTGATGGCCCATTGGCCTTCTTTACACCTGGCTGAGGCATCAGTTTGCCTGATAAATAATACACCTCTACCCCTATATAACGCGACCCGATATAACACAAATTCGGCTACAACGTGGTGAAGCAGCACTTTGGGAGGCTGCACACTCTGGTGGATCAAAGCAAGTTCGATATAACGCGGTTTCACCTATAACGTGGTAAGATTTATTGGCTCCTGAGGACAGCGTTATATCGGGGTAGAGGTGTAATTAATAAATAATTTTAAAACCACCCATGTCTGGGAATGGAAGAGAAGCTCTTTGAAATAAGTGTCCCCTTCACACTCTTCAAGATCACTGGCTCCAACACTCAACTGCCTGAGGGAACTCAGTGGTGGTGCATTTGATGGCAGATCAAGAGGTTTCTGGTTCAAATCCAGGTGCTCTCTTAAATGTCCTCTTTTTTAATTGAACTATATTTTCATATCCATCTCCTGTATGTTCAGGAGTTCCGCTGAACGGGGACGTGAAATGAATTTAATCATTCAACATTTTTCCTGTTAAAACGCACAAACACTGAGCAAACCTGTCCATCAGCTGAAATCCGTTCCAGTCCTCTGAGGCGCTAGTTTGTTTTCATTCTTTAAGCAAAGATAGACTATGACTGTACATTTGCAGGTCCTTGTTCTCCACGAGTGATGCTGTGCAGAAGAACAAGAACCACATCCAGCTGGGGTTCAGGAGTTAGCAGAGACCAGCAGCACCTTGGCTCCTTCCCAGTCAGCCAGCAGTAGCTGGGCTCCAGGAAAAGGCAGAAAAACCAGCCCGTGGCTCTGAGCAGGAAAATAGCCCCCAAGAAGCTGGCTAGAGCTGCCAGGATCCCCAGAAAGGCCACCATGCCCATGTCCAGGAATAGTTCTAAGAAAGTGGTGGCTACAGCAGGGACAAAAAAAGGAAGAACCTCCCCCCCTACAAAGGTCAAAGCTGCCAAACCCCAGAAGGTGGTCAAGAGCCCTCTGGGAAGCAAGACAGGGGAAGAGCAAGGCTAAAACCAACCCCAAAGCCAGGGCTAAGAAGGTGGCCCTGAGAAAGAAGTGAAGCAATTTCCATGGGGATAACTCCTGTTCCCCAAATGCTCTTTGAAGACTGACAGTGGACCTCCCAGAAAGAGCCAGATCCCACAGGACAAACAGCCCCACAGAGAGCAAAGTGAGGTGGTGGCAGTGAGGGGTGTGTGAGAGGAGGGTGTTTCTCTTACACAGGGGAAGTGTTGCATTATGGGAAGCACCTTCCAGGTGAATGCAGCCCTGACAGGGGATCTGCCCATCGCTGCTACGTGAGTCTGTGATCTGCTTCTGCTGTCTGAGAGAGACACTCGCTATCTGAGGCATAGCTACGCAGCACATCTGTGATGAGGACAGGTTACAAATGCTGGGTTCAATGACAAAGGAGGTTGGGGAGGTTCTGGAAGGGTCATAATACTCAGACCAGGGGCCTGACTTTCACTTCTCCTTTGTTTTCCATCACTCATTCCCTAACAGCCCCTCCACCCACCCAGAGTCACAGCCCTCTCCATGTCCCACACACACTCCATTGGCTCCAGCCTCTCTGGGACTCCCCCAGCTGGGGGCTTGTCTCTGCATCGCCCCAGCAGGGAAGGAGAGAGGCTGAAGGAGGACAAGAGACAGGTGGGGCTAGACAGGAATGGAAGAGACACTTCCTCCTCCTCGTCCTCCTCCTCCTCTTAAGAGACACCTTAAGCTCACCCTTGAGAAGCTCCAGGCCCAGGTGGTTTAAACCAGTCACCGTCCCAGCGGAGGGAAGCTGCGGTGGTGAGTTTGAGCTTTACCTGGAGCACTGTCTGGTTTCTTTAAGCAAATGGCATCTGCCATTCATCCTGCCCTGTGGAAAATACAATTCCAGCTCAGAAGACACTGAGAAAGGGAGACATCCAGGTCAGTCCCCTTCACTTGGTACTTTGGCTACAGCAGTGGCTCTCAACCTATTTGCCATTGTGGGTGCATATGCAGCTCCCTGTGTGTTACGTGGGCTAGATCCACACAAAGATCCACACAATATATCTATGACTTGTGTGTCTCTGAGAATGTCACGTGGGCCGTGCCTGTGCTGACTGGGCTGCAAGCGGCCTGTGGGCCCCAGGGGGAGAACCCCAGAATGCAGGGCAGAACTTACAGCTCTGTGATACTCTGCTGTCGACTCACCCTCTGTGTCACGCTGGCTCAGTCAGAGCCTGGAGCACTGCCCATCCGGTGAGTCTTGAGCCCTGGCCGTCCTCCATCTACTTCTTCGGGAATTCTGCCCCACTGCGCACCTCAGTTCCCTGTAAGCTGCGCGGCTGCAGCCTATTTAGTGCCGTGCAGCCGCGCAGGGAACCCGCCCAGCCGGGAACTGCTGCATGTGGGAAGGGAGGCCCAACCCCAACCTAGCCCTGGACCTGCTGCAGCTACCCCCCCTGACCCCGCCTCCACTCCAGGCCCTGCCCACATGCCTCCCCTTCCCTCAAGTCCCCTCCCCAGCTCTTCCTGCCCCAGCTCCACCCCATCTCGCCTCCTCCCGCAAATGCTTCCTGTCCCCACTCATCCCCCTTCTTCCTGGAGCTGTTGGCAGTGGGGGGAGGTGCTGGGAGGGAGGGGGAGCAGTTGGTCAGCGGGGCCAGCAGCATGTGAGAGGCGCTGGGGGCCAGGGGGAGCTTGGCTGTCTCGGTGTCTCTGAGCAGCACCCAGTCATTTTTCTCGGTGTCTCTGCACCACCCATGGAGTAGGTGCCTACTGGGGCGACCCTCCCCAGGCCCAAACTCAGCCCCAGACCTGCCATGGCAGGGAGAGGCACCTCCCTTCGCCCCCCCGCCAGCCCAGAGGCTGCTGTGGAGAGAGAGAGTGGGGGGGAGTCCTCTCTCCCTGCTGTAGACCCGGAGCACCCTCCTGCTCCCCAGACCCCTTCTCCTCAGCCCCACCCCAAAGTCTGCACCCCAGCCAGAGCTCTCACCCCTTGTACCCAAACACTCTGCCCCTGCCCTGGGACCCCTCCGCCTCACCCCCACCCCATGAATTTTCTGTGACACATCACCTCCAGATGGGTGCACATAAAATTCATTCTGCACATGTGTGGGCAAAATCAGAGGGAGCAGCCATGCAGGATTCGGGTGCTGCACAGAAGGTTTTTTCTCTGCAGAAAATAGATCCTGCTGGAAATGTGCTGCAGATCTGCCTTTACTCACCAGTGGCTGCTGTCGCATAAGACCAGAGAGCAGCCATGCTCAAGCCCCCGTGGTTTCAACTGCAGAGAGGGAAGAGAAGAGGCTGCGTCCTCCCAGTGCCCTGCCGTTCGGGGCAGGGCAGGAGGCCTAGGATATGGGAGTTGGACATTGTGGGGCACATGAGACTGTTGGGGGTCACAGACTGGGGTTCAAAAGAGCTAGAGGAGGGGACCTGTTAGGATATAGATATCCAGGCCTATCTGTAAAGGTCTATCCTTGAAGAATTAGGTGTATGCTTATCACATAGCTAGTTACAGAGGTATAAAACAAAGAATTACATTCACAGTCTGCCTGCGTCTAGGCCTTCGCTCCCTAGGACAGTCTGAGACCTTGTTCATAGGCTGAGGCCTTTGGCTAAGCAGCAGCCGCAGCCAGAAGCTGGGAAGCCACCGGTCACATGCCAACCCAGTCACATTGTAATAAGGGGGCTTGGGCATTTGAAAGGCGATTCTGTCCTGATAGTGCCCAGCTGTTGTATCAAGCAGGCAAGGTACTAACAAGCTTCAACAGGACTTTATTCTTACAGTGGAACCCTCTATACCAAGCTGCTGCTGCACCCTCTGCAACTCTCACTCAGCCTCCTCCACTCCTCCCCCCTCCTTCCTGTTTCCTGTCCTTTCAGACTCCCAACAGCCAGTGCTCCCAGTTCTAATAATCACAAGCAGCATCTAAACACCACACCAGCACTGCCAGATAGAGGGACAAATCTTTCGATAGTTAAAGAAAGTTTAATTCCATAGCATCCTCTCTGCAAAGAACTCACCTATCAATAATTGGGATTGTGAAACCTTTCCTCCTCATTATTTTGTCTTTATGGTCCTCACCTCTACATTGTTAATCTGTATGGTCTCTGTCTGGTTCTTTGATTGTTTCTGTCTGCTGTATAATTAATTTTGCTGGATGTAAACCAATTAAAAGTGGTGAGTCAGGGTTCCAACCCTCCTGTTTGTGTGACTTTGCAGTCTACATGATTTTATAAAAATATGCTAATAAGTTAATATAATGTAACTGGACTATGCTTCATGCCAAAGGTCTCTTGTAAGGTATCATTATAAAGCTTATTATCTCCATGCATCTGATGAAGTGGGTATTCACCCACAAAAGCTTATGCTCCAATACATCTGTTATTCTATAAGGTGGCACAGGACTCTCTGTCACAATCTACTGAGTGTGATCATCCTATTTGCACTAACAGATGCCACAGAGAAAGGTGCTTAGTGTTGGAGACAAACTAGTGGACTAGGGGGACCACTGGTCTGATCCAGTCTGGCAATTCCTGTATCGAATTGAAGAGACCGAGAACTGCTAATCTAATAGAATCAAAGAATTGCCAGGTCTGGAATGATGGAATCTCTGCCTTTCCCTGCCTTGTGCCAGGAGTAAGCATGAGCAAGATGGAAATGGCTTCCCTTCCCAAGAAATGGGTATTTTAGCTCTTTTCACAGAGGTTAACAATAATGTTAATTCACTCGTTGCAAAAGAGCATTTCCAAGGATCGCTGGCATCCAGTGCCGTTTGTTCAGATCCTCGGCCTTCGAAGTTGGTTTGGACAATCCCCATTGTGACTTTTAACTCGTTCCTGAACCTTTGTCTGTCTTCGGTTATTGGCTCTTCTTTTCCCTCCGGGTCCCTTCAGCCCGGATCCTGCATCCAGTCCCGACCTTGGGGCTGCGGTGTCGCCAGGTCTGTGCTAGAATTTATTGGGCCCTACGAAACCGCCCCCCCAACTTCCGCACTGCCCCCAACGTGACTTGTTTCTGCCCCCAACCTGGGCCCCCCCATGGTCTCCCCCTGCCCTCCCCTCCCCATGGTACGTTACCTGGGGAGTCAAGCAGCAAGGGGGTTAAATGCCTGGCTACTGTGGAGTGGGGAGCAGGGAGCCATGGCAAAGAGGAACTGGTGGCGGCCCCAGGCCCCATGTGTTGAGGGGCCTTGTGCTTCCAGGGGTTGCGGAAGTGAGGTGCCCAGGATGTTACAGAGGCAGGGGCTGAATTTTGCCTTAAAGAGATACCATCCTTTTCCACAAGTATGTCAAAATGGATGTCCTGGTGAATCCCAACTCCCGCTTCCCCTGGGGATCAGCTGTGCCTGAGCCTAGCAGAGTAAAACAGGACATATGCCCTGGGGCCTGGAGGGAGAGCCTGTCTCCCACCACCCCATGTCTCCAAGGGGTTGGCTGTGTGACTGCTTTCCTCTGAAAGGTCAGCTGCATAGTTCACTCTCTGAGGCTGAGTTCCAGGCTGGTGGCCTGGGGGAGAGTTGGGGGCAGGGATTGGTTGAGTCAGCCCCTCTGTGTGGGGCATCCATCCCCAAGTGACCAGCATGAGGACGTTCCTGTGCTAACAACATGACTTCCCCAGGGTGCTCCTGGGCACACTCACCTGCTGAGAGGGTTGCTCAGGGCTTTGGTTCTCTCCCACTGGAGCTTTCCTAGACATTTTCCATCTTCTTCAAAAGGCCTTTCCGTTTTCCTTTCCTGGAGCCCCCTCTATGCCACCATTCCTGGTGCTCTCTAGGGCCACTGTAGCAGAGTGCTGCTGCAAGGGCACCTAATTGGCCCCTGCTCAGCCAGCCCCAATCAGGGGAAATAAATTGGGGCTGGGGAAAAGGCTTGTGCCTGGCCTCTGGAACTGGCTGCACCTGTGGGCCTGCTAGTAGAAGAGCTATAAAGGCTGGCTGACAGCCAGTGCAAAGTGGGGAATGGCCAGGGAAGGGGCAGTCTCCAGGCTGAAGGGAGACCTGTGTGTTTGTAAATAGTATCGCTGGTGGTGGGAACTGTATGTAAATAAAAGCCACGGGTGCTGCAGTAAGAAAAGCCTCACAGTGCTCTATTGGTAGAGAGGAAGAGCTCAGCAGGGGGGTGGCCCAGGAAAGGACCCGGTTACAGCCATGACTATGCTTTCCTCACCTGCAAAACTCTGGCTGTGGAAAATTGGAACAGCTTGTTCAGTGACAGGTACCTCTTCAACTCCTTTGTCTCTGTGGGCACTGGGCAGGCTGCCTTCTGCTGCATGGCAGGAGTTCATCTCGGCGCCTCCCTTTGCTGCTGGAGATACGCCGCTTCTCTCTACTGCCGGGGTGTCAAAGAGACTTTCTCTGTCTCCCTTAGTAGCTTCTGGGATTTCTTCCCTTCTCCCTGGGATCTCAACACAAAGATGCATTTTGGCTGCGGGTGACCACATCCACACCCTGAGCCACATAAAAAAGTAATTTCCAATAAGCATGTCAGCGGGGAACTCGTCCACCGCCCCCACTTGTCAATCACTTTGTAAACCATCATCTTCTGTGTGCACCACGGCTAAAGGGACAAAACTCCTAGATCGTCTTCTTAACACAAGCTCTGCCATTGCGCCAGGCGATGGGTCAGATTTTGGAAACACACTTGGGATCACCTGTAAGGATTTTTCCTTCCTTTAAAGAGGGCAGAACCCAAACCCCATTCAGAAAACATGGGGAATCTTACAGTATATTCTTCCCACATGGTCCCCTTTGTAAAGCCCATCTATCGGAGCCTCCCTTAGCACAAGAAAATGAGGCCACGCAGTAGTAACCACACAAACAAGACTTTATTTACTACGGGGAAAAGGGCTAGGATAGGATAGAGAAGGGTTAACAAAACTTTAACTCTGGAAATGCTCCACTCTCCCAAACAGTTACACCCCTGAGGTAATGTTGATGTTCTCTCTCTTCTCTTGCAGGGGCAGCGATGGACGGCTGCTGCTCTCTTGAAATTGGACATCAGGGACGGACTTCGATGAGGGACACAGGAACGGGTGAGTAGACCTAACTAAAACCCCTCCCTATCCCTCTTTGCGTCGTCTCTGTCTGGATGTTAGACTCTATCTATGTGGATTCAATCCATGCGTGGGAGTGTGCTTCCCATCCCAAAATAATATAGCACATGGCAAAAGGTCACCACATTCTTTTCCGAAGTCCAAGATTGCTCCCTATAGATAATCCAAAACGTCGATGCCTTTCTTCCCTTCTTTTGGCAGGGGCAACCAGCATTCTACAACCCGGAGACTGGATTTGACCGATCGGGGGATGTTCCGGGACAGGGTGACTCATTCTGAAGGGGGTTGTGTATCTCCTCTGAGAACTCCCCCCTCTGTCCAATTGAAGTGGGCGTCATCCCTGTAGGACCACCCCGAGAGGGGATTTGACCAAACACAGAAGTAATGTAGCGGAGTGACCTGCCCACAACAGGATCCCGTGGTCCCGCTAAAAAGTCCTCACACCACCCTCTACCAATTGGCGACGGTTTCACTCCCACCTTGGGCCATCACAGAAGGGAAACATGTACCAATCAGAACAGATATAGCCCGAAGGTCTAGGCCATGATTTCTGCAAAACACATCCTTGGAATGAGACGGCCTCTTCCCCACAGTGTTGGGTTGTGACTTCCAGGACGATGCTGCCAGCCACGCAAACATGGAGCTCCAGAGATCTGCGGCTTCTGGCCTTGGCCTTCGGGCACTACCTATTCTGATCCGTACATTTCCCTTCTGGGATGGCCTAAGGGGTGAATGTGAAACCCTGACCAATTAGCAGAGGATGGTGCAGGGATTTCATGGAGGGGTGATGGGCCCCTCTTACGGGCAGGTCACCCCACCATGGCACTTACCCTATCTGGTGAAATCCCCTCTCTAGTTGGTTCTAAGGAGATGAGGCCCACCCCAACGGGGGGGAGTTCTTGGAGGGGTTACATGACCCACTTCCGGATGGGTCACTCTGACCCAGAACTTTTCCCCTTTGCTCAAATCCATTCCTGAGGCAGATCGATGGCAATAAAACACTGCCAGATTGGTAGAGGAGTGGGAGGAGCTCTTAGAGGGGTCACATGCCACTCCTTGCTACTGCTCATGTTTGCATCTTGACCCCGGATGTCTTATGTCATGGGGTCACTCTCATGGTGACAGACGAGGGATGCCTTAGGGGTGACGGGGCAAGGTCCCATGGCTGAAACCAAATAACTGCCCTTAGCCTCAGTGTGCTTTGGCCCAATAGCCAGAATAAAAATGGCTGCCCTCCCACTCAGGGCTGTGGGGCCCAACGACCAGAGTCCGTGCGGCTGCCCTCTCCGTCGGGGCTGTGGGGCCCAACGACCAGAGTCCATGCGGCCGCCCTCTCCGTCGGGGCTGTGGGGCCCAATGACCAGAGTCCGTGCGGCCGCCCTCTCCGTCGGGGCTGTGGGGCCCAATGACCAGAGTCCGTGCGGCCGCCCTCTCCGTCGGGGCTATGTGGCCCAATGACCAGAGTCCGTTTGGCCGCCCTCTCCGTCGGGGCTGTGGGGCCCAGAGACCAGAGTCCGTGCCGCTATCCTGTCTCTCATGCCTGCGTGGCCCGATAGCTACAGACAATATGACTGCTCTCTTCCTCAGTGCTGTGTGGCCCAATGGGCAGAGTCAATATCGCTGCCCTTTAGCACAGGGCTGTCTGGCTGAGAGTTCAGAGACAAGATGGCTGCCCCTCCTCTTGGGGCTGTGCAGTCTAATGGCACATTGGGGAGGTGGGCTGCCACCCAAGGATGGAGGGCGACCAGGACAGGGGGACCCAGGCCCTTGTTACTCCCTGCTGGGTCCTACCCCAGGGCCTAGTCCATACCAATGTGTTTGGCATTGAGTCAGTGGGGATCCAACCAGAACATCCGATGTCACTCATCATGACGATGGCTAGTTCTCCCAGGTTACTTCCTACGAGATGTCTCTAGGCCATGGGCTGGGGGTCTCTGGGCTTCCGGCGTGGGAATCTCCTAGAGACTCCGAGCTCCCTTGCAGGTCTGCAGACACCCGGGGATGGGGTTGGGTCTCGGCACCTCGGGGCTCTGCAGGCAGGGGCTTCAGCTGCTTCTGGACTGGAGCCTACAGTGTGCATCCTCCATTTTTGGCATCTGCCTAGACTGAGCTGAGCTGCTCCCTTTCACACTGGTGCTCCAGTTGTAGCATGTCCGGCAGGGCTGGGGAGGGGCTTGGCTTCTGCCGCCTAGACTGTGAGGTTATGTGTGACTGGTGTACCCCGGCACATCCTACTCTGCCTCTTCTCTCTCCTTCTTCCCATGCAACGGCTGCTTTGCCGTCTCCCAAGAGATGTGATCAGTGGTGGGCTCAGTTGGCTCCTGTTAGCCTCTAGATGTCTGTAAGAGGGAGAAAGGGCAGGAACACAAATCAGAAGAACAAAACCTTCAAGCAGGGTAGTTTTCCACAGCACAAAACCACCGCACTTTGCTAACGCTCATTTGTAACTTCCCTGGGAGCTGGCATTGAGTAAATAGAGCACCCAACCTCCCGACAACCTCCGCTACCCTGTGGGCTGGCAGTGGATAAAGGGAGTCTAGGAGAATTTCTCCTCTCTCCGCCTGGCTCTGATGACTGAGGGAATCATATGCGAGAAGCTCTGTGAATGTAGGGCTCTGTGCAGTGGGATGAGATGTCAGACATGGAGCCCAAAGGTGGGGTTGTCCTGACTCTGCAGTAACTTCATTACAGTGAGAGAGATTTCAGAGCTCAGCTACAGGGTTCTGCCCTGTAACCCTGTGTGGGGCTGGGGCAGAAGTGGGGCAGTGATGCACTCATGAAAGGAGTAGGGCTAAGGGGGGCCCTGTGGTACAGCCACTAAAGCCCCTGTGTGCTGCATTCCAGCCAGGCTCTGCCTGGCTGGGGTGGGGCAAGGCGGCTCCGCGGGCTGCCATTCCTCTCCGCCCCAGCTGCGACGCCGCAACAAGCACCGCGCCGGGGACCTCTGTCCTGGGATATAGCTCAGTAGTTTGAGCATTGGCCTGCTAAACCCAGGGCTGAGAGTTCAACCCTTTAGGGGTCCATTTGGGGGTTTAGTTGGGGATCAGTCCTGCGTTGAGCAGGGGGTTGGACTAGATGATCTCCAGAGGTCCCTTCCAACCCTGCTAGTGATAGTCTATGAGCTGCTCTTGCCTGTAGGCTCCGCCCCCTACAGCTCCTGTTGGCTGGGAATCGTTAATCCTACTCCTAGCCCAGGGGTAGGCAACCTATGGCATGGGTGCTGAAGGCAGCACACAAGCTGATTTTCAGTGGCCCTCACGCTGCCCAGGTCCTGGCCAGCAGTCTGGGGGCTCTGCATTTTAATTGAATTTTAAATGAAGCTTCTTAAACATTTTTAAAATCTTATTGACTTTACATACAACAATAGTTTAGTTATATCTTATAGACTTATAGAAATAGACCTTCTAAAAATGTTAATGTATTACCGGCACGCAAAATCTTAAATTAGAGTGAATAAATGAAGATTCAGCACACCACTTCTGAAAGGTTGCTGATCCCTGTCCTGGCCTGTTCCGATCCTGCTCTTGACTCCTGACTCCGGCTCCAACCCTTGGCTTCCCTCGGCTCAATCGCCTCCACCGTGACCACTAGGCCCCACCACCCCTGCTCCAGCCACTGGGCCCAACCATCCATGCTTTGGTGTCCGACACCAGCGATATGTAGGAGTTGTTCACCTCCGGGCTTTCCATGCGTATGGCCCTGACTTTATCAGCTCTGGTTTTCATCTGCCATTGTCCTGTCCAGTCACATGGCTTTATTAGATCCCTTTCAACTTCTTCAAAGTCTTCTCTACGCCTCACTGACCTACATAATTTTCTGTCATCTGCCAATATCCACCTTGTTGTTCAGTCCCTGTTCCAAAGACACTATTGTACGTACCATAGCAGGACAAAGAGGTCTTCTGTGTCGGTCCCGGTTCCCTAGTCAAATGCAGAACCCGATACGAGATTTCCAAGCTTCTGCAGCCATTTGTAATATCTATTGAGGATGTGCCCTGTGGTCCTGTCAGATATCAAAGGCACTTCCTGAAAAGCTGAAACAAAGAGGAAACGGGTTGAAAGCCCCATGGTGCTGATGTGACTGGTGCCTAGGAAACCTCCCCTTCAGATGGCGATTGCCACATGTTATTAGCTACCCAAGAGTCTGGCGGCAAGAAGCAGCAACCCTGCTACTCCCAAAATAGCCCTGGACAGAAAGGAGACCCCATTCCGTGCATAACTTCCCCCTCCCCCAGCATACACACGTCCACACACTAAAACACAGGCAGGTGGGGGCAACTGTTCTTGGGATGAAACAGAAAAGTGACAACAGCAGAGGTGTTAAATGATCCAACATTTATGCACAGATCTGCAGAGAGATTTAGACTCCTAACGTCTACTGAAATCCTTTGTGGCCCTGTGCCTTCGTTCCTTAAGAGGTCACAGGGAAAGATGTTCCCAATGTGCACTCAGGGGATTTCCTATGAGCTGATAACCAAGTTCTGAGTGGTTCCCTGGCCTGAAATCTCTCCATTACAGGGAGGGCAAGTGATGAATCTTTCCCTACAGAGGGTAATTGTCATATCGTCATCACCCTTAATAATAACAACAACCCTTTTCAGTTCTGTCAGGCCTTCCTTAGAGACGTTCTGACCTCTATGAAGACAGTCTCCCCACGCAGCTCTAAGGCTATGTCTATTCTAGGAGCTAGGGATGGAATTCCCCTGCTCCCATACACATATTGTGGCACCTCGATCAAAGCTCGCATGACCATTCTTCTTCCTTAAACACTGTCCTTAGACAGAGAGGGACACATTCAAACCTGTGTTCAGGCCCTGTGCTGCACCCCTGTACTTCCCACAGAGGCACAAACACACAGAGGTATTTCCTTACCTTCATACAGGTGGGAGATGCCATCTTCATTCACTGTTTCAGACAACAAGTCACAGTAATGGTGGATAGTATTTCCTAGACAGACAATGAATCTCGTTACTTTTCAAATCCTTCGCTGAAAACTGCAAAAGATGCAGCCTTTCTCCCAAGACAGCCCTTGGGAAATTAAATACATTCCTTACATCTGTTCACAAAGCACATTAGATAAAGCATCAGAAGCTTAGAAGTCACTCGGAGACTGATTTCCAAAGGAGACTGAATTCACATCATGCTGGTTTCCCCAAGGCGCAGCCAAAGAGGAGTTGTGGGCAGGGGAAGTTGGTGCGGTCAATACAGCTAAGTTGCTCCCTTCATCTTTGAAGTAATGTTAATTTCTCTCTCTCTCTCTCTCTCTCTCTCTCTCTCTCTCACACACACACACACACACACACACACACACACACACACACACACACACACACACACACACACACACACACACACACACACACACAGAGTTTTAGGTTTCTGGGGCTGTTGGAGGGAACAGAGCAGCAGTCTAGAAAAGGGTTTTGAAGGAAGCAGGTCAAAAAAGATAAGTGAAGTTGCTCTGCTTACCAATGAACAGGGCTGCAGAATGTCTGATTGTTGTCTGTGAGCTTTCCAGGTACTCTAAGGCCTGGAACAGGAATTTGGGGATGTGGCTCTTGTTGTTCTGCATCTAGGAAGAAAGAAGGAAGAAACGCACAATATACAAATGACATGTTCTTCCCACAGCGACTAGTCCAGGGAAGCCAAAGCATAGAGCCAGGGCATGGCAACAGCCAGTATGAGCCCATACGCCATAGCAGCACCCCTCTGGAGTTACTATTGTGTTCTCCAGAACCTCAGCTTTCATTTTCAAAGATAAACGTTTGCAGGTCTGACAGTTGTGGAGAAAAATTTCAAAAATGTGAAGGGATTGTAACTCCTGCAGAAATGAACCAGCAGAGAGCCTGGAATAGAGTTCTGCCACCCGACGGAAGCGGATGGGTACTCAGGGTGTGGGGTTAGAAAGGTGTCCCTCAAGTCCCCATTCACCACTCTCAAGGCACAAGGAATTGACCTACCAAGCACTTCCAGGCACACTTCATGAGCTGTGTGGAGCCATCCCAGGCCATGCTGCAGAACAGCGTCTTCAAATGAGCCCACCTGAGAAAAACTGCGCAGCGGAAGAGCGTCAGTTTGCATCTCTGCAAGAGAAGGTGAGACCAAGAGGGTTCTCACTGAGAGAGGGACAGTCTGGGGGACATGGAACCTTCCCCGTCCCTTGTTCTCCTGCTTTTCCTGCTAGTGGAGATTCCTGTCATTTGTTGCATACAGGAGTGTGCTCAGGAGAGGGAATTGGCTGGAGCGAGCCAGAGCCGTCCTGTCTTTGGATGGTTTGGGGGGGTTGACCAGGGCCCTGCGCTTTGGGGGGCCCTGCACTTCAGGGGGACGCAGGATGTGGGCCATGCTGGGGCCAGGAGCAGTACTCCCGGTCCCACTATGCTATGCCCCACGTCGCCAGCTCCCAGCGTCGTTCGGGAAATGAGGCGGTGGAGGTTTGGGGGGAGGGGAGGAATAGGGATGGGGCAGGGGGCGGAGCAGGGGTGGGAAGAGGTGGGGTGGCACTTGGGGGAAGGGATGGAGTGGGGGTGGGGCTTAGGGCAGAGTAGGGGGTGTTGTCCCAGGCCCTGCGTCCCTCTATGGACGGCCCTAGAAAGATTCATAAGAGATCTCCACAGCTCAGTCCTTACGTGCAAAGAGACTGCACGAGAGCGTGAGTCAGCTTTGGGATCCCAAAGAGTCGGAACAAAGGGGCCCCAGATCAGGCTTCCCTCCACATCCCAGCTGGCCCAACAAAAGAGGGCAACGTCCGGTGAATTCTGGGAAGCTGGGACCTGGAGAAGTTCTCTCAGGAGCTCCAGGGAAGAAGTCAGGGCAGCTGCACCCACTTTCCAGAAGGCTGTGGGCAGATATCAGCTCCCTGAACCGAAGGGCACTTACAGATCTGTGCTCCCTTTTCTCTTGCTGCCTCTTGTTATGAACCTTTGGCTGCAGCAGCCCAAAGGCCTGAGGCCTGTCTTTGCAGGAGAGGGTCAGGGCTCTTTCCCAGAAGAAGGCTTTTATTCCCAATTGTGCTGTGTGCTGTGAGAATGGATGAGGCACTAGGCTCCAGCATGGAGTGAAGCAGGGAGGAGAAGACTCTGCTTGGGCAAGGGGCTCTGGCCATTAATGGATTGGGGGCCCCAGGGGCTTCTGGCTCTTTGCGCTTAAGGAAATAATGACCGTGGCACTTACCAGTGTCACACTCTCATCCCGGTCTTCAAGGTGCAGCAGCAGCGGGAGCAAGCAGTGGATCATTTCCTGCTGCACGATGGGTTTGTCCGGGTCCTTCACGCTGCTCACCACGTTGCCAAGCAGTAAAATGGCAGCGGAGCGCACACTGCCCCTCTCCTGGCAATGACACACAGGGAGTGGGGAAGCCCAGTTAAAGCCAGGCAGGATCAGAGCATAACGTGACAGAGTCATAATCTGCATGCTGCTCCGGTTCCCCCGTGTTAACTGACTTGGCTCACGGGAGCTGTGAGGCCACCAGGCCAGTGCCATAGACATCTTGTGCAGAACAGGGCCTGAGACGCTGTGCAGGGCAGTGCAACCCCAGGTGTCCTAGACACAAATTCTGTCTGGAGAGCACAGAATCCTAGATCCCTAGAAGCTTAGGGGAGAGGGAGGGAAGGCTGCTGGAGACTGGTCTGGGGAAGGGGAGAAGAAGCTGCTGGAGCCTTTCAGGGAGGTGCTGCTACAAAACACAGCAGTTCTTTTGCTCTTCAGTGCCCCTGAGAGATGGGAGATTCTCGACCCACCTCTTTCCTGCTGAGAACCTCCACCTCTTTCAGAGCAGGTGTTCTCCAGACAGCTGGTCGTCTGCCCAGTGCCAGGCCCCCTCTCCCCCATGCCAGGCAGCAGCAGGGGCTGGGAGCATGGCACTGAGGCTCAGGTTTGCGGAGAAGAGCTCTGACAGGGAGGTGGCTGAGCAGGAGATTCCCCACCCATGGCGGGGGCACCCCTTGGAGGCTCCATAGCAGGGCTGAGGGGTGGGAGACAAGGGGATGGCGAGAGAGATACAAGGGCACCAGAGACAAGCGGAGGTGGGGGGAATGGGGTTTGCCTGTGTTTCCCAGCCTTACATCATCAATGAAGGGGCGAAGGCTGACTGCAGTGTCCTGGGAGATGGAGCCAAGCCCCTCCCCATCCAGGAGGTAGATGATGTCTCCAGCTTGATGCATGGCACCCATGACACGCCCTCCATCCCTGTCACAGAACATGTCCATGATTGCTGGCAGCTGGGCCCGTAACAATTGCACCTGCAGGAATGAAGAAGGCAGCTCATTACTATCCTGGATGACAGCCTGGGGCATATGCTGGCCCATCACACTCCAACCTATGAGAAACCATGGCTGGCACAGCCGCCCAACGGGGCACAAAGTCATTCTCCTGTCACTCTCTGCCAGCTGCTCACTGTAACCTTTGTCTTTGCTCATCCGCCTCCCCCATTGCATCACATCTGCAGTAAGGGGTCAGCTCACGGGAGCAGGGACCACGTTGTGCCTTGATTTGCTCAGTAAAGCACCTCCAACATTTGAGTGCTGTGTGTTAAACAACAAGGCTTGTGTGGGGATCTCGCTCTCATTGCTGAGCTATTCGATAGACATCGGCTTCCTCAGTCCCCCAGGCAATCCACGCTCCTCACCTTTTCTGGCTGGAGCACAATACTGCCAAGGCCTCGCAGACTGAGCTGACGTACAATGGGATTTTTATCTTGGGTCCATTCCATGAGCTGCGCCTGGAGCTCTGATTTTGTCAGTACTGTCTCAATGGAAGGGCTCTGGAGAAACTGGAAAGAGCCAAATCAGCTGCGAGCAGCGGCACAGGAGGCAGCAAACAGGGCTGCCAACAGGGGAGTTAGCGTGGGAGTTGCCATTGGAGGAGCAGGTGAGTGTCTTTGCGTCTGTTTGTGTAGTGTTTGTATCTCGCTGTAGAGGCCCAGAGGGGCAGGCTGCTGAAGGGGCAGCTGAGCCAGGATTGGCTGAGCCCTGAGTAGGGGGAGGAGCCAGGCTAGGAGGGGCCTATAAAAGCGGCCGCCCAGCCAGGCAGCGGCACAGCTGCGAGCAGTGGCACAGGAGGCAGCAAACAGGGCTGCCAACAGGGCTGCCAACAGGGGAGTTAGCGTGGGAGTTGGCAGGGGGAGGTGGAAGGGGAGGCCCTGCGCCCCCCAGGGAAGAACACCAAGCGGAGCCAAGACAGCAGCAGCCAGCAGCCATGAGCCAAGTAGCAGAGGACACACCGAGGATGAGAGCATGCAGCAGCTGTGGTATGTACCTGGTCCTAGCGGTGGACCCAGAACAGTACTATATATGCATGAAGTGTCGCCTAATAGAGCTGCTGGAGGAAAAGATCCAGGGCCTAGAGCTGCAGGTGGAAACCCTGATAGAGAATAGAAGGGGGTTTGAGAGGCTGATGGAGCAATGGCAAGCAGTAACTGAGGGGGAACGCCCAGGGGCACAGGGGGGAGCAGGGGCTGAGGCCAAGGAAGGGGGAGCACCAGAGGAGGAAGATGGGCGGTGGAAGCATGTGACCGTGAGAAGCAGGCCAAGGAAAAGGAGAGCCAGTGAGGGGGAAATTGAGCTAAGGAACAGGTTTGAAGGTTTGGAGAATGAGGAAGGAGTACAGCAAGTGGTAGCTGACGGTGAGAGGCCAAAGAAAAAGAGGCGAGCAGCCAGTCCCATAGAAAAAGGGGAGGAGTCGATGGAAGTAGCACCAAGTGTGGGCCCAGGGAGGATACAGGATGGCTTAAGGGGAACCACAAGGGATGATAGGAATGGAAGGAGCTTGCAACCAGGGGGACGGGGATAGGTTAGAGGACCGTGCTGTCCCCAGGCGAAGGCAGGTCTACGTGATTGGGGATTCCATACTGCGAAGGTTGGACAGGCCTGTGACCAGGGCCGATCCGGAGAACAGAAGGGTGTGCTGTCTACCGGGTGCTAAAATACGGGATGTGGACCTGAGGTTGAAAAGGATCCTAAGAGGAGCGGGTAAGAACCCTTTGATCATCCTTCATGTGGGAACGAATGACACAGCTAGATTCTCGCTAGAGAGGATCAAGGGAGACTATGCCAGGTTGGGTAAGACGCTCAAGGAAATTGAGGCTCAGGTGATCTTCAGTGGGATTCTACCTGTCCCTAGGGAAGGGCGCCAAAGGGGTGAGAGGATCGTGATGACTAATAGTTGGCTGAGGGAGTGGTGTTACAAGGAGGGCTTTGGGATGTATGGGCACTGGGAGGCTTTTGGGGACAGACAACTGTTCTCAAGGGATGGGCTCCACCTAAGTAGGGAAGGAAGTAGACTTCTAGGAGGGAGGCTGGCTCATCTGATTAAAAGAGCTTTAAACTAGACACTGGGGGGAGACGGTCGGGAGAGGTCCTAGTGCTCTCCACGCCAAATTTTCACATTGGGAGTGAGGGCAACAAGATAACAACAGATATAGCCAGAGGGGGGCGGTTACGTGTAAGGAAGACGGGGGGGACGGATTCTAGATCTACAAGTCATACTGGAAGTACTGTGTCCCTACCGAGTTGGGTGAAAAGAGTGAGAGGAGCCCAACGGGAAAAATTAGGATGTTTGTTCACCAATGCGAGAAGCTTAGGTAACAAAATGGAGGAACTGGAGCTCCTGGTCCGGGAATTGAAACCGGATATCGTAGGAATAACAGAAACATGGTGGAACGGTAGCCATGACTGGAGTACAGGTATGGAAGGGTATGTGCTGTTTAGGAAAGACCGATGCAAAGGTAAAGGTGGGGGAGTAGCACTGTATATCAATAATGAGGTAAAATGTAATGAGATAACTAGCGCTGCAATGGACAATACAGAGTCTGTTTGGGCAATGGTCACATTGGGGAAGAAAACTACCAGAGCCTCATCCGGGATAGTGATTGGGGTGTGCTATAGACCGCCGGGATCTAGCTTAGAGATGGATAGAGAGCTCTTTAATGTTTTTAAGGAGGTAAACACTAATAGGAACTGCTTGATCATGGGGGACTTTAACTTCCCGGATATAGATTGGGAAACAAATGCTAGTAATAATAATAGGGCTCAGCTTTTCCTAGACGTGATAGCTAATGAATTCCTTCATCAAGTGGTTGCTGAACCGACGAGGGGGGATGCCATTTTAGATTTGATTTTGGTGAGTAACGAGGACCTTGTTGAAGACATTGTTGTAGGGGACAACCTTGGCTCGAGTGATCATGAGCTAATTCGTTTCCAAATAAATGGGAGGATAATCAATAGTGCATCTGAGACTAGGGTGTATGATTTCAAAAGGGCTAATTTTACTAAATTAAGGCGACTAGTTAGGGAAGTGGACTGGGCTAACATATTTAGGGATCTAAGGGCAGATGACGCCTGGGGTTACTTCAAGTTGAAGTTGCAGGAGTTGTCAGAGGTATGTATCCCGAGAAGGGGGAAACGGCTCGTAGGTAGCAGTTTTAGACCGAGCTGGATGAGCAAGCGTCTTAGAGGGGTCATTAAGAAAAAGCAGAAAGCGTACCAGGAGTGGAAAATGGGAGGGATCAGCAAGGAAACCTACCTTATTGAGGTCAGAGGGTGCAGGAAGCTGTGAGAAAGGCAAAGCGACGAGTGGAGATGGACCTAGCGAAGGGGATTAAAACCAATAGCAAACGGTTTTTTAGCCATATAAATAGGAAGAAAACCAAGAAAGAAGAAGTGGGACCGCTTAAAACTTTAAATGGAGTGGAGATTAGGGATAATCTTGGAATGGCACAATATCTGAACGAATACTTTGCCTCGGTCTTTAATGAGGCTAATGAAGGGCTAAGGAATAGTGGTAGAGGGACCGATGGGAATGAAGATATGGGGGTAGACATTACGGTATCTGAGGTAGAAGCCAAACTTGAACAGCTTAACGGAAGTAAATCGGGGGGCCCGGATAATCTTCATCCTAGAATATTAAGGGAATTGGCGAGGGATATTGCTAGCCCGTTAGCGATAATCTTTAATAAATCCCTAAATTCAGGGATTGTACCGACTGACTGGAGATTAGCTAATGTAGTTCCTATATTCAAGAAGGGGAAAAAAAGTGACCCGGGGAATTATAGGCCTGTTAGTCTAACATCTGTAGTATGCAAAGTCATGGAAAAAATCTTAAAAGAGAGAGTGGTTCCGGAGCATGAGGCCGATGGCAACTGGGATAGATTACAGCATGGATTTACGAAAGGTAGATCATGCCAAACCAACTTGATCTCCTTCTTTGAGAGAGTAACAGATTTTTTAGACAAGGGAAATGCGGTGGATCTCATATATCTGGATTTCAGTAAGGCGTTTGATACGGTACCGCATGAAGAACTACTGGTTAAATTGGAAAAGATGAGGATCGAAATGAAAATCCAGAGGTGGATAAGGAGCTGGTTAAAGGGGAGACTGCAGAGGGTAGTATTGAAGGGGGAACTGTCCGATTGGAGGGGGGTTACCAGTGGAGTTCCTCAAGGCTCGGTTTTGGGTCCGATTTTATTCAATCTATTTATTGCTGACCTGGGAACCAAGAGTAGGAGTGGGCTGATAAAGTTTGCGGATGACACCAAGTTGGGGGGTATTGTCAATTCGGAAGAGGATCGGGATATTCTCCAGGGAGATTTAGATGACCTTGTAAACTGGAGCATTAGTAACAGGATGAAATTCAATAGTGAGAAGTGTAAGGTTATGCATTTAGGGATGTCTAACAAGAACTTTAGTTATAAGCTGGGGATGCACCAGTTGGAAGTAACGGAGGAGGAGAAGGACCTAGGAGTCCTGGTTGATCGCAAGATGACTATGAGTAGGCAATGTGATGTGGCCGTTAAAAAAGCTAATGCGGTCTTGGGTTGCATTAGGCGAGGTATTTCTAGTAGGGATAAGGAGGTGCTAGTCCCGTTATATAAGGCGTTGGTGAGACCTCATTTGGAGTATTGTGTGCAGTTTTGGTCTCCCATGTTTAAGAAGGATGAATTCAAACTAGAACAGGTACAAAGAAGGGCCACTAGAATGATCCGAGGAATGGAAGGCCTTTCGTATGAAAGGAGACTTGAGGAGCTCGGTTTGTTTTCCTTAACCAAAAGAAGGATAAGAGGAGATATGATTACACTCTTTAAATATATCAGAGGGATAAATACCAGGGAAGGAGAAGAATTATTTCAGCTCAGTGCTAATGTGGACACGAGGACGAACGGATATAAACTGTCAGTCAGGAAATTCAGGCTTGAAATTAGACGAAGGTTTCTAACCATCAGGGGAGTGCAATACTGGAACAGTCTACCGAGGGAAACAGTGGGGGCGAAGGACCTCCATGACTTTAAGATTAAGCTAGATAAGTTTATGGAGGGGATGGTATGATAGGATAACGGGCTTAGTCAATAGGTCAATTATGTGCCTGGTATGATATAACCTTTTCCAGAGGGTTTGGCTGGAGAGTCTTGCCCGCATGCTCGGGGTTCAGCTGACCGCCATATTTGGGGTCGGGAAGGAATTTTCCTCCAGGGAAGATTGGCAATGGCCCTGGAGGTTTTTCGCCTTCCTCCGAAGCATGGGGCAGGGGTCACTTGCTAAGGAGTGGGTGGATCGGCTTATGTGGCCTGCATCTTGCAGGAGGTCAGACTAGATGATCATAATGGTCCCTTCTGATCTTGAATTCTATGATTCTATGATTCTAACATCGGGTTGAGGAGCAGAGGTCTTCCTGTGGGGTCTGTTCCCTGGACACTCATCTTTACCAAATGGCCACTTACTCCCATACAACGTCTCCGGTGTGTAGGGAGCCAGGTGCTGCTCTTTCAGTTGGTTCAGTCCCAGAACTTAGACTAATGCACAAGTCACAAATAAACCCCCAGGGAAAGGGGAATCTCCAGGCCCCACTGAGTGCCATGGAGCGACCCCTGGGGCAGAAGAAAAGCAGAACCCCAGGAAAAGGTGAGGAGAGAAGCATGGCCTTGGGGTAGCGGAGAAACATCTCCTCTTGTCACATGATCCCATCTAGGCACATCCAGCCAGGAGCGATCTCACCCTGTCTCTCCCTCCCTCTCTGTGCCATGCCCCACCACCACCCATGTGCAGAGAGGAGCTAGCTGGCCGTAAGGCTGCTGAGCTGCTGACAATGTGCCCAGAGCTTACTGGCCTGAGCTGCTCTCCAGAAAGCCCACTTGTGCCTGTCAACTAATGAATCTCACCTCAGTGCAGAAAGTCATGGCGATATTTCTCTGCTCCTCCTCCTTCTCACTCTGGACAATGGTGACGGCCTCTCTGAAGACGGCAGGGAGCTGAGGGTTCTCAAACTCGATCATGGCTCTGGAACATGGAGCAGAAAGTCCCTTGTGGTTATCAAGGGGGAGAGAGAGTTCCTCTCTAGTTGCTGGGCTAAGAAGGCAGCCTGGAACAGAGGAACATTTCACACGGAAATCCCATTCCCGAGAGAGACCCACTGAAGAGGAACCTTTGGGCTCCTACCTTGCAATCAGGCCAACACCCTGCGAATAGTAATATTGTGAAGATATCATGTCCCAACCCTGCTGAAATTGGATGCTGGCAAATTCCTTCCAGTATCCAGGCATGGAAAAAAGAGTCTTCACAGCCTCCACCAACGTGCTAAAGACAAAAAATACCAGTGTCAGGCAACGAGATCAGCCCCAAGCATGGCAAATCTGCACACGCCCTGGCACACACAGCATGGACAGCAGGAGCTAGCCTCCCCGAGGATAGATCCAGTGTGATATCATGGTGCTTCCCTGCCCAATGGGCCCTGTCGACACTGCAGTTTCATTGAGTTTGTAACCAGTTAGTGACACTGTAGCTTCTTAAGATGGTTGATGTCATAACTCAATGCGGTTGAATACTTGATTCTTTACTGTGACAGGTAACAGGACTCAAGCGGGCATGTGGGGCTAGATCCTTAGTCGGTGTAAGCGAGTCTGGGCTAACTATAGCACCCGACCAAATGATGGCCGTGAACAGCCCACATGTGTTTAGAAGAACAAATCTGTTCTTCCTTTTCCTTTCAGTCATTACCTTAGGGTGTTGAGGCAGCTGGATCCCTCCTCGGGGCTGGATGTCGTGCTGGCCATGTAGGTCCCTGGCAAGTGCAGGTCCATCACATACTGCACTTGCCTGACACAGAGGATGAGCATCTGGGGATACATTTCCAGGATGGCTTCTCGGTATCCCCATAGGAAAAGGACCTCGTAAATGGTCCTCATTGCCTGGAGGGGGGAAAGAATTTCACTCCACTATCCCAATCTGCCGCCTGCCCCCATTGCCATTCGCTATTGTCCTTTTCTCGGGTCTCATTTCCTCCCCAGCCTATTACAAAAGAGGATTGGCTCCTGAGAGGGGAGGAGACATTTGGAGGGTCCTGAACCTTCACCCATTCCTGGAACGGAAGCAGGATGAAGCCCTACAGAAAGGTCAGAAGAGTCTGGATGATGTTATTCCCCATTATTTCTCTTAATGGTGAAGACTCTGTGCTTTGGCTTTCCAGCCGTGACTGGACGGGCTGAAACCATCCTGAGGAGATCTGTTCTCATAGCCCCAGTGTTTCTGGCCCAGTCAAAAGTAGCAGACATCTCATGATCCCATGCTGGGAAGATCTGTAGTCACAATTTAGAGAGCCAGAAACCTGGATACTTCCAAGAGACACCCGAACTGCACCTGCTCACTAAAGGGCCACCTAGAGCGGAAGACAACAGAGCCAGGGTACCAGCAGATAAACCACTTCAGATCTGTAATTTTTCCTGGGCAAAACCTTATTTACACCTCTTTGGTTTGCTAGGAGGTGGCCAGGACACACTAAGGCCTGGTCTGCATTACAGAGTTATGTCAACGCAAGGCCCCTCACCCAGCATCATCCTAACTATGGAATTTCCTTCCCATCGGCAGAACTGCCCCTTGGTGCCAAATTCATAAGTCCACCTCCACAAGTGGCAGAGAGTCCAGGTCGATGCAGTTACGTCGATGCAGTATCAGCGTAGACACAACGTCGTGTACATCAACTGGCTTTCAGGAGCCTTCCCACAATGCCCCACCCTGACCATACAATCGAGACGAGCGCTTCTGGTGAGGACGTGCACTGCCGACACAAGCAGCAAAGTGCAGACACGCACAAGGGATGGAATTTTTGTGGCGGCTGTATGCCGAGGTAACGCAGGTCGGCTTCATTGTGTAGTGGAGCCATGGTCTGAAGCTAAGAAGGGGTGAAGCTCCCCTCCTACACACACAGATGCACCATCCTCCCCGCGGTGGCAGGTTCTCAAAGTGACACCTCAAATCTCACTTACAGCCAGAGACACATTGCTGCTCTTCTCCTCCCGGCGTCTCTGCTGCAGCACCTCCCTGGGGAGCTGTGGTTCTTCCCCCAAGGCCTTCCACAGCTCAATGGCACATCTGCAGATTCAGAAAGAGAAGTAAGACCTTCCCTGCTTGGCCCCTCTTGCCCTCCCCAGGGAGAGGCTTGGAAAGCAGGCAGGAAAGGCGTCTGTGAGAGGAGACACCGATTGGTGCAGGGAGGCTGAGGCAGGGCAAGTCCCGTCAGAGAAGGTTGTATTTATTCCTTTCCCCTAATGGGTTATTGTTCCTGAAGCTAGCACCGCTGTTTCCAGGACAATGACCATGATCTGACCACAGAGTGACCACCACCGTGTGACCACCAGACTGTGCAACATTCTGCTCTGTTATGCTAGGGTCAGTCCCGAGGAACTTGCCTGACCTCACTGGAGTTACTCTGGCTATTTGGGGGTGTAACTGAGACCCAGCATTTGGCCAAGTGTCTTTTAGCAGCTCAATGCTACTGTCAGACACTGAATCAGAACATGCCCTGATAGGAGAGGATTCAGGAGCTTAGAAGGGGAGATTGTACTGCCCAGAGTGACAGAACTGGAAGGAAACTAGTACTGAAATTCCCCTCCTCTCTTCTCTCCATTCTTGCTGATCTAAGCACTGCTGGTCCCCCCAGGCATCTGCAGAGGAAGACTGCAGATGGATCCAAAAGGCTTCCAGTCATTTGACTTCCAAGTTTGGTGAAGAAGGTCGGACATGGTAGTCAAGCCCTGGGGACACTGAGAACTAGGTTGGACAAACCAAGGGCAAATGGTCTGGATTTAAGGTCTTCCAGAAGCTTGACTGAAATTCTGTGCAAACGCTGCCGAGTTTCTATAGCTTTCAGAAGCACAGACTCTGGAAAGCACTGGGGCTGCTTCAAGGAATTCAAACCTGAAAGGTTTACAAATCAAACACTCAAATCAATATGAAAACCAACACTGTATTCCTTGGTAACTGAACTGGGTAAAGTATCAGAGGGATAGCCGTGTTAGTCTGGATCTGTAAAAGCAGCAAAGAATCCTGTGGCACCTTATAGACTAACAGACGTTTTGCAGCATGAGCTTTCGTGGGTGAATACCCACTTCTTCGGATGCAAGTGGTGGAAATTTCCAGGGGCAGGTTTATATATGCAAGCAAGAAGCAAGCTAGAGATAATGAGGTTAGATCAATCAGGGAGGATGAGGCCCTGTTCTAACAGTTGAGTGAAAACCAAGAGAGGAGAAACTGGTTCTGTAGTTGGCAAGCCATTCACAGTCTTTGTTTAATCCTGAGCTGATGGTGTCAAATTTGCAGATGAACTGGAGCTCAGCAGTTTCTCTTTGAAGTCTGGTCCTGAAGTTTTTTTGCTGCAGGACGGCCACCTTAAGATCTGCTATTGTGTGGCAAGGGAGGTTGAAGTGTTCTCCTACAGGTTTTTGTATATTGCCATTCCTAATATCTGATTTGTGCCCATTTATCCTTTTCCTTAGAGACTGTCCAGTTTGGCCGATGTACATAGCAGAGAGGCATTGCTGGCATATGATGGCATATATTACATTGGTGGACGTGCAGGTGAATGAACCGGTGATGGTGTGGCTGATCTGGTTAGGTCCTGCGATGGTGTCGCTGGTGTAGATATGTGGGCAGAGTTGGCATCGAGGTTTGTTGCATGGATTGGTTCCTGAGCTAGAGTTACTATGGTGCAGGGTGCAGTTACTGGTGAGAATATGCTTCAGGTTGGCAGGTTGTCTGTGGGCGAGGACTGGCCTGCCACCCAAGGCCTGTGAAAGTGTGGGATCATTCTCCAGGATGGGTTGTAGATCCCTGATGATGCGCTGGAGGGGTTTTAGCTGGGGACTGTATGTGATGGCCAGTGGAGTCCTGTTGGTATCTTTCTTGGGTTTGTCTTGCAGTAGGAGGCTTCTGGGTACACGTCTGGCTCTGTTGATCTGTCTCCTTATTTCCTCGTGCGGGTACTGTAGTTTTGAGAATGCTTGGTGGAGATTTTGTAGGTGTTGGTCTCTGTCTGTGGGGTTAGAGCAGATGCGGTTGTACCTCAGTGCTTGGCTGTAGACAATGGATCTTGTGGTGTGCCCGGGATGGAAGCTGGAGGCATGAAGGTAGGCATAGCGGTCGGTAGGTTTTTGGTGTAGGGTGGTGTTAATGTGACCATCAATTATTTGCACCGTAGTGTCTAGGAAGTGGACCTCCCGTGTAGATTGGTCCAGGCTGAGGTTGATGGTGGGGTGGAAGCTGTTGAAATCGTGGTGGAATTTTTCCAGAGTCTCCTTCCCACAGGTCCAGATGATGAAGATGTCATCAATGTAGCGTAGGTAGAAAAGGGGCGTGAGTGGACAGGAGCTGAGGAAGCGTTGTTACAGGTCAGCCATAAAAATATTGGCATATTGTGGGGCCATGCGAGTGCCCATAGCGGTGCCACTGATCTGGAGATATATATTGTCATCAAATTTGAAATAGTTGTGTCTGAGGATAAAGGCACAGAGCTCAGCAACCAGTTGTGCTGTGGCATCATCAGGGATACTGTTCCTGACAGCTTGTATTCCATCAGCATGTGGGATGTTGGTGTAGAGAGCCTCTACATCCATGGTGGCCAGGATGGTGTTTTCTGGAAGGTCACCAATGCATTGTAGTTTCCTCAGGAAATCAGTGGTGTCACGGAGATAGCTGGGAGTGCTGGTGGCATAGGGTCTGAGTAGAGAGTCCACATATCCAGACAGTCCTTCAGTGAGAGTTCCAATGCCCGAGATGATGGGGCGTCCAGGATTTCCAGGTTTGTGGATTTTGGGCAGTAGATAGAATAGCCCTGGTCGGGGCTCTAAGGGTATGTTGATTTGTTCTGGTGTTAGCGTAGGGAGTGTCCTGAGTAGATGGTGCAGTTTCTTAGTGTATTCCTCAGTGGGATCTGAGGGAAGTGGCCTGTAGAATTTGGTGTTGGAGAGTTGTCTGGCGGCCTCCTTTTGGTAGTCAGACCTGTTCATGATGACAACAGCACCTCCTTTATCAACCTCTTTGATTATAATGTCAGGATGATTTCTGAGGCTGTGGATGGCATTGCGTTCTGCACGACTTAGGTTATGAGGCAAGCGATGTTGTTTTTCCACAATTTCTGCCTGTGCACGTCGGCGGAAACATTCAATGTATAGGTCCAGACTGTCATTTCGACCCTCAGGAGGAGTCCATGTGGAGTTCTTCTTTTTGTGCTGTTGGTGGGAGGGTAACTGTGTATCAGTGCGCTGTTCAGTGTTGTCCTGAAAGTATTCTTTGAGTCGGAGACGGCGAAAGTAGGCTTCCAGATCGCCGCAGAACTGTATCATGTTGGTGGGGGTGGCAGGGCAGAAAGAGAGTCCCCGAGATAGGACAGACGTTTCTTCTGGGCTGAGTGTGTGGTTGGATAGATTGACGATATTGCTGGGTGGGTTAGGGGTACCACGGTTGTGGCCCCATGTGGCAGGTAGGAGTTTAGACAGCTTACAGTCCTTTTTCCTTTGTAGAGAGGTGAAGTGAGTGATGTAGATCCCCTGTCTTATTTTAGTGAAGTCCGTTTGTATGGAAGTTTGGTTATTAATGAGAATCTCCAGGTTGGAGAGCTCTTTTTTGATGTTTTCCTGTTTGCTGTATAGGAGGCTGATCAGGTGGTTCCTCAGTTTCTTTGACAGAGTATGGCATAATCTCTCACTGTGGTCTGTGTAGTATGTAGATAGCAGTGGATTTTTTACCTTTAGTCCATTTGGTATGATGTCTATCCATTTGCATTTGGAAAGGAAGATGATGTCTGTCTGTATTTGTGCAAGTTTCTTCATGAGGTTGATGGATTTCCACTCCATACGGCTAAATGCAGTGCCTTGCATGGTGTCAAGTATCAGAGGGATAGCCGTGTTAGTCTGGATCTGAAAAAGCAGCAAAGAATCCTGTGGCACCTTATAGACTAACAGACGTTTTGCAGCATGAGCTTTCGTGGGTGAATACCCCACAGACAGAGACCAACACCTACAAAATCTCCACCAAGCATTCTCAAAACTACAGTACCCGCACGAGGAAATAAGGAGACAGATCAACAGAGCCAGACGTGTACCCAGAAGCCTCCTACTGCAAGACAAACCCAAGAAAGAAACCAACAGGACTCCACTGGCCATCACATACAGTCCCCAGCTAAAACCCCTCCAGCGCATCATCAGGGATCTACAACCCATCCTGGAGAATGATCCCACACTTTCACAGGCCTTGGGTGGCAGGCCAGTCCTCGCCCACAGACAACCTGCCAACCTGAAGCATATTCTCACCAGTAACTGCACCCTGCACCATAGTAACTCTAGCTCAGGAACCAATCCATGCAACAAACCTCGATGCCAACTCTGCCCACATATCTACACCAGCGACACCATCGCAGGACCTAACCAGATCAGCCACACCATCACCGGTTCATTCACCTGCACGTCCACCAATGTAATATATGCCATCATATGCCAGCAATGCCTCTCTGCTATGTACATCGGCCAAACTGGACAGTCTCTAAGGAAAAGGATAAATGGACACAAATCAGATATTAGGAATGGCAATATACAAAAACCTGTAGGAGAACACTTCAACCTCCCTTGCCACACAATAGCAGATCTTAAGGTGGCCGTCCTGCAGCAAAAAAACTTCAGGACCAGACTTCAAAGAGAAACTGCTGAGCTCCAGTTCATCTGCAAATTTGACACCATCAGCTCAGGATTAAACAAAGACTGTGAATGGCTTGCCAACTACAGAACCAGTTTCTCCTCTCTTGGTTTTCACTCAACTGTTAGAACAGGGCCTCATCCTCCCTGATTGATCTAACCTCATTATCTCTAGCTTGCTTCTTGCTTGCATATATAAACCTGCCCCTGGAAATTTCCACCACTTGCATCCGAAGAAGTGGGTATTCACCCACGAAAGCTCATGCTGCAAAACGTGTTAGTCTATAAGGTGCCACAGGATTCTTTGCTGCTTGAACTGGGTAAGAAATTAATCCGAAGAAGTGGGCTGTAGCCCACGAAAGTTTATGCTCAAATAAATTTGTTAGTCTCTAGGGTGCCACAGGTACTTCAGTTTCTTTCATGCTGCTCTTCAATTTGCTCTCCAGTGTGACACAGATTTGTCTATGGTCAGTGCAGAACTGCATTGCAGAGGATGCTGAGGAAAGCCAGAGTTTTGACCTCTGGCTAGGGTCCAGTTGGGTTTCACGGCCCCTAGGCACATGGGGATTGTGTTATAAACACCTCAGCTGGATGACTCTGCAAAGTGATCAGCAATAACCAGCAGGACTCAGGGTTCACAACATATTGAGATGAAAAGAGCCACTCAGCCCTCTCACAGCTGTTATTGCCGGCTGTCTACAGACTCAGGCAGGCTGCACTGCATTTACGCTCTGGTCATGTGTGGATTGATTATTTATTTATTTATTTATTTTGCAACAATTAGGGCTGGAACTTTCTGTCTTAAGATATTTACCTCTGCTGCACAGCTCCATAAAGATGAGTGTGTTTTTTCACCACTTCCTCAGCCATGGACTAACTAGAGATCTGACTACAGGTAAGACTCCTGCACTGGTCCCCAGGGGACAGACAGATGGACCTCATGGACCTTTTCCATCTCTGCCTTCTCTCACACAATAGGGAGCAGCCAGACCTCATGAGCCAGGGATGTGGAGTGAGCCCCAAAGTCGTTTATTGGCCTTGTACTGGATGGGAGAGGAAGTGGGGTGACCCATAGAAATCAGGACAGTGCTGGAATTCTCCAGAAAACTGGCACGTCTCCATCCTGGGGAGTGCAGGAGGAGGGTTGGCTCTTCAGTGGTTGGGCCTTGGCATCTCCTCTTGGTGAGCATGGACAGCTCTCTGCACAGCAGGAAACTCCCTCCAACTGTGTGAGCCCGACGGACCCTTCCCGGACTGTGGCCTGTCGGTAGGAGCAGGAAGAGAAATAATGGCCTGAGGTGATAACAGAGCAGCTCCCTACCTGTCCGATGACAGCGTGTGCGCCACACAGCTCAGAACCACGTCCTGGGGGTGGGAACGAGCCAGCAAGGCTGTGGCCCTCAGCGCTGTTTTTCTGGCTCTGGGATAACAGACGTTGTCCAGCCAGATTAAGATACGTCCCACGATGTCTCGAACCTGGAAGAATGCCAGAAAGTTGAGGGATGGATTTATCCATGAGTGGCCTTCTCCCAGGTAACCCCTCCTGGCAGCCCTGCAAGCCGCCTCTCACCTTGGTTGCCCATCTTGGCTCCTCCATAATGTCAAGAAAGAGGCTTTGACAAGTCCAGGAACCCCAGCCTTCCTGAGGTCTGGTTTAGTACCTTAAAGCTCAGAAACATACACAAAAGCCTTCCCCAAAACCTTACTGTGGGCACAGCCCAAACTCCCCTGATGTCCCAGGGCCTTCCCTGCCTTAGCAAACTGCTCTCAGCCCTGCTCTCAAGGGCTTCCCTGCAGGAGCCTTTCCTCCATCTCTGCAACTTCCTGTTGATCTTTCTAGCACAATCAGTTCCTCCAGGCCCGTGCTTCTCAACCCAGTTTCCATTGTGGGCCCCATATGTGTTGTGTGGGGCACATCCAATACCACCTATTTGGCCCTGAGGATGTCCCAGGTAGAGAAGCGCTGCTCCAGACCCAGCTGGTTCCACTGATGTACCCAGAGCCCATCCCAGAGATGGCAGGCAGGGCTAGTTGGATGGGGCTAGCCAGCTCCAGGCCCTAGCCCTAAGGAGAACCTCTACACTGCGGGATTTTAAAACCTGCCGTAACAAATCTCAAAGCCGGGTCTCTAACCTCAGGCTCAGGCTATGGCACTGGGAACAGCAGTGCAGGCCTGGAGACTTGGGCTGGAACCCAGGCTCTGAAGCCCCCTCCTCCCTAGGCTTCAGAGCTCAAGTTCCAGCCCAAGCCCAGAAGAGGCTGCATTGCCATTTGGCCCCACAGTGCCAGCCCTGGGAGCCCACGTCCATAGGGCCAGGCTTTCCGGCTCCTGCTGCAGAGTTTGCAGCACAGGGTAGACAGACCCGAAAGGGACAAGCCGCCCCCTAGGGCTCTTCCATGAGGAATTGGTCATTGCCCTTTCCTCTCTCAAACAAGGAGCAGGAGCTACAACCCGGGTGGCTGGATTCTGTTGCCCTGTTCTGCTAGCAGGAGTTAGAGCCCTGCACAAATCAATCTGGAGATTGAGGGGCCATTTGTTATCTTCCCCCTCGGACCTGCTGGAAACAGGGAACTCGGTCAGAGACAGGGATGACCTGCAGGAAAGCCTAGGAACAGGCAGGTTTGGGGAGGAAGCTCAGGCTGAGGATTCTGTTTGTTTATTAGTTTCTGAGTTTCCAGGAAAGCCAAAGCCCAAGAAGGGAATAAGTCTGCACTTAGGCGCCATGGGCAGGCAGTATCTGGGGAAGGGCAGGAATGTCACCTATTTCCATGCCGAGTGATTGAAGGCAATGTTTAAAGAACTGTAGGGAATGTGAACCCTGATTCCTTTCTCGATAACCCCACCTGCGCAGGCTTGGGCAAATCAAGGAGCTCTCTGGGCTTCAATTTCCCCAGGTATCAAATGGGTTGAATTCCTACCTCCCAGGAGGGTGGTGGAGCTTCATTAATCAGGGGGAATAATGACTCTGAGAGCCTCCTACCCAGGGGATGTAGAAATGAAGTCTGCCAGAAACCTCCCTAGGCCAGTCTAATTCACGGGGGAGGCACTCAGATCCTATGGGGATGGGCAACAGGATCAGAGCTAGGGAGAGATAGAGAGAAAAGTGCAAAGCCAAATTCCTCCTGATTCTTCAGCTGGAAAAACAAGGCCCTGCAGCATGTCTGAGGAAACCAATGTGGAGGCCCATGGGCAGACTAGGTAAGTGCTGTGCTGCCAGGGCTGGGGCTATCGCTCCCCTTCAGTGGGGCTGGGCTGTCCTCAGGGACGTGTCAGAGCTCCAGCGGGCAGAGAACACGTTAAACACTGGACGCCGCGGATCCGCGTGGTGAAGCGATGAAGGGAAAGGGGCTCAGCCAACCTTCACAGCACCATGCCCATGTGTCCCAGGAACGGTTTCCTAGGAGAGGAAATTCTACCCTCCCCCCCTCTGCGCAGCATCCCCCTGCCCCACAGCGGGAGTCTCTTACTCTCTCCATCTTGTCTCTGTGTAGAGATACGATGGTCCTCAGCTCTTCCTCGGCGGCTTGAAATCGCTCCAGGGTGGGTATCGTCAGACCCTTCACGGCTCTCATCAGCAGGGCTTGGAGCTGTGCTGAGGGAAGCTGCTCCCCGGGGGTCTGCAATGAAGAGGGACAAAGCCTCTTGGGACTGAGTATTTCCATTGCTCAGCTGCTCTGGAACAGTCTGTCCCCGCGGGAGGCTGGCAGCACCCAGTGAGCGTGGAGACTCCGTCTGAGCCGTTTTCTTAACAAACCTCAACAGGTGCCGAGGTTTCCTCAGTCTTTCATACGCTTCCCCCTCCCCCTCTGCCTGAGAAGAGAAGGGAGCCTCTCATCCAGTGCTGGGCCCCCAAGGGCCACCCCATTTCCTCCCTCTCTAGCCCCTCCTCCCAGGAAGCCCAGCTTTTGCTGAGAAAGCCTCATTGGCCTGCAAAGCCCATTCAAGTTGCTTGTTGAGTGCAGCCGAGGGGTCACTGCAGAACCTGCCCCATGTCCCATCCCACCCCGAGCGCCTGAGCAGATTGGCTCAGCAACTCTAGCAGCCCACAGTGTCTGTGAGGAAAGGACTGAGAACAGGGCCCAAACGGAAATGCCTCTTCCTTCCCCACCCTGCAGCATGTGGTGCTGCCACAAAACAGACAGGAATCACCAGCAGGACAGAAAGTAGCTTTGACTGAAGGAGCAAGTCTGCCTGGCTGAGGAGAATCCCAAACTGTGGGCCTCTGGGGCCAGCCCCCCGTGGGTCAGAACTCACTGGGCACAATGTTACTGCAGGGGGCCTGTTTCCAGGGTCACCTAAAGCCAGGGCCTGGGGTGCTGAAGGCCTTTGCCTTGGTGTCTCAGGCACCTCCTGAGTGTTACTGCAGCTGGCCTGCGTGGCTGGATTAGCACCGTCTGTCCTGGACGCCAGCAGCTGAGGATGCAGTAGAGCACACCAGAGTGACACACTCGCATAGATACTCCAGCCCCCTGGTGTGTAACAAGCTCCCAGAATTGCAAACTGTTTTACGTGCTGCAGGGTGCTCTGTCACTAATCATAAGAGTTACGAATGCATCTAGATGCCTGGCAGATATTGGCAGGCGGGATCTAACCTGGGACCTCGGGAGCTTAGTGCAGGAGCCTCTCCCACAGGAGCTAAAACCCAACTGGCTGTTAGCTAAGGCTCTAGAGCAGACTCCTTTTATCTCTGTCTCTAAGTGGTCCTGGTGCCACTAGACGGGCCAGAACACCCCACCCAGCAGGTGTGTGGGTTACCCCTACAAGTGCAGGGAGGGGCCTGGTAGGATTTTCAGCAGTGTCTGTGTCCCATGGAGAGTGCATCAGAATCAGGCACCTGAGTCAGGCACTTCTGCGAATCCCACTAAGCACCTGTGAACTTCTTGAGATGCCTGAACCCCTTTGTCAACCTGGGCCTCGTTCAAGCAACCCAGAGAAACTCGTAAAGACTGGCTGGAGTCGATCACACTTGAAGAGTGTTTCTTTTCAGCTCCCTGAGCAAGGGGCAGGTAGGTCTCCTGTCAGAGATACCAGCTCCGGGAGATATTAATACACACAGCAGGGGATGCTTTCCAATAGCACAGTCACAAAGCGTCATTACCATGGTCATATGGGAGCTGCTTGGTAATGAGGGGGTGGGAGTGCGCTCTTCTTCCTGCTCTTCTGGGCTCCCTTTTTCCCACTTCTCCTGCGACTCAGACGGCTCCTTCTTCGTCCCTGGAGCAGAAAGAAACATTTGTAACATTTCCCTTTTCCATGTAGTATCCCTGGTTTACAGAGGATGGAAGTCGGGCCCAGAGCCCTGAAGCCACTTGCCCAGGGTCAGACTGAAAGTTGTTGGCAGAGCTAAGCAGAGACCTCCGATCTCATGGCTCTTCGCTGGGGGCTTTTACCACACGAGGCTTCCTCGGACCTAGGGGCCAGTTTCTTTGCTGTGGTGTATTCTACTCACCCCGTCTCCTTGCACACCTTCCCTGTCAGTGATGGGCAATGGGCCTCATTTGCATTTAACCCCCCAAGAAGTAATGGCTCAGCTCTGCTACGGTTCCCAGCTGTGACCTGCTGAGACCTCTGGAGCATTTTACTGATGAAACGGACCCGATCCAGGAGACAAGAAATGATTTCCTACAACATCCAGCCTCTCTGTTCTCCTTACATCCCAGAGCAATGTTAGTACTCCCCACCCCACAGTGCTAGACCCCCAGAGGGGGGTGACCTGACACACTCAGCTCTCCCCACCTCAGCGATGGACCTCGGCCACCCTCGCCAAGAGGTTCTGGCACTAAATGGATTCCAGACTCTGTGGTACCCATCACTGTCCCGTGAGAAGGCCCTGATGTGTAAGGCTTGTAGGGTGACTGGTGTGAGTATTCCTCACATGCTTCTCGCTAACCATGTGGATTGAATCCTCACCTGTAGGATCCAGTTCAACTTTCCCTGTATCCTCCTGCAGCTTCACCTCCTCTGACTCCACCTGGTTCTCAGCTGCTATTTTCTTCCGGGACAAGTGCGTCCACCTTCTTGGTGAGGAAATTGTTCTCTCCTCACCCCTATCTGCCATCGAGGTGTCATATTGGCTACAGACACAGAGTCTTTTCATGCCTGACAGGATGGACCATGAACATTTCCTTTTCTGGGGCTTCTCTGGCAAGGCCTGTTCTTGCTGGCTAAAGTCAGAGCATGCCTCCATTGCTGCAGGTTGGACAAGCACTTTGTGCACATGGATCTCTCTGTGCTCCCTAGAGATGAGTCTTTGGAAAAAGGAACGAAGCCTGGAATAGAAAGAAGGAGGAAATGAGTTTTTCTGTCATTCTCTAAAGGAAGGGAATTAGTTTGCCCAGGATTCACAGATCCAGGAAACTGGTCTTTTGAAGCCATCTGCTCCTCTAATAGCCAGGACTGGTTCATACAACCGAGAACATAAGCAACACAAGACCGCCCATCCTGGGTCAAACCAAAGATCCATCTAGCCTAGTATCCTGTTATCATAAACAGATAGTTAAGGGTTAATGTCTCTTTTACCTGTAAAGGGTTAACAAGCTCAGTGAACCTGATGGACACCTGACCAGAGGACCAATCAGGGGACAAGATACTTTCAAACCTTGGTGGAGGGAAGCCTTTGTTTGGGTTCTTTGTTTTGGGGGGTGTTCTCTCTTTGGATCTAAGAGGGGCCAGATGTATATCCATGCTCTCCAAGCTTCCTGAAATATTCTCTTCTATGCAGTATAGTGAGTATTAGAAAGGCGGATTAGTCTTTTGATTAATTTCTGTATTTGCAAATGTGTGTTTGCTGGAACAATATTTTACCTCTTTGCTGTACCTGTACTTAAGCTAGAGTCCCTCTAGTTTTTATAAGCTGTACCCTGTAAACTTCCATCCCAATTTTACAGAGAGAGTTTTTATCTTTTTCTTTTTCTTTAATTAAAAGCTTTTCTTTTTAAGAACCTGATTGATTTTTCCCTTGGGGAATTAGTCTGACTCACCAGGGATAGGTGGGAAGAGAGGATGGGGGAAGATGAATCCCTCTTTGGTTTAGATTCAAGGAGTTTGAATCAAGGTAGTCTTCCCTGACGACCAAGGGAGGGAAAGTCTGGGAGGGGGAATGGTTTATTTCTCTTTGTGTTAAGATCCCAGGAGTTTGGATCTGTGTTCCCCAGGGAAAGGTTTGGGGGGACAGGGAGTGTGCCAAAACACTATATTTTTGGCTGGTGGCAGTGTTACCAGATCTAAGCTAGGATTTAAGTTTAGAAGTAACCATGCAGGTCCCCATCTTTTGGACGCTAAAGTTCAAAGTGGGGAACAAACCTATGACACCTGTCTTCAGACAATCCCTTTAGGTCATACCCATGGAAATTCACCCCCACTCGTCTGCTGAAAGATAAAACAGTGGAAATCTGCCTCCAGAGAAGGTGAGAGGCTGGCGCAGGAGGGAGCTGAAAGATGCCGACATTCAAATCAAAACGGAACGTTGAGAACTGACTCTTGCAACACTGGCCCCCACCAGTCCCTAGGACGCGGGTGGCCGACCTGAGCCTGAGAAGGAGCCAGAATTTACCAATGAACATTGCCAAAGAGCCACAGTAATATGTCAGCAGCCCTCATCCACTACCGCCCCAGCCCCCAGCATCTCCCTCCCACTGGCAACCCCCCCAATCAGCTCCTCTCCCTCCTTGCCCACTCCTCCCGCCCGCTGCAATCAGCTGTTTCGCAGTGCGCAGGAGGCCGTAGTGGGGAGTGGGGAGGAGCAAGGTCATGGTAGGCTCAGAGGAAGGGGCAGGGGCCTTGGGGGAAGGGGTGGGGTGGTGGCAGGAGCTGGGGCAGAGCAGGGGGTTGAGCAGTGAGCACCCCACAGCATATTGGAAAGTTAGCATCTGTAGCTCCAGCCTCGGAGTCAGCGCCTATGCAAGGAGCCACATAGTAACCTCTGAAGAGCCGCATGCGGCTCCGGAACCACAGGTTGGCCATCTCTGGGCTAGGAGAAGGAGGCACCAACCTGTCATGTGCAATCTAAGGAGCAGGAAAAGAATTTGGGAATTACCTTCTGTAAAAACTCATCTTCTTTCGAACACCTGTGGAAATAGCTGATTCAAGAAGTTGTTGAGAGATGGCTAGTCCGCGTCTATCAGTAGCTCCTTGGGTCACCAGCCGTTGTCAACCAAGCCAGTTGGCAGACTGAAGGCAGGGCAAGAATGCTGAAGCAGAACATTCTTTGCTGTTGGGATACATGACATCACAATAAACTTAACCATAAACACCCCTGGACACGGACCCAGAGAGACACGGACACAGAAGAGTTCGTAACCTTAACAACAGTGAGAGACTCACCCAAAATCTCTAGGACTTTTGATTTTGAGGAGGGGGATTATTGATGCCAGTTGCATGGGCGCTCTGGGCGTGGAGCACCCACAAGGAAAAATTAGTGGATTCTTAACACCCACTTGCAGCCAAGCTCTGCCCTCCCTACAATGCTTCTCGCCCACCAGAAGTCCCACTGAGCAACTCCTCCTGTTCCCTCCCAGCACTTTCTGCCCACTACAAAACAGCTCTTTCATGGAATTCAGGATGCTCCAGCAGGGTTCGGGTGGAGGGGGAGATGGGGAAGAGGTGGGGTGGGGGTTGTGGGAAGGAGTGTTATAGAAGTGGGGCGAGGGTGGAACAGGGTTAGGAAGAGAGGGGGCAGGGATTTAGAAAAAGGGGTTGATTTGGGGGTGCGGCGGGGAAGACCAGGGAAAAGGTGGGATGGTGCTTTGGGGAAGAGGTGGAGTGGGGGAGGGGCCTGGGGCAGAGTGGGAGTTGAGCACCATAGGCCAGAGGGGAAGTTGGTGCCTACTGAGGGGATGGACAAAGAACTGATAGACTCATAGAAGATGAGGGTTGGAAGGGACCTCAGGAGGTCATCCAGTCCAACCCCCTGCTCATGGCAGGACCAACCCCAACTAAATCATCCCAGCCAGGGCTTTGTCAAGCCTGACCTTAAAAACCTCTAAGGATGGAGATTCCACCACCTCCCTAGGGAACCCATTCCAGTGCTTCACCACCCTCCTAGTGAAATAGTGTTTCCTAATATCCACCCTAGACCTCCCCCACTGCAACTTGAGACCATTGCTCCTTGTTCTGTCATCTGCCACCACTGAGAACAGCTGAGCTCCATCCTCTTCGCTCCCCCCCCTTTCAGGTAGCTGAAGGTTAGGGTTACCAGATGTCCCGATTTTATAGGGATAGTCCCGATTTTTGGGTCCTTTTCTTGCATAGGCTCCTATTGCCCCCCACCCCCATCCCAATTTTTCACATTTGCTGTCTGGTCACCCTATTGAAGGCTGCTATTAAATCCCCCCTCACTGTCCGCTTCTGCAGACTAAATAAGCTCCAGCCCCCTGGCCATTTTCCTTGTCGTCTGCTGGACCCTCTCCAATTTGTCCACATCCTTTCTGTAGTGGGGTGGCCCCAGACTGGACGCAATACTCCAGATGTCCAGATATGGCCTCACCAGTGCCCAATAGAGGGGAATAATCACCTCCCTCAATCTGCTGGCAATGCTCCTACAAATGCCGCCCAATATGCCGCTAGCCTTCTTGGCAAGAAGGGCACACTGCTGACTCATATCTGGCTTCTCGCCCACTGTAATCCTCAGCTCTCGTTGGCCAGCCCCAGGACTGACCCATGAGTCCGCGGGGGAGGGGTGGAGGAGAAGAGGCCACAGTGAGTGGTGAGGACCCCAGAGATGGGGGGTGCAGTGGAGGAGAGGGGGGACTCAGCCAGGCAACAGTGGGCGATGGGGGCTGGGAGAAACAGAGCGGCTGGTGGAGTGGAGCTGTTTGTAGTGAATGCTTCAGCAGAACCCCATGGAGAGGCGGGGCAGTCAGCCTTGGACCACGTACGGTGCCTCTTAACACCCTGTGTGCCCCCCCCATCTCCACCCAGGCTGGGGGTGGATAAAACTCTGCTGATAAACTTTTGAACTCTGGGGTGGCACTGACCAGAGACAGAGACTTTTGGGTTGTTGGACTTTGGGGTGATTGGACTTAAGACCCTGAGGGGAAAAGGAGAACAGGACACTGCCAAAACTTACTTGGTGGGTCTTTTGCTCATGGTTGATGTTATGAATCCTCTTTGTGGTGTTTCCCCAACATGATGCCACATTGTTTCCCTCCTTTATTAAAAGGATTTTGCTACACTCAGACTCTATGCTTGCGAGAGGGGAAGTATTGCCTCCTAGAGGCGCCCGGGGTGGGGGGTGTAGTATGTAATTGTCCCAGGTCACTGGATTGGGGCTCGAGATGGTTTTTGCATTGCGTTATTGAAATGGCACTCCTGGATACTGAACCCAGCTCTTGTTGCTGCCAACTCAGAGGGGCAGAAGGGTTACGCTCCCAGCTCATAACTTCATAAACATCAAAGTTTCATTTGAAGATCAAACCTTGCTTCACACCAGACAGTCCACACAAGAGAGAACCTTCAATAAATGAAGGAAAAGATTCAGTCTGAGCTCACACATTACTCCCCATCACGTAATTCAGAGGAGGAGGAGCTTGAATGTGGTGGAAGCTTCATTTGGTGCTCACGTGGCATCAAGCATCAGCAGAGCCACACAGGGAAGAGCCTCTCAGATGTCCTTAGCGTGGAAAATGCTTCTGTTGGAGCTAACACCACACTGGACATCAGAGACTCCTCCACACAGGAGGGAAATTCTCTCAGTGCCTGACTAGGGCTGGCCATAGTAAAACGTCCATTTCCTAATCCCCACATGCAGCAGGGGCATTTGGTTCCCAAATATCCAGTTGTCCATGTCTGGGAGCAGGTTCCAGCAGCAGCTGACCCGGAGCTGATCAGTGGCTCTCTGGTTTTGCCTGGTCTCAGCAAAGGCCAGGCAGAGAAGTCCTGGTCAGCCCCTCCTCCCTGCCACAGCCCTGGCTGCTAAACTGCTGGGCCTTCCTGCCAACCTGCTGAGGGAAGGGAGAGAGAACCTGCTTTTGACACTACACCCCAGATTCGTCATCATGATGATGCATTTAGTACAAGATGGGGCGTGTAAGATGTCATTGGTAAAGTTCTAATTTGCTGAATAGGAGTATCCTGTTTGTATGCATGTATCAGTTTGGTAGCTGAAGTTATGAATATTGACTCTGTATCTTTATTTCAAATGTGGTTACACCTGGTGACAACCACTAGGAAAGATGCTTCCAGTGTAGACAGCGGGTTGGGAAGGGCCAGCAGGGGAAACAATAGGCCTTAGGAGAATCTTATCCCCAACCTGGTGAGCCTGCTTGAGAATGCTCCAGGCAGCCTCTGAGCAATGGGCTCGGCAAGGTAGGCAAGGGCATGTGACCGGACCACATGACACTGAGCTCCATTTTGGGTACCCGTGTTTCTCCACAAACTGGGCTGGGAACCAAGTTTAAAAGAACAAGTTCGGCCACATGGAACAGCTCTCTAATGCAGGGAGTGACATCATCGGTTGTTGGTTACTCTCCCATTGCTGAACACCTGAGAGAAACTCCGAAAGAAAATGACTTGGCCCAAGCTGGAAAGCAAGTGCAGCTTGTGCCTTCAGCATCTGCAAGCCTGCTTGTGCCATCAGTCAGGGTGAGCCCTTGCTAAATTATACCCAATCTTCCTAGTCTTTTAGGCTTTGTTGGCAATTTTGTTTATTTCCTAGGTAATCTGCTTTGATCTGTTTGATATCACTTCACTTCTGGTTTCTGTTGTTAGTAATCTTGGTTCATGTTTTAATGTGAACCTGTGTGCTTTGGAGCCTTTACCTGTGCTGTCTCAATTCCCATTGCAGCCAGTAGCAGCTGAAATTATCTAGGATCCTGGTTAGAGGGTTGGATCCAGGTGCAGATGCAGCAGCTCCACTGGTTAGGGGAGCGGCCAGAGCAGAGAGAGAACCCCGGAGTGGGGACACCCTAGCCCCTGTTCTAAGTGACCACAACAAGATTGGAGGTCAAACCAGCAGACACCCTGGGTCCAGCCTTACCAGGGTTACGAGGACTTTGCCACACACAGAGTAGAAGGAGAGTCCTCGAGGTCAGGGAGGCCTCTGCGTAAAGGGAGTGGGAGTGAGGACTCACATACTAGCTGGCCCATTCCACTGGGGGTGTGTATAAGCCAGAAAAATGTGCCACAATAGTGGGACCATGCCCCCCTTTACACTTGGACTCTTTGCTTCTCCCTTTCTCTCCTCTGCTGTCTCTGCTCCCCTTGGCTTTCCCAGCACCTGGCCCCACAGTGCTTGTGGTCAGCTGGAGACGGGGCTTTCTGGGCCTGCTCCTCTCTCCTGATTCCAAAGGACTTGGGGTCAAGTCCCTTCATGGTTGTGCTGGCTTAGTTTTCCCTTTGTGCAGAAATTCCTGCTTTCTTCAGGACTGGAGCCTTCTCTTGGCCTCTCAGGCCCATGCTCTGGTTTCAGCTAGAGCCCCGGGATGGAACTGGGGCGTAGGGTGTCCCAAAGGATAGAGCGTGAGCCTTAGTCGCTTCCAGACTAGCCTTTGCCATCCCTGCCTGTGTGTTTCACTGCTTCTCGCCAGCTGGGAAAAAGCCTCTTGGGGTAAGATCTCCTGCCCCACTGCCAAAATGAGCAACCTTGGAGCGGGAATAGTAAGAGGCCCCAGCAGGGGTGCAGGCCCTGCTTTCCTACTGTCTTCTGCTGTTGGCCACAGAGCATCAGCAGCTGCTCCCCATGCTGGTCTGCGGGTGCCTTTCAGTGGGTGTCTGGTGTGCCAGGGAGCAGGCTGGCTGGTGTCTTTGCGGCTGTCTGCAGCCCACACGCAGGCATGGTCCTCCCCTCCTCTTGCCCCACCCTCAGTCGCTCTGTGGCTTTTAAGCCTTCCCTTGGAGCTGTCAGCACCAGCTGCCTCTGCTCTATGGGCCCAGAGGAGGAAGTTTTGCTGGGCTCCAGCCTGGGGCTCTTCCTCCCTCCTGCCTGTCCCTGGCTATCAAGCCTGGGCCTGGCCTTCCTTTCGTTACACGCCGTGTGGGCGAGAGCCAAAGCGCGGCAGCAAGTGCAAGAGCCAAACCTGTGGGCATCTGGTGAAGCTGCAAGAATTGCAGCCTTTAGGTCACCCCACAGGACGGCAGCATCTCTAGCCAGGGTGTCAAGTTCTAGGGCCCGGCCCATTGCGGCCATTCCGTCAAGCCGGCCAGACAGAGGCCTGGCTCCAGTGAGAGCTACTCACCGGCTGGAGGGGAAAGACTTGCTCTTGCACAACTCCAGAGAAAGAAGCAGAGATTCCAGGCTTGGCCACAAGCCAACAGTGTACCAGATGGTCCCATGGAGATTTGAACTGAGCTGGTAGGAGTCAGACTCCTGCATGAGCCCATCACACCATGGGAGGGTGGGGAGGAGCTGTGAGCCCGGCGGGTGTGTCCGGTGCAGGGCATTTGGAGTCTGGGGGCTGCTGCACAAATCAGCTGCTGGGAGGCCGGTGGGTGCCTGGGCTGCTGCTGCTGCCCCAGCCGGGTCTGTATGGGGAGAGATCTGCATTAGCCCCCTTTGTGCCCAGCTCTGGGGGGTAGGGAGAGTTTGGACTCTTTGCGGTGGCTGGAGCCAGCCCCTGAGCCGGAGCCTGCCGGTGAGGGGAGAGACTTGGGGGAAAGAGCTGGGGCTGAGCAGGAAAGTGAGTCTGGAGCTTCAGCTCTCACTGCCCCAGATCTGCCACTGAGGCCAAAGCAGAGGGTTCTTTTGGTTCAGTTCTTGGGTAACCTGCATTGAGCTGTACGCTCATTGCTTACAATCACTTCAAGCCTATCTTTGCATAGTTAATAAATGTGTGTTCTCTTTCCCCCTAAAGCCCTGTGTTTTGCTAGATGTGCTTGGGGGACCTGCTCAGGACCAGAGACTGGTGCATGATCCTCTCCACTTGGAGGGAGGAGCAGACTGGGGAATAAACTGATCCCGTCAGGCTTTTGGCCAGGGCAAGATGCTGCAGCACCTGGGACCTAGGCTGGAGAGAAACTTCATAGTCCCTGAAGCTGGGTGTGTCCCTGCCTGTGCAAAGGTTTGTGTGAGTGCAGGGCCGGGACTGATCTGCATCTTCTCTCAGCAGCAGTGTGAGAGGGAGCCCAGGCTGGGGAGACAGAGGGCTCAGCGGTACCCCAGCTCCAAGTTGCACCCCTGGGGGCCTTTAAATGTTAGGAACCATCAGAGTTAAGGTGACGTGTACAAACTTTGTGCAGTGCTGTTGTGCATGCCTGTTATGATACAGACTCACAAGAGTGGCCTTGGGGTGAATTCCCTGCCTCCCACAGCATCAATTTCCTCCAGGCCACCAAGGGAAGTGGTGCTTTCTCCATCCCTTGATGAGGTGCCTTTCTGGAGTCTGCTTTGGTCCAAAACTTGCTAGAGTGCCATACAGGAGGCCTGTGATGTGCAGAGGGGTCAGATGAGATGATCTAACCGTCTCTTCTGGCCTTAGTGTCCAAATCTCTGCTAAACTGAGTGTGGCACATTGAGAGCCTCTGAGGTTTCCATGTGCTGCCTGCTTGATCCCCAGCACTAACCCTGAGTGTGTGGGGGTGTCACAGGGAGAGCAGCTCAAACATGCAAAGGGGCTGGCCAGGGGCAGGACATTAGCCCTGCTGGGCAGGGGTGGGTGTGGCGGTGACATCACAAGGGCCTTTTGCAGCACCTCAGCTGATTGGTCAAAGGAGGTTGGGAGGCAGTGATCTCACAGAGAGTCCAAGACAACGGCCAGGTAGGACAGGCTGCAGGGCTTGGGCGATCTCAGAGACCCCCGTGGCTTTGCTGCGGAGAGTCTCCTTCTTTAGGTCTCTCCTTGAGGACTGAGAGAGGAGTGTGGGTCATGCCTGTGAGCGCGAGGAGGAGCCTCCTTGGGGTTTTCCCCTTTCCCACTGCTAATTGAGCAGGAAGACAGACGTCCCTGTGGAGCAGGTAAGAGCCCCAGAGAGGTTTGGTACCTAGGCAGCCTGACCCACCTGGTGCTGGCCAAATTCAAGGCATGGAAAACACTAGGTTAAGGTGGGAGAATTTTTTTACCAACTAGGCCTTTGTCCATTAGAGTCAGGGTGTCAAGTTCTAGGGCCAGACCTTTTTCCTACTTCCCTCCCTCCACTGGTGAGGAGGGGGCTGCTCTTTAGCCCTCGTGGAGGGAGGCCATCCCAAAGAGATGGGACAGGAAGACTGCTCTGAGAGCGATTCTCACTGGTGACCTGAGCCATCCCTGGGCCGTCTGGGGAACCCTCAGCCTCCGCCAGAGTCTCAATGCTGATTGGCTGAGCAGGGGATCTAGTGACAGGGAGGAGACTCAGGACTTTGTTGTTCTCTTTTAAGGCCCAGCAAATAAGCCAGAGCCAATCATCTGCTTGGTGAATTGTTCTCCTTCCTTCTCGCCATTGGCTGTCTCTCCATGAAAGCAACGGCAAACAATCAGTTTTTGCCATTTTTCCTGGGTTACCCGTGCAGATGACATACCACAGCAAGCATGGAGCCCGCTCAGCTCACTGTCACCATATGTCTCCTGGGTGCTGCTGGCAGACATGGTACTGCAGTGCTACACAGCAGCAACTCCTTGCCTTTGCAAGTTAGCAAAGACTGTTAGCAGCTGTATTATATCGTCTGCTGCTGTCTCCTGGTTCCTCCTGGCTGCCCTGTTGGTTGGGGGCACCTGGGCAGACATGGGTGCTCCTGGCCGGCCTCGGTGAGGTCAGTCGGGGGCACCTGGACATAAATGGGAGTGACTCCAGGTTGTTCTCTTCTTTAAGTTTTGTCTAATGAAGATTCAGTCCTGCCTGGAATATCAGGCAAGCCTACCAAAGAACCTGAGAGGCAAACGGCTGCTCTGGGTCAGAGCCTGCTTCTATGATGAGCTGCATGCCATGCCAGGGGGTGCCCCTACAACTACCCCACCCCTGTGCTTCCCTCCTCCCCCACCCCTCCTGGACTACCTTGGCAGTTATCCCCCCATTTGTGTGATGAAGTAATAAAGAATGCATGAATTTGAAACAACAATGACATTATTGCCTTTGCAAGTGGAAATCAGGGGGAAGGGGATGGTGGTTGGCTTACAGGGAAGTAGAGTGAACCACCATTCTGCACCATTTATGTACCTCTCTATACAACGAGTTAAGCCACGGACACGTCCTGAGGGCCCCAATATGAGCTGTTTAGTTTCTAGCATCCGCTGACTCGGTGCTTTCTCAGTTATTCAGCTTCCCTCCAAGGCTGGTCTTTCACTCCCCCTTTGGTTTTTCTAGGCCGTCTCCCTGCTCCTGAGGTATTTCTCAAGAAGTCTCCCACTGCCCAGGGGGTCTCTACTGTGTTGAGATGTCTGGTTCCATCTGACTCTCTGGCAACTCGGTTTATTTTCTGTAAGGCCGAGGAGGAACTATCCAGCAAACCCTGCCATTTTCCACGTTGAAACCTTTTCCCTTTTCCTCCACTCCCTCAGGACCAAGTCCCAGCTCCTGTCTCTAAGGGTGGTCTGTTAACTCTGCTTCTGACTTTAAACCCTGTTGTGCCAAATCGTCTTTAACCACCCTAACTAATTTACAACACTGCAGCAGCCCTTGCTGAAACAGCACCAAACTTGAAAGATTACTGGCAGCTTCCCATAATGCTGCCCTTACTTCAAACCTCTCACAAGTGGACTGAAGTGCCTCCTTTCCCTGGAAGGCATCCAGTCCCCATGGACAGAGACCTTCTTCCACTACCCATATATCAGAGGAGGGTGGGCTCCTCAGCCACCCCCATCACTCTGGGTCCCCTGACACTTCCTCCATTTCCTTTTTAATCTCATCCCAGGCTGACCCCTGCACCTGGTATGGGCCCTAGTTCTTCCTTATCCATTTATCCAAAAAATCTTTTACCCTGGCTTGTCAGAACCCACAACTACCATCACGAGAGTTCACTATACCCCCTCCAAGCAGCTGCGCGGACAGTTGGGGAGGGGGACTTACAGGCTGCCACTCACCTATCCGATGCAATGCCTCCGAGTCACAGCACCAAGATGTTAGGGCCTTATTCCTTCACCCTCTCACTTTCCTGGTCCTTCTCGCATGAACAGAAAGCAACAATACCCGAAGTCCAAAGACACAAACAATTTGATGTTTATTGGGGTGAACTTCCAGCAAGCATGATTCCAGTTTCCTTCCTTAGTGTCCCTCTTCCCAGCTCTGACACCACAGAGCCTTGCCTGTGTCCTTGTTCCTATTCCCATCTCCTGTTCCCACTTCCCCTTTAGCAAAACATGATCCCAATTCCCCCACCCCCATCCCCAGTCACTGTTCCCATTTCCACACCCCCCCACTTCCTGATTGACTGCAGACTATATAGTAAAACCTGAGTTTTGCTTAGCTATACCTTAACCAATCATTTTACTGAAATTTAACTAACCAATCCTAACATATTGTAACATGGTTATTTAACCAATTATATTCCACCACCTTCATTGGTTTACACCCAACAAAATTAATTATACAGCAGACAGAAACAATCACAGAACCAGACAGAGACCATGCAAATAAACATACAAAAGAATACAGAAGTGAGGATTTCACAACTACATCTATACAGACAGAAGGGTTTTCCAGCTGTGTCTATTGATAAGTGAGTTCTTGCCAGACAGGATGCTATTGATGAATTTGCCTTGATGGCCTGTTCTGCTTAGAATCATAGAATCATAGAATCTCAGGGTTGGAAGGGACCTCAGGAGGTCATCTAGTCCAACCCCCTGCTCAAAGCAGGACCAAACCCAACTAAATCATCCCAGCCAGGGCTTTGTCAAGCCTGACCTTAAAAACCTCTAAGGAAGGAGATTCCACCACCTCCCTAGGTAACCCATTCCAGTTCTTCACCACCCTACTAGTGAAAAAGTTTTTCCTAATATCCAGCCTAAACCTCCCCCTCTGCAACTTGAGACCATTACTCCTTGTTCTGTCATCTTCTACCACTGAGAACAGTCTAGATCCATCCTCTTTGGAACCCCCTTTCAGGTAGTTGAAAGCAGCTATCAAATCCCCCCTCATTCTTCTCTTCTGCAGACTAAACAATCCCAGTTCCCTCAGCCTCTCCTCATAAGTCATGTGCTCCAGCCCCCTAATCATTTTTGTTGCCCAATTTATCCACATCCTTCTTGTAGTGTGGGGCCCAAAACTGGACACAGTACTCCAAATGAGGCCTCACCAGTGCTGAATAGAGGGGAATGATCACATCCCTCGATCTGCTGGAAATGCCCCTACTTATACAACCCAAAATGCCATTAGCCTTCTTGGCAACAAGGGCACACTGTTGACTCATATTCAGCTTTTTGTCCACCATAACCCCTAGGTCCTTTTTTGCAGAACTGCTGCCCAGCCATTCGGTCTCTAGTCTGTAGCAGTGCATGGGATTCTTCCGTCCTAAATGCAGGATTCTGCACTTGTCCTTGTTGAACCTCATCATATTTCTTTTGGCCCAATCCTCTAATTTGTAAAGGTCCCTCTGTATCCTATCCCTGCCCTCCAGCGTATCAACCACTCCTCCCAGCTTAGTGTCATCTGCAAACTTGCTAAGGGTGCAGTCCACACCATCCTCCAGATCATTAATGAAGATATTGAACAAAACCGGCCCCAGCACCGACCCTTGGGGCACTCCACTTGATACCGGCTGCCAACTAGACATGGAACCATTGATCACTACCCGTTGAGCCTGACCATCTAGCCAGTTTTCTATCCACCTTACCGTCCATTCATCCAGCCCATACTTCTTTAACTTGCTGGCAAGAATACTGTGGGAGACTGTATCAAAAGCTTTGCTAAAGTCCAGCTTAGCAAACAGCAAAAGCCTAGTGAAAAAATATACAGGCTGAAACAGTCAGGCGCCTGTTTGCTTGACCTTGCTAGATAAGAGAATGCTCGCAGAGGCTGGGAAAAATGCTTGCAGATGCTTTTTGAAGCAACATGTATTTTTTTTGTACTAACCATGAAGCTTATCAAAACATAACCTGCCCTTCCCTCTACAAATGCAAACTGTTTTTATTAGCCACTTCATCGCATCATCACTATACTTTCCCAGCTATATTTTTCCCAGCTTACAAAGGAGGAACAAAGAACAACTGTTCTGTATGGAGTGAGATGGGCAGTTCTCTATCGTAAATTGCATGCCTACAATAAAGAGCTTGATAGTTGGATCTTTGCTGGTCGTTGCCTGTCTCTTTGCGGTCGGACAATGAAACCTGAGCCATCCGGGATAAGAGAAATCCCTGACACTATTAAACTAAGTTTTTCCTTTTACATCTTCTAGGCTCTTCCCTTTCTCTGGAGGTGAGAGGAATATCAGGACAGGATTGTATTCCTAACAGCCCAATAGCACCTTATTTCAATGTGACTAGTTTGGAATGTGAGGATGTGACCATACACTTCCCAGCTTATGACTACCTCTGCTGCTTAGCCAAAGAACCAGGCCTCCGACTGTCACGGTAAGAGAAGGCCATTACACAGACAGTGATTTTGATTCTTTCTTTTATACCTCTCTAACTAGCTAAGTGATAAGAATACACGTAAATTCTTAAAGAATAGGCCTTTGCAGACAGGCCTGAATATCTATATCCTAACAGGGATCCTGGGTGTGACTGGGGCTCCTAGGTGTCACCATAACACACGAAGTCTTGGTCTACACTTAAAAGTTATGTCAACACAGCTACGCTGGTGAGGGGGCTGACCTAACCTCCAGCGTAGATGCAGCTGTGTGGACAGACGAATGCTTCTGTCAGCATAGCTACTGTCACTCAATGTGCTCCTATCCTGATGGAAAATCCCCTTCTATTAGTGTAGGTTGCATCTGCACTGTGGGTGATGCCAGCATAGTTAGAGTGATGTAGGGATCCAAGGGGCTACGGCAGTGCACCAGGCTGCTCCTATGGGAATCCCAGGGCAGCGCCCTGCAGCCAGAGGGGGCATCCTTTGTGATTGTTATTATCGGGGGAGCACCACGGTCCAAAGCAGAGATCGGGCCCCTGGTGCTGGGTGCTGCACAGACGTGGAAGTCCAGCACCAGGCAGGCCTTGCCTCAAAGAGCTTGGATGCAGCTGGGCCCGGGCAGCGGGCAGCAATCATTGCTCATGCCAGCCTGGCCATGCCCAGCTGCCCGTGACATACAGGCCTCACAGCCTGTGAGCTCCGGGCAAGGGCTTGAAGGAGGACGAGGGAGCGACCTGCCTGGTCTTTGGTCTCTCCACTGAGATGCCTCACCAAGGGACCCCCCCAGTATTCTGACCTGTTGTCTGGCTGTTCTCCGGCTGCAATGACCCACCCTGGCAGCAGGGAGAGCGCTGGAGTCGAGAGGCAAATTACTTTTCTGCAGTGCCCAGAGATGGGAAATGAACTGAAGGGGAATTCAGGTCTGTGACCGGGGGTGCGTGAAGACCAGAACAAAGCCCTATCCCTCAGGAAGAGGCCTTAGATCCAGGAGCAGCGCTGTGGAAATCGGCAGGAGGGAGGGTGGGCGAGCCAGCCGGGGCATGTGCCCGCATGACAGGTCGGGAGGTATTGGGGAGTTGGGGGGCAATAGGAAGAGACCGAATGTGTGCTAATATCATCTCCAGTATCGTCATCCCCAGGCGCTTGACGATCGCAAAAGTGTCTTCAAATCCTGAGATTTTACATGTAACAAATGTTGGGGACTTTTGATTTGCCTTCCATTTTTTTCAGCCTTTAGGACATCACCTCTTCAAGCTTCTGTCCACATCCACAAGTGCTAGGAACTTACTAGATATTAAAATATGGGAGCTGAGAGTCTCATATAATCACCTGATTCTGGGAGCTGGAGCTTTAAAAAAGCTCTGAATGTTATGATAGGTGTGAGAAAATCCCGGGAGCTGGCAGCACATGTGTCCTAAAAGGGGATTTGGTTTATATTTAAATATTGGGAAGGAAACTAATATTGTGTCTTTCTCCTACCCAAGTCCCTTTGTGGTTTTATTTTCCAGACTCCAACGTTACCAGTGAGGGGTCGGGCTGATCTCCTGGTGAGTGGTTAATGGCATCAGGACTGGGAAGGAAACACTTTGGGAACAGGTATGCGGTGTGTGAAATTTCTGCCTCGAATTACACCAGTTACGCCAGGCGTGGCACCAAGAGTCGATCAATCAAAAGGGCTTTTTGTTGTAAAAAAACTGGGTTTGACAATAATGATTTTTTTGTGAAAAAATCATTTTTATTGAATTTTCATTTTTCAAAATATCTAAATTAAAATTTTAGAAAATAATCAAGATTTTTAATTTTTTTCATATTGAAAGAGTGGGAAAATTAACACTTTCTCTCAAATTTTTGCCTCCCTCCCTTCCTTTCCCTCCACAGAACAAAAAGGGGAAGCAGGAATGTTAGAGAAACCGAGTGTAAAAATGCTTTTTTCATGTATTTATTTTTTCCCACTGGAAAAAGTGAGGAAAAGTTGGGAGGAAGCAATGTCTCTCTGTTTTTAACTATTTTTCATTGCAAAATGTTCATCTCACTTTTTAAACATTCCCTCCCACTTTTCCTGTGGAAGAAAGGGGGAAAAGAGTAAAAAGATATATTTTTTCTTTCCCCAGTTGATGTCAGTCCCCATCTTGTTTCCACGAAAAACATCTGGTTTTTTTTAAGGTTAAAAAGTGAAACTTTTCACCACTTTTCCAGTGGCACAAAAATGGGGAAAGTAGTTTTTCACTACTTCCTACTTCCTTTCCCCCTCTGCAAATATGTGAAACAGACAAATACATTTAAAAATATGAGATGAACATTTACTTTTACTTTTTCACACTTTGCAGTTGAAATAAAATGAGAATAGGAGTTTGCCTTCCCCACACTTTCTCTTGCTTTTAAAATTTCTCCCTCCTGTTTGTGCGTGTGTGTGCACATGTTCCTGCTGCCCCCTGCTGGAGAGGATGAGCCCTGCTCTCTCTCTCTCTCTCTCTCTCTCTCTCTCTCTCCTTGCTGCCCCCTGCTGGAGAGTATGAGCCCTACTCTGTGTGTGTGTGTGTGTGTGTGTGTGTGTGTGTGTGTGTGTGTGTGTGAGAGTCCTTGCCACCGCCTGCTGGAGGGTATGAGCCCTGCTCTGTGTGTGTGTGTGTCTGTCTGTCTGTCTGTCCCTGACACCCCCTGCTGGAGGGGATGATCCCTGCATTCTGTGTGTGTGTGAAAGGGCAGGAAATTGAAAAAGTGAGAGGAGAGGGGTATTATTTCCCCCCAATCCCCAAGCCAATTGCCTGGCAGGTTGTGTGGTACTCCGACACGGTGGCCCTGGGGGCTGTCCCAGCACTGGAGATGGGTCTGAGTAATGTGCCCCCCTGCAGCGGGGATGGTTCTGTCTGTAAAGGAGCCAGTCCTGGCTCTGTTCACTCTCGTTTGCTGTGTTTTGCTGTGGGGCCGCTGGGTCACAGCTCTGTGTTAGGAGTCAGCTGAGCTGGGTTCAGCCCAAGGTCCTTATCTGGCTCCCCATCCCCATTCCATCTGTGACTCCTTTAATGCCTGTGTCCTCACTGCGGCCTGTGAGGTTGGGTCTGAGGGTTATTGGGCCTGGCTTGGTGCTCAGACGGGCCATGGAGCAGGAGGGAGCAGGAGCTCTCTCTGCTGGATGGGGCTGAGAGACTGTGGTTCAAAGGAAGCCGTACTCACACGAGAGCCCTCGCCTTTTATGGGTGTTTTTATGTCCTGCCTGAGGAGAAAAAGCCCCACTCAGCCATGACAGCGGTCATTGCAGCCCAGAGTTTTAAAGATATTTAGGTGCCGAGTGGGATTTTCAAAAGCACCTAGGGCAGTGACAACACCCACTGAAATCGTAAGAACATAAGAACGGCCAGACTGGGTCAGACCAATGATCCAACTAGCCCAGTAACCTGTCTCCTGACAGTGGCCAATGCCAGGTGCTTTAGAGAGAATGAACAGAATGAATGAATTCTAGGGAACTAGAGACTTTTGAAAATATTACTAGACCCATAAACACCTTTAAAAATCTGGCCCTTAGGCACTTTTTACTAGGGTACGTCTACACTACGGGACTATTCCGAATTTGCATAAACCGGTTTTGTAAAACAGATTTTATAAAATCGATTGCGCGCGGCCACACTAAGCCCATTAATTCGGTGGTGTGCGTCCGCGGTCCGAGGCTAGCGTCGGCTTCTGGAGCGTTGCACTGTGGGTAGCTATTCCCTAGCTATCCCATAGTTCCCGCAGCCTCCCCCGCCCCTTGGAACTTCCGGGTTGAGATCCCAGTGCCTGATGGGGCAAAAATCATTGTCACGGGTGGTTCTGGGTAAATGTCGTTAGTCACTCCTTCCTCTGGGAAAGCAACGGCAGAAAAGCATTTCACGCCTTTTTCCCCTGGATTGCCCTGGCAGATGCCATAGCATGGCAATCATGGAGCTTGTTTTGCCTTTTGTGACTCTCACCGTATGTGTACTAGATGCCGCTCACAGAGGCGATTCAGCAGCGCTACACAGAAGCATGCTTTTGCTTTTGCATGACAGCAGAGATGGTTACTAGCCATACTGCACCATCCAAACCCGTCCATAAATTGGAACTAAGATGATCATGGCTACCAGTCCTTTTGTACCATTTGCTGCTGTCATAAGTGCCCCTCGCTGCTCTTAGCCAGGGGCACAAAAGCCAAAATTGGGAATGACTCCCCGAGTCAATTCCTCCTTTTTTGGTATCTAAAAATAGAATCAGTCCTGCCTAGACTATAGGCAAGTCTACTAGATAACTACTGTATCATAGAACAAGAGAGCACAGCTGCTCTGTGTCAGATCCTGCAGAAACTATGATCTGTATGCTATTCACAGGGGGTGCTCCTGTAACAACCCCACCTGTTGATTCCATTCTTCCCCCAGCCTTTCTGGGCTATTGTAGCATTGTCCCCCCACTTGTGTGATGAAGTAATAAAGAATGCAGGAATAAAAAGACATGGTGACTTGTTAGTGAGAAATGAGTGGAGGGCAGCCTCCAGCTGCTATGATAGTCCAGACAGAACATTAAGCAGTGTGTAGGAGAGAAGCCCAGCATCCCTCTGCTAGTCCAGGGACAACTGAATCTGTTCTTTACACATGAAGGGTGGGGGCTGCTGGAGCTCAGCCCCCTGTTGCTATGATGATGATGGTTACCAGCCATACTGCACTATCCACCAGAAAAAATTAGGGCCAGGCGCCCTTGATCAACCTGATGGATGCTAATCAGCATGGTTACTGCCCCATGTGCCAATAGGCTGATGACGAGGACAGTTACCAGTCCTTTTGTACCATCAGCCACCCATGGCAGGGGGGGAGTGAAGATGTTGGTGTTGACGGCTGCAGCATCGTGTCTATCTGCAGCATTCAGTAAAGATAGGGTGACATGTAAAAGAGTCAGAGGATTGTTTTCCCTTTCGCTTCTGGGGGTGGGTGGGGGGGGGGGTGAGTAGATTGCCAAGCTATGCCCTGACCCACCGCGGACACTGTGTTTGACCCTAGAAGCATTTGGAGCTCAGCCAAGAATGCAAATACTTTTCGGAGGCTGCAGGAACTGTGGGATAGCTTCAGTCCTCCAGTCCATGAGCGTCCATTTGATTCTTTGGCTTTCCGTTACGCTTGTCACACTGCAGTGCGCTGAGTCCCTGCTATGGCGTCTGTGTGGAGATTTTTAAAAAAGGATTCTGAATTTCATCTTCTGTAACGGAGCGCTGATAGAACGGATTTGCCTGCCCTTACAGCGATCACATCCGCATGGTCCGTGCTGGAGCTCTTTCTTTATTTTGATTTCAGACTGCATCGCCACCCGTGCTGATCGGAGCTCCACGCTGGGCAAACAGGAAATATTCAAAAGTTCGCGGGGCTTTTCCTGTCTACCTGACCACTGCATCCGAGTTCAGATTGCGGTCCAGAGCGGTCACTGCTGCACTGTGGGATAGCTCCCGGAGGCCAATACCGTCGATAAGCGTCCACACTAACCCTAATCCGATATGTTAATACCGATACTAGCGTTACTCCTCTCGTTAGGGAGAAGTACAGAAACCGGTTTAAAGAGCCATTAAAATCGATATATGGTGCCTCCTAGTGTGGACGGTTGTGGCGTTAAATCGGTTTTATGCTCCTAAAACCGGTTTAAACGCCTAGTGTAGACCAGGCTTCAAAAAATATTCAGTTTTCATCAAGAAGTTGGAAAGTTTAGATAGACAAATTTTCCCTTTTCTGAAAAGCCAGTTTTGATGGTATGAAAAAAGTTTCAGCCAAAACTCAGCCGTCTCACCAGATAACCCAGGGGGAATCCGGGTCTCATGTAGAGGGTGAGCAAAGCCCAGACTGCATGTTAAATGGCCCGAGGGGCTGCTGCATTGCTTGAGGTTGGCAAAGTTGCCTAAGGAAAAGACGGTTACTCACCGTAGTAACTGGTGTTCTTCGAGATGTGTTGCTCCTATCCATTCCATGTAGGTGTGCGCGCCGCGCGTGCACGGCTTCTCCGGAACATTTTTACCCTAGCAACTCCGGCGGGCCGGCTGGCGCCCCCTGGAGTGGCCCCAGCCGGCCCATCCGCTCCTCAGTTCCTTCTTGCCGGCTATTCCGACAGTGGGGAAGGAGGGCGGGTCTGGAATGGATAGGAGCAACACATCTCGAAGAACACCAGTTACTACGGTGAGTTACCGTCTTTTCTTCTTCGAGTGATTGCTCCTATGCATTCCATGTAGGTGATTCCCAAGCCTTACCTAGGCGGTGGGGTCGGAATGAGACGTGGCGGATTGTAATACCGCGGAGCCGAAGGCTGCGTCGTCTCTTGACTGCTGCACCAACGCGTTGTGGGAGGCGAAGGTGTGGACAGAAGACCAGGTGGCCGCTCTACAGATGTCCTGGATGGGGACATGGGCTAGGAAGGCGGCCGACGAGGCGTGTGCCCTCGTCGAGTGTGCGGTGAGTCAGCACGGGGGAACGCGAGCAAGCTCGTAGCACGTTCGTATGCAGGACGTTACCCAGGATTTAATCCGCTGCGAGGAGACCGGCTCGCCTTTCATGCGGTCGGCAATTGCCACAAAGAGCTGGGTCGAACGCCGGAAGGGCTTCGTCCGGTCGATGTAAAAGGCGAGGGCCCTGCGGACGTCCAGAGTGTGGAGCTGCTGCTCACGACGTGAGGCGTGCGGCTTCGGAAAGAAGACCGGGAGGAAGATCTCTTGGTTGAGATGGAAGGCCGACACCACCTTGGGGAGGAAGGCCGGGTGCGGTCAAAGCTGCACTTTGTCCCCGTGGAAGACGGTATATGGGGGACCCGCTGTCAGGGCGCGGAGTTCCGAGACTCGTCTGGCGGATGTGATTGCCACGAGGAAGGCCGTCTTCCAGGTGAGATGGAGCAGAGAGCACGTAGCCAGGGGCTCGAAGGGTGGGCCCATCATCTGGGCGAGAACCAGGTTCAGATCCCAAGTCAGAGCAGGAGGACGCACCTGCGGGTAGAGACGGTCTAACCCTTTAAGGAATCGGGCAACCATTGGGTTGGAGAAGACGGAGCGACCTCCTATAGCGGGTCGAAAGGCTGACAGAGCCGCCAGGTGCACCTTCAGGGACGAGATCGCGAGACCTTGACCTTTCAGGTACCAGAGGTAGTCGAGGACGGTCTGGATGGGGGCCAAGAACGGGTTGAGACCTCGCTGGTCGCACCAAATCGCGAAGTGTTTCCACTTCGCGAGGTAGGTAGAGCGCGTCGAAGGCTTCCTGCTTTCCAGCATAACTTGTTGCACTGGCCACGAACAACTTCTCTCTGCGTTGGTCAACCACTCAGGAACCAAGCTGTAAGATGCAGCGACTGCAAGTTCGGGTGACAAAGCCTGCCGAGGTCCTGAGTGATGAGGTCCGGCCAGAACGGCAGGGGAATGGGATCCTGAACCGACAGTTCGAGCAGCAGGGTATACCAGTGCTGTCTCGGCCAGGCCGGAGCGACGAGTATTACGCGGGCCCTGTCCCTCCGCAGCTTGAGTAACACTCGGTGGATGAGCGGAAACGGGGGAAACGCGTAGAGGAGGGGTTCCGTCCATGGCAGGAGGAACGCATACGAGAGGGAGCCCGGAGCTTGACCCTGGTAGGAGCAGAAACTGTGGCACTTCCTGTTGGCCCGGGAGGCAAAGAGGTCTATCTGGGGAAACCCCCACCTTTGGAAGATTGTGTAAGCCACATCTGGGCGAAGGGACCACTCGTGGGAGGCGAAGGACCTGCTCAGATGGTTGGCCAACGTGTTCTGCACCCCTGGCAGAAAAAACGCTTTGAGGCGAATCGAGTGGGTCACGCAAAGATCCCAGAGGCGCATCACCTCTTTGCAAAGCGGGGAGGATCGGGCTCCGCCCTGCTTGTTGACATAGAACATTGCTGTGGTGTTGTCCGTGTACACCGCTACACAGCGGTCCTGGAGGTGGGTCCGAAAGGCGAGACACGCCAAACGGATCGCTCTCAGCTCCCGGACGTTGATATGGAGGGAGAGCTCCTGGGCTGACCAGAGATCCTGGGTGTGCAGGTCTCCTATGTGAGCCCCCCATCCAAGCGCCGAGGCGTCTGTGGTCAGGGTGATAGACGGACGAGGAGGTTGGAACGAAACCCCTGCGCAGACTATCTCCGGATCCAGCCACCAGGTGAGCGTCTGGAGAGTGGGTCTTGCAACCGTCACCACCATGTCCATGGGGTCGCGATGGGGGTGGTACACCGATGCCAGCCACATTTGGAACAGGCGAAGTCGCAGCCTTGCGTGCGTGGTCACAAACGTGCACGCTGCCATGTGGCCCAGGAGACGTAGGCAGGATCGCACCGTTGTTGTAGGAAAGGCCTGCAGTGTCCGTATAAGGGAGGCCAATGCCTCGTGCCGAGCCCGAGGGAGGCAGGCTCTGGCCAGAGTGGAGTCGAGGACTGCTCCTATGAATTCCACTCTTTGCGCCGGAACTAAGTGGGACTTTTCGGTGTTGATAAGTAGGCCGAGAGACCGGAACAGATGCAGTATCTCGGACACCTGAGCCGTCACCAGCTCTTGGGAGCGACCACGAATCAGCCAGTCGTCGAGATAGGGGTATACATGGATTCGACGACGACGGAGGGCTGCGGCCACGACCGCCATGCACTTGGTGAATACCCTCGGTGCGGTGGAAAGGCCGAAGGGTAATACCGCAAACTGGTAGTGGGCTTCGTTGATCATGAAGCGCAGGTAGCGTCTGTGGGGGGGGGGGGGGGTTAAATTGCCACATGAAAGTAAGCATCCTTCATGTCGAGGGCGGCAAACCAGTCTCCCAGATCCAAGGAAGGGATAATGGTTCCCAAGGTTACCATCCGAAACTTGAGCCTGTACAGGTACCTGTTGAGCTCCCGGAGGTCTAAGATGGGACGAAGGCCTCCTTTCGCCTTGGGAATAAGAAAATATCTGGAGTAGAACCCCCTGCCTCGCCTGCAGGGAGGCACCTCCTCGATGGCACCCACGCTCAACAGAGTCTGGACCTCCTGTAAGAGGACTTGCTCGTGAGAGGGGTCCCTGAAGAGGGACGGGGAAGGTGGGTGGGAGGGAGGGGGTGAAATAAACTGAAGGTGGTAGCCGTGCCAGACAGTGTTGAGGACCCAGCTGTCCGATGTTATAGAACACCACGCCCGGAGGAAGTGGGAAAGGCGACTTGAAAACAAAAGGGATGGATCCTGGGGGGAGAGTGGTGGGCCGTCCTCGGGCGTCCCATAAAAAGGCCGGCTTTGGACCTTGAGGACCCTTGGACGAGCCCTGGGTCTGGTTACGCCGCCCTCCTGACGGTCTGCGGTGGAAGGGGGCCGCCCTTCCATTATTAAATGGCTGAGACCTGGCCTGCGGGGCGGGTCGGTAGGGTTGCTACCGGAACGATCGCCTCTGTGTGGCTGGCGTGTGCATACCCAAAGTACGAATTGCCACCCGACCGTCCTTTAGGGTCTGAATTCTTGTGTCTGTCTTTTCGGAGAATAGACCCTGCATCTCAAAGGGGAGGTCCTGGAGGGTGTATTGCACCTCCGGTGGTAAAGTGGAAGATTGCAGCCACGCAATGTGTCGCATGGTTACTCCGGAAGCCACAGTTCTGGCTCCCGAGTCCGCTGAGTCCACAGCCGCTTTGATTAAGGTCCTGGAGGCCAGCTTGCCTTCTTCCAGGAGCGCCAAGAATTCTCGGCGGGAGTCCTGCGGGGTCAGCTCTGCGAATTTTCCCAGGCATCCCAAGATGTTAAATGTATATCGGGACAGTAGGGCCATTTGATTCGCAATGCGGAGCTGGAGACCGCCCGCTGAATAAATCTTGCGCCCCAACAAGTCCATGCGCCGGGACTCCTTGGACTTCGGCGCAGCGGTAGGCTGTCCGTGACGTTCCCGGTCGTTCATGGACTGGACAACCAGAGAGTCCGGGGTTGGGTGTACATAGAGGTATTCGTACCCCTTGGGCGGGACGGAATATTTTCTCTCCACTCCGCGCGCCGTGGGAGGGACCGAGGAAGGCGACTGCCAGATGGCAGCATTGTTCCGCTGGATTGTGCAGATGAAAGGCAGCGCTACTCTCATGGGGGCCTCCGCCCCCACGACATCTGTGATCGGGTCATCGACCTCTTGGACCTCTTCGACGGGCAGGTTGATGGCTTTTGCTACCCTCCGGAGAAGGTCCTAATGCACCTTGAGGTCGATAGGCGGGGGTTCTGATGGTGACGCCCCTGCCACCGCCTCGTCAGGAGAGGAGGACGAGGAGTGACCTGGCAGCACCTCTTCCGGTGCCTGGTCTACCTCTGGGCGATCAGGTGCCGGTGACTCATGCCCCAACGGTGTGCCTGGAGTGGCGGTCTGTGGCGTTGGAGACGGGGGTGGCCTGGTGATAGTGGCCTCCGGCACCGAACGCGCCGAGCCTGGCTGCCTCTGTGGAAGGGGAGGCCCTTGCTCATGTTGGGCCCAGGATACCCAAAATCCCCACTGCTGGGGTCCATGGTCCTGCGGAAGAGACCCCGCTCGGAAGTCTACCGCACTGCCCTCAGGGGAAGCAACAGAGGGTTCCCTCGAAGGCCAGGGAGGGGCCGTGGCGGTCCCCGGGCGGACGACTGGTGCCGGTGTAAACTGTCTCTCTGGTGCCGAAGGTCGGTGCTGGTCGTCATGCGATCTAAGAGGCGAGCGGGACCTGCGCACGGCGCGGTGCCGGGAGCTCGACCGACGGTGCCGGGAGCTTGACTGACGGCGCCGGAAGCTCGACCGGCGGTGCCGGGAGCCAGATCTGGAGCGAGAGCGGCGGCGCCTTGAGCGGCTGCGTGAGTCTCGACGTCGCACGCGATGCCTGGAACCGGACCTGCTGCGGTGCCGGTGACTCGGTGACCGGGACCTGGAGCGTCGCCGGGAGTGCGACCGGTACCGCGATTGAGAGCGGTACCGGGACTGCGACCTGCGACGAGACGGGGAGCGGCGTCTCGACGTTGACCGTCTCATGAATCGGGCCCGGTGCGTCGGCGACCGTCGCCTTGAGCGAGACCGGGATCGAGACCGGATCGTGGGGCCCCGATCGTCTCGGCCGCCCGGGGAAGGAGGACGCATCATCAGCGGTTTCCCGACCGATCTGAGTGTCTGCACCGGCGGTGCCGGTAGCTGATGGCCCGTATCAGCCGTGAGGTCAATCAGCTCTCTCGCCGTCGCGAACGCCTCCGGCGTGGACGGGAGCCTCAGCTCTTCCTCGGTATGTACCAGGGAGCAGGGCGGTGCTGGACTCGACGGCCCTTGCGGCGCCGGAGTCGACGGCCCAGTGCACTTCTTGTGCGCTGCCTCAGCCTGTACCGTTTGAGTCGGAGGCGGCTGGGCTAACGGCTTCTGCTGCTTCTTCGCAGAGGCCGTCTTCGGCACCTTGTGCTTCTTCCCCGGAGAGAGAGAGCGGTGCCGGGTCTTCGGTGCCGGGTGCCGAGAGGCATCGGTACCGGAGCGGCTCGGTGCTGCCGGTGCGCTGCTCACGGAGGCGGGCTTCGGTGCCGATGGAGCTGGCGCTGGAGGTTGGAGAGCCGACTCCATGAGCAGTTGTTTCAGTCGAGAGTCCCGCTCTTTTCTCGTACGAGGCTTGAAGGCCACGCAAATCGGGCACTTATCTGATCTGTGCGACTCTCCGAGGCAGTGGAGGCAGGAGTCGTGCGGGTCACTCACCGGCATGGGCCGCTGGCAAGCCGCGCAGGGCTTGAATCCCGGTGCTCCGGGCATAAGCCCGCACCGGGGCGGAAGAAGAGGGCTAACCCCTCTAATTCCCTAACTACTATACTATACAACTATATATACAACTAGAACAAGAAACTTAACTAATTATTAACAACTATATACAGTAAAACTATGGAGAACGCTAGGGCTGTGGAGGTAAGGGAGCACTCCACTGTTCCTACTGCCGTCACGGGTGGGAAGAAGGAACTGAGGAGCGGACGGGCCGGCTGGGGTATATATTCTGCACTATGGCGGCGCCACTCCAGGGGGCGCCAGCCGGCCCGCCGGAGTTGCTAGGGTAAAAATGTTCCGGAGAAGCCGTGCACGCGCGGCGCGCACACCTACATGGAATGCTTAGGAGCAATCACTCGAAGAAGAATTTGGATTTCCAGTCCCTGGTCAAATGAATCCCCACTTGGGAAAGATCAGTGCCACCCCCCACCCATGTCACCCTGGGGCAGATGTGGTGGATGCAGGCCCCCCATCAGTGTCAGCCTGGGGAAGTCATGGGGAATGTAGCGTAGGGTGACCAGACAGCACGTGTGAAAAATCAGGACAATGGTGGGGGGTAATAGGCACCTATGTAAGATAAAGCCCCTAATATCAGGACTGTTCCTCTAAAATCAGGATGTCTGGTCACCCTAAATGCAGGCCCTTGATTATGTCACCCTGGGGCAGGCAGGAGGAATGCAGACCCCCCATAACATCACCCTGGGGCAGTCGTGGGGAATGTAGGGCCTCCCTGCAATGGCACTCTGGGGCAGTCATGGGGAATACAGGCCCTCCACAATGTCAGAGGGGCCTTACACATGTAACCCTTCTGCCCCTCTGAGTTGGCAACAACAAGGGCCGGGTTCAGTATCCAGGGGTTCCATTTCAATAATGCAAATGCAAAACTGGCTTGATCCCCCACCCAGTGACCTGGGACAGTTACATACCACCCCCCCGGGCACCTCTAGGAGGCAATACTTCCCCTCTTGCAAGCACGGAGTCTGAGTGTAGCAAAATCCTTTTAATAAAGGAAGGAAACAATGTGGCATCATATTGGGGAAACACCACAAACAGGATTCGTAACATAAACCATGAGCAAAAGACCCACCAAGTAAGTCTTGGCAATGTCCTTTTCCCCTTAGGGTCTTAAGTCCAATCACCCCAAAGTCCAACAACCCAAAAGTCTCTGTCCCTGGTCAGTGCCACCCCAGAGTTCAAAAGTTTATCTGCAGAGTTTTACCCCCCCAGCCTGGGTGGAAATGAGGAGGGCACACAGGGTGTTAAGGGGCACCTTATGTGGGCGGGAGCTGACTGCTCCGCCTCTCCATGGAGTTCTGCTGCAGCCTTCACCATGACCAGATTCATTCCACCAGCTGTGTCACTTCCTCCCCTCCCTGCAAACCACTCCACTCTGCTCACTGTTCCATGGACCACTCCAACCGTGCTGCAAACTGCTCTGCTCTGCCAGCTGCTTAGCAATAGATTTTCAGGCTCCCCCCCATCTAGTTAATACAGCACTCAACAATCTCAGCTCAGTAAGTTTAGCTTTTTTAATGATTTCAGCTTGTAGCAGGGGAGCCCCAGTGCTGGTGCACCAGTGGCCCACAGTGAATTCACTTCAGCAGCCTTTAGCTAGACTTCTAATAGAATCAAAATTAACTCTGCTATTCAAGAGTGGAGAGAGACAACAATGCAGGGGTGTGCCAGGCTCTCAGAGGGGACCCAGTCTATCAAATACACATACCTGTCCCCACAGTCTCTCCATTCACTAGGCATTGGAACCCATGTCCCTTGTCTAGCAAGTGCTACTTAGTTGATGGTGAGACCCTCTGTCATAAAACAGTCTCATAGTCCTTCATTCACATAATCAAGATAAAAACACTTTATTCCTCCTACCCCAATAACTGAGAAATTGGGGATCACATAGCTGTCAAAGTGACCATTTTGGGCTGCCGTGGGTTCATGCTAGGTAGAGTAGGTCTGCCTATGCAAACAAGATCAGCGCCCTAAGTTCTTTTCCACACTCACCATAATTCACCACCAGATGTCAGGGTAGAGCTCATTCTGACTCTGTTTACACACCTAACAAAGAGACATGGTCGAAAAGGCTTTTTATTTTTTGAGGGATTTTTTTAAAAATTCATTTTCTTCTAAACATCTCACGAACATTTGTCAGTTCTCAGATGAAAACTCAAAGGTGACTATGATGATACAGTCAGGTTTCAAAAACTTATGCTTTCCTGTAAAAAAACCCTGGATTTCTGAAAAAAAGCTCAAAAAGTTTTGGAGTCCAGGGAAAGTTGCTGTCATAAATAAACAGATCAGGGTTAAGGTCTCTTTTCCCTGGAAAGGGTTAATAAGCTCAGTAACCTGAGAAACACCTGACCACAGAACCAATCAAGGAACAGGATAATTTCAAATCTCTGTGGAGGGAAGCCTTTGTCTGTGTTCCTTGTTGGCTCTGAGAATTCTCTTTGGATCGAAGAGAGGTCAGTCATGTCTCCAAGTTCTCCTGGAGTAGTTTCTACTATTTAATAGTGAGTATTAATTAGAAAGGCGGATTAGTCTTTTGAGTTGCTTTCTATATTTGCAATTGTGTGTTTGCTAAAGGAAATTCTTTATTCCTGTTTGCTGATATTGCTTTTACTGGGGGAGGGGGAGAGGGAATTCTCTCCAGAGACTGATAAGTTTAGACCCTGTATTGTTCCATCTTGGTTACAGAGACAGTGACTTTTCTTTTTTTGTTCTTTAATAAATTCTTTTCTATTAAGGACTTGGTTGGTCTTCTCTTGTGGAGATTCAAGGGAAGGGGACGGGGAGGTGAGTCCCTCTTTGTGTTGAGTCAAGGATTTGACTCGGGGTAATCTCTCCAGAGCAGGCTGGAGAGAGGGAAGGGGGGAGGGGAACTGGCTGTTTCTCTCTCTCTGGTGAGATTCAAGGTGTTTGGATCTGTGTTCCTCAGGGGAAGTTTTTGGGGGAACAGGGAGTGTGTCAGACACTTAAAAACTGATTGGTGGCAGCTTTTACCAGATCTAAACTAGGATTTTAATTTAGAGGGAAACCAGTGCAGGTCCCCATTTTAGAACCCAACAGCTCTAAGTGGGGGTGAGACCTATGACATGGTTGGCAGCGGTGACGAACCTGGCAAGGCATTTCTACCAAAAGCAGTTTTCAGGGTTAGAAGGAGTTTCAGCTAGGTTGGCTGAAGGGAATACAGTTTTTCTAACCAGGCTTTTGTTACAAGGAACTCCCTGCTGAGAGGGTACTTAGCAATTGCGAGAGAGAGTTGCAGGGCAGGTTTCCACCTTCTTGGGAGCAAGGAGGGGGAGAGTGGTTTTGGAGCAGTTTTCAGCTACCTTCAGCTGGAGGTAATACAGTCCTCTGACATTCTTTGTTGGAGAAGGATTTTTTCTTTTCGTTTTCTTTCTGGTGGCTTAGAAAAGCACCTTGGAGGAAGAGGAGGGATAGGTTTTCTGACAAGCCTTTGTTTCAGGAGACCCCATACTGAAAGCTACTTAGCAAGGGCAAGAGACACTGGTTAAACCGGTTTGTCTTGCTCTTGGGAGGAGGGGGAAAATTTTTTTTTCTTTCTCCGTCAAAAGCACAGTCAGTGGCTGTGAACAGTCACTCCCGCAGAACACAATTTGCAAAACAAAAGATTTGATTTCTCTTTGTTTAGTCAATGATAGACAGGGTTAGGAACTGAAGCAAGCAACACAGCACATACCCTGACTGCAGAGGGGTGTGGCCAGCACCAGAGGGCACAGACATGAGTGATACACTTGAAAAAATGGAGCTTGCTAGATTGCAATTACAATTACTTCAGGCAGAAAAGGAGAGGGAGGAAGCTACTCACCGGAGGGAGGAAGCTAACCACAAGAGGGAGCTGGAGATACTTCAAGCCAGGGAAGCTAACCACAAGAGGGAGATGGAGATACTACAAGCCACAGAGGCTGACCACAAGAGACAAATGGAGTTAAAAGACAAAGACCTGGAATTAGCAAGAGCTAACCCACATGTTCCAGCCAACCCTAACAATCCTTCTCCAGGCACAGTTCCCCATCCCAAGAAATTTCCCACCTACATGGCAGGTGAGGACACTGAGGCCTTCTTAAAAATTTTTAAAAGGACCTGCCATGGGTACAACATCCCTGAAGACCAGTACAAGGACTGGTCAGGAAAGTGGACTTTTGCTGTCTATGACAATTATTCCATCCCCATGCTACTGGGGGAAAACTTGGCCAACCATGTGCAGCTGGCCAAGAGGGGGGGAGTGGTCACCCGCAGCCAGGCCAAACGAGCAGGCACTCCCATCCCTGTTCCTGAGCCGTCCACCAGGACCCCGTCTGTGTTACCAGAGACCCAGACAAAGGTGGTGGAACCGGATCTCATGCCAACAACTACAGCAGCCATAGTACATCCAGTCCCAGGACCGGAACTGGAAGAGCAACCAGCGGCAGAACCAGCACCAGCACTGACGCCAGCGCTTACAACTCCACTGCCAGAGGGCGCCAGCGGGCCTGAACTGGAAGAAGCAGCAGACAACTCTACCCAAGAGGCTCAGCCAGAGCCTGAAATATCACCTTGTGAACCAGCGGAGAGCGGTCCACAGTCAACGGAAACAACCTCATCACCTACATGGCTTCCAGAGGGATCAAGCCCAAGTCCACAGTCTACGGAGGAACTGGTGTCTCCAGCCTCAAGGGAACAGTTCCAGACTGAGCAGGAAGCCAATGACAGCCTTAAGAAAGCTTGGGCGGCGGCACGGAGCAACCCACCGCCTCTCAGCTCTTCTACCCGATCCCAGTTTGTTGTAAAACAAGAACTTTTATATAACAAGATTCTTTCTGGTGGACACCAGAAAGGCCAGCATCCTCAAAAACAGTTGGTAATTCCAACTAAGTACCGGGTCAAGCTCTTAAGCTTGGGCCATGACATCCCAGTGGTCATTCTGGGGTAAACATAACCAAGGACAGGTTGGGAAAGTCCTTCCACTGGGAGGGGATGGGCAAGGACGTTGCCAAGTATGTCCAGTCAAATGCATAAAAAGTGTTGTTCAATGTCAAATACCTTGTCGCTTGGGCCGGGCGGCGGCTACTGTAGTATATGTAATAGTGCATGTGTTTTGTTAATCTGTTTATTTTAAAGTTCCTTGGGAGTCAGCTTGAGATACAGGACTGATGGGAAACTGTTCAACCTGCGAAGACTCCAGGCTGTCACCAAGATAAAGGAGACTGTGCTACGAGACCTCCTTTTTGCTGACGATTGTGCCCTGAATGCTGGATCAGAGCAGGAAATGCAAGCCAGCATGGACAAATTCGCAGCAGCATGCGATAACTTCGGCCTTCTTATCAACATAAAGAAAACCGAAGTGATGCACCAGCCAGCTCCGAAAGCCCAACACCAAGAGCCCACCATCACAGTGAAGGGGCAGAAGCTGCAAGCAGTGGACCAATTTACATACCTTGGCAGCACCCTCTCCCGCGCAGTGACAATTGACATCGAGGTCAACTGCAGAATCACCAAGGCAAGCTCTGCATTTGGCGGACTGCTGACCAACGTGTGGGACCACCGTGGAATAAGCCTTGCTACAAAGCTTAAAGTCTACCAAGCAGTAGTGCTAACTACCTTGATGTATGCCAGTGAGACCTGGACTGTATACAGGAGGCACGCTAGGCAATTGAACCACTTCCACACGACTTGCCTCCGCAGACTTCTGAGGATTCGGTGGCAGGATAAGGTGCCTGACACAGAAGTCCTTTCCAGAGCAGGCCTGCCGTCAGTTTACACTCTGCTTATGAAAGCCCAGACACGCTGGGCAGGCCATGTTGCAAGGATGCCAGACCACCGCATCCCCAAACAGCTCTTCTATGGTGAGCTGTCTCAAGGAAAGCGATTGCATGGGGGACAAAAGAAGCGATACAAAGATACGCTGAAAGCCTCTCTTAAGTCCCTGGATATCGACATCACCTCCTGGGAAACCCTGGCACAAGACCGATCGACATGGCGTACGCTGATCCATCAAGGCTGCCAGACATCTGAAGCCAGAAGGATAACCCTAGCACAAGAGAAGCGAGCACTCCGTAAAGCCAGAGCTGCAAATGTTGTAACAGTGGTGCCCACACATGTCTGCCCGACATGTGGCAGAACATTTCGTGCCCGTATTGGCCTTACCAGCCATTTGCGGACGCACCGTGGACAGCTCACAACCTGATAGATGTTAAGGTCTTCTTCGAAAACGATGGACGAACATCATCATCATTTTAAAGTTCTAGAAGGAAATCACCGCCAGTGTGCTTCCCCCACTGTCTGCGATTTGGGGGGCGTGTCATAAATAAACAGATCAGGGTTAAGGTCTCTTTTCCCTGGAAAGGGTTAACAAGCTCAGTAACATGAGAAACACCTGACCAGAGAACCAATCAAGGAACAGGATAATTTCAAATCTCTGTGGAGGGAAGCCTTTGTCTGTGTTCCTTGTTGGCTCTGAGAATTCTCTTTGGATCGAAGAGAGGTCAGTCATGTCTCCAAGTTCTCCTGGAGTAGTTTCTACTATTTAATAGTGAGTATTAATTAGAAAGGCGGATTAGTCTTTTGAGTTGCTTTCTATATTTGCAATTGTGTGTTTGCTAAAGGAAATTCTTTATTCCTGTTTGCTGATATTGCTTTTACTGGGGGAGGGGGAGAGGGAATTCTCTCCAGAGATTGATAAGTTTAGACCCTGTATTGTTCCATCTTGGTTACAGAGACAGTGACTTTTCTTTTTTTGTTCTTTAATAAATTCTTTTCTATTAAGGACTTGGTTGGTCTTCTCTTGTGGAGATTCAAGGGAAGGGGACGGGGAGGTGAGTCCCTCTTTGTGTTGAGTCAAGGATTTGACTCGGGGTAATCTCTCCAGAGCAGGCTGGAGAGAAGGAAGGGGGGAGGGGAACTGGCTGTTTCTCTCTCTCTGGTGAGATTCAAGGTGTTTGGATCTGTGTTCCTCAGGGGAAGTTTTTGGGGGAACAGGGAGTGTGTCAGACACTTAAAAACTGATTGGTGGCAGCTTTTACCAGATCTAAACTAGGATTTTAGTTTAGGGGGAAACCAGTGCAGGTCCCCATTTTAGAACCCAACAGGTCTAAGTGGGGGTGAGACCTATGACAGTTGCTGTTTTCTTTAACCACCTGCCTTTTTTTAAACACCCCATCAATAGTTTTCCAGAAATTAATTTTTAATTTTTTGTTTCTGGTTTTTCATTCCAAAATGGAAAATGTTCACTGTATTACAATGTCTGTTTTGATCAAAAATGCCATTTTTTCATGCACAAAATGTTTCAGTGAAGGAATTTGAACCAGTTCTGCCAAAGCATCTCTGGTTCTGTCCAGTCACGGCTGATGATCCAGGGGAGGGGCCGACTTAGCTCTACCCAGGTCTCCTTTGAAACACCCAGCATCCCGTTTCCGTGCCCCCTCCCCTGTGGGCTCCACCTCTGTGCTGGGCGAGGGTATTCCTGACCCAGATGCTGCGAGGGCTGAGTCTAACACCTGCGGATCTGCCCTCAGACATGAGGGAGGTGCCAATGTTTTCTCTCTGATCTGCCCGACAGAATGCACTCAACTGTCCCCCCTCACACCTTTCTGGGTCTTTTCCTCACACTGAACATCTGCATGGATCTGTTTATTCATTGGCCAATCTATTGCATTCAGCACATGCCCAATGTCAGACAACACATAGCGCTGGCACATCCTCCTACTCATGGGGACACACAACAGGATAATAGCCTACTACTGCTACTAGCTGACAGACCTACTCCTTTAGCTCCACTGGCAGCATTCTCTGCCTTTTCATGCTGAAAGTCACAGGTTCAAATGCCACTACTGCTGGCTCAGGATGGAGGTTATTACATTGGCACAGGCCAGCTAGTTGCCAGGGTGTGGGAAGGCCTGTAAAAACCAAAATATTTCAGTTCTGAAAGGCTGCAGGGGGGCATCATGGGGGCCATAGTTCAGTGGCCCCATAGACCGTTCTTTATATGCCAGGCTCCCCAGTCAAACCCTGGCTGTCTCCCCTGGTGGCGAAGGGAAGCTGTGCATCATGGGAATCCTCAGCCTCAGCCATTTTTAGTTGAAATCCAAAATTTCACCGGCTCAATTTTAACCAGCTGTAGAGTGGGTGAAAAACAAGTGTGTGTGTGTGTGCGGGGGTGGGGGGGGGAGGTATTTGAGCCTTTCCACTTTCCTTTAAGAAATAAGCAATTTTCTAGCCCTCACGGTTGCAGAGGAAAACTGGAAAACATGACCCAAGTGGCCCCAAAAGGCTCAGAGACCAGAAGGCAGCAGAAGCCCCTTCCTCCTCCCCACCCCACCAAAATAATTATTCATTTAAAAATGCTTGATGGATTTTAAGCCAGTCTTGTGATCTGGGGCCTGACAGTGTGAGCTCGGAGCACTGGCGCAATGTGGGTTTGGCTGGGGGCTGCATGTAAAACTCCACTGGCACGTCTGAGCCGAGGCATTTCTCGGGCAAGCCCAGACCCCTCTGAACATGCTGCTCCCCTGCAGCAGCATCTCCAGAGCCCCCCAGTCCCTGGCAGCATGATGCTGTTGTGGTCCTCTGAGTTGCTGCCCCCCTCTGCCCTCAGCTGGTCAGTTCTCACTTCCCACAGTGCCCTCCCAGTCTGGCTGGCTTGGGCCGGGCGGCGGCTACTTTCCCCAGCACCCAGGTGATGAGCGGAGCAGACGCCAGGAGGAGCAGGAGCAAGGCGCTGCGGAGGATCCAAACCCAGAGCGGGATGGCAGGGCCTGGAACGTGAGAAAAGACAAGGGCCGTGAGATGGCAGCTGGGACCCTGTTTGTGGGGACAGAGCCGGGGGTGGATTGAGTCCGAGGTGTAACTGCAGTGCCAGGGACTCTGCCAGGGGCCCTGGGCATAGGAACCAGAGCTGGCCTTGGCAGAATAGTAACACCGGCAGCCTGGTGCGCTGACGGAGCCGATGTTACTATAGGTGCCAACTACATGGGTGCTCAGCACCCACCAGCCACAGCTGTTCGGCGGCTGGGGAAGGCGCTTGGGGGAGGACAGAGAGCAGTGAGTGGGGGGCAGGCAGGGGTCTCAGGAGGGGGTGGACTGGAAGCAGGAAGAGGCGAAGCCAAGGCGGGACCTTGGGGGAAAGGGTGGAGTGGGGACGGAGCCTCAGGGCGGAGCAGGGGTGGAGCACCCCTGGGGAACAATAAAAGTACGTGCCTCTGGGTGTACTTAGGGTTGCCAACGTTGTATTTAAAAAATAAGGGACTGTTTTCCTAGCCCCCCACCCTACCCGCTCCTCCCAATATTATCATTATTTATGATTATTAGCAATAATAATTAATAACGAACAAGCAGCACTCACCAACATTTGCCAGGGGTATTTCTTGCTGCTTTTTGCAGCACTCAGCAATCCCTGATCTTGTTGTACAGAGATGAAGAAACAAGGGACGTCCCTTCTAATAAGGGATCGCTGGCAAACCCCAGATTCGTGTCCCTGTAGTGCCTGGGGGCGGGCGGGCGGGGGGGCTTGGACCGTGCTTTGGCAATAATAAACTGGCCAGGTGCCTTGGCAACCAGCCAGACTTGGCCTCTGTTTATGAACAACCCCAAGGTTGGCTGAATCTGCACTCTGCCCTCTGCTCATGCCGCTGACCCCAGAGCTCCGAGAACAGCCTGGGGCATTACCCACACAGCACATCGTGTCTGAGCAGTGAGGGCTGGGCGGTGCGGGGGGGCGTTACATATCGCAGCTCCCATCCCGCATGGCTGCTGACTCAGACACGGAGCTGAGACCCCTGCCCTGCTGTCCCATTCTCAATGGGCTTTTCCCCAGAACTCCTCCTACCCCTTCCATTCAATCCCGGGGAAACGCCGGGACATCAGAGCTTTGCCGTGTTTGCAGCAGCTTTGGGACACCCCAGTCTGATCCCGGTGAGCGGTGAACGCCAACGGGGAGGTGGCAGAGCAAACGTCCAGCTCCTGCTGCCTTGTGTTTATAACCAGGGGTCCCTGCGACAAGCCAGAAGTCACTCTGTGTTCCCTCGCCACCAGGCGGAGCTCCAGCACATAAGGGGCCATGATTTTGCCAAGCCACTAGTGACTCTGGGTGCCTGGCTGGAGAAGGATTTTTCAGACAGTGCCGAGCACCTGCCTCTGGACTCAGGGCTTCGACGGGGTCTCCTGGTAACCCCAAATCTCGCTTCGCTTTAGGGAATCTCAGGCTGCTGCACAATTGATTGCAATTCTCACACCATGGGCTCTCTGCCCTCTCTAGTGGCCCCGGGGCAGCTGGGGGCGCTTGGGGGGTGGGGCCTTGGCGCGCCGCAGTGCTCTGAGGGGGTGGGGCTTCGGGGGGCATGACACTGAGCTACCTAGCATGCACTGCATGCCGGCCCTTACACACACTGCACTGGGGCAGAGGGGGTGCCCCACTGAAGGAGCAGGCACAATCAGGCCCCGTAAGCTGCCCCCCCCCTGGTTTCCAAGCACTCAGCATGCGCAGGCAGGCCCAGATCCCCAAGGGACCGTGAGTGCGAGCGCCGGTTAGTGCCTCAGTGGGGATGGAGTGCTTGAGAAACTGGTCCCAGCTGTAGGATCCGGGCCTTGCTAAACATCCAGGCCTCAATGGGCCTGCACCTGCCCCTGTCCAGTGCATGGGAGCAGAACCAGAGCCAGTGAGAGCAGGGGCTGCCGAGAACAGCAGGGACCCGGCCTGGAGCAGAGCGATGACGGTGTTGCCCTTGGCCCTTCATTGCTTTGGCCGATCTAAAGCACCCAGACCCAAACCCTGGGATGGTCACAGATCTCCAAATTTGCCCGAACCACCCCATTACCTTCAGGCTTGGTGTCATGCTCGGCATCAGCTGTGGAATCTGTAGGGTGAGAACGAGAGTTGTTATGAGGTGCCTGGACAGGTAACCTGGGGCAGGGGTTCAGATCCATGTGCTGTGCTTCATTGTGTTTGAGCAAACAGCCTAGAAATCGGTTTGTGGTGTGTAAGTCCAGATGGGGCCGTTAACTTGTCTGATCTGACCTCCCATGTGTCACAGGCCGGAGAATTCTCCCCACTTCCCTCTATCGAACTCCGTCTCTTGAGTTTGGCTAAAGCATCTTCCACAAAGGCCTCCAGCCTGGATCCGACATTGTTCCGCACTGGGAAAAAATCGTGCCTTGTTTCTAATTGGAACTTGTCTGGTTTCAGCTTTCAGCCATCAGTTCTTGCTTGGCCTTTCATCGCTAGATCAAAGAGCCATAAACGCCGACTCATTGGATTCTCTGGGACTCACCCACAGAAAAAAAGAATAGAGGGTTCACTGCTCAGCACCCCCAAGCCACAGTGGTTCCGGCCCTGGGGGCTGGCTGCCGATCAGCTGTTTGGTGGGCGGGAGATGCTCAGGGGAGGCAGAGAGGAGGGAGTGACAGGCAAGCGGGGAGCCTCAGGAAGAGGTGGAACAGGGGCAGGATGAGGCAGAGTGAGGGTGGGACCTCGGGGTTTGGGCGGAGCAGGGGCGGGGCCTCGAGGCGGAGGGGCAGTGAAGCACCTACCAGGAAAAACACAAGTCAGTGCCTGTGCAAAGAGCCCTGGAGGCCCCGGTATTTTTTCTTTAGTATTTTCTTAATGCCAATTGGCAAGTGCTTCTACTGGCCAAGCCGCATAGTTGTGTCCTTGCAGCGACTAACCAAGGACAGCGTCTAGTCAATAAATCAGCTGCAGGGGGACTATATGGCCACAGAACTGGGGTCCTTTGTAACCGAGCTGTAGATGATTGATCTGCGCCCCTGACACCGACGGGGCAGTACATTGTGCCATCCGTGTTGACTGGCTGTGGACTCACCTGTCACACGCAGGAACCGGGAGGTGCTCAGAAGCGAATTCGTCTCTTGGTTCCGATGGCCTTTGTGCTGATACAGACAGGCAAAGCTTGAGGAGCTATTTGCCCTCACATCATAACGCAGGTCATAGGCAAATTTGCTTTCCTGTATTGGCTGGACTGCGAGATCCTTCCCGTCTCGACAGAATATAACCCGGGAAGCAGGAGAGAAAGCAGGCACTTTACACTTCACCACTACGGTGTCCCCGGGGCGACTGGCTGCCGTGTCTAGCAGTATCTGTGGGGCTGGGAGGTCCCCTGGAAACATAGGAGCGGCTGTTGAGAACAGATTGTGTATGGAGGAAGGTGGCTTTGTGGGTTAAACAGTGGACTCAGGACACCTGGGTTCAATTCTGGGTGCTGCCACAGAGTCGCTGTGTGACCAGGGACCAGGCACTGCATTGCTCTGTCTTCAGCTCCCAATCTGTGACATGGGGTTAATCCGCCTTCCTTGGTCTGCCCGGTCTACTTAGCCTCCTGGAGGCAGGGCCTGGGTGTCACTGTGTGTGCACAGTGCCTGGTGCAGTGCAGCTCTTGTCTCAGCCAGGTTTCTCAGCTGGTTAATGACAGTTCACTCAGCCCCTGGCTCTGTGTTTTGAGAGATGGCTACACATTGCAGCAGGCCACTCACTCGTTGGTGTTGTGCTCCCCGTACACACAAAGGAGTTAGATAAAAACATGATTCCTCTGGCTGGAAGGCTGCAGCACAACACGTCTTCATTGCTTAGAATCCAGAACGATAACACACCAAAGCAAATCCAGAGAGAGACAAAGCAGGCTGCTCCCTCAGGTTGGGGGGCCCAACTCCCCCCCCACCTCTCTTGTCTGCAGAACTCACTCTGCTTCCCTGCAGCAAAAGCAGGACCAGGAACACTGGAGAATTTAAAGGGAGAGTCTATACTTTTAACACAGCTTTCTCTACCCCTAGACTGTTAACAGGTCACTCAGGGTTTCCTCTGGTTGCTCCTATTTCTGCAGTGACTGGGGTGTAGGGGATTTTCTTTGTCTTGGAGGTAAATCTCTGCAGTGGGGCCACCTGCTGTGTGTGGGGATCCCCTCCTGGCATGTGTCAGGAGCCTTCACTGGATGCCCACAGACAAACTTCTCCTGGCTGTGAGGAGCTGCCAGTTCACCTCCTGGTCACACTCGTCCTATTGCCCCTTGGAAATTGGATGGGGAGGGAGGGGGCTGTATGATGAATGTCTATGGACCCGTCTTCCTCCCAGCTCTCTGGCCATGGAGGTGTTGGGGCCACTCCTGCAGGCCAGACAGGGTCAGGCTCACTGTGTTTCCTGCTCCTGCCTAACCCACTATACAATCGCTGCTGAGAGTGTCTGCTCTCTTCTCTACCTAGTACATCCCCCAGCCCTGCCCACCAGGGGACCTCATGGCTTATTTTCTGCTGGCAGGCAGGGAACGCTCCCCCATGGCACAGAGGGGGTGCTGAGACACAGGGTGGATTAAGGGACTTGCCCAGGGTCACAGAGGGAGTCTGTGTCAGGAACTGAACCCAGATCTGAACACAAGTGAAGCACCCTACCCACTAGGCCACCCTCCCTCACCAGGCTCCGCTTGCGCTGCCCTTTTGAGCCCAGCCCTGTGTGTATCCCCTGGAGCCAAGGGATGAGCTCCCACTGGCTGCAGCTGGACCCATCGCAGGCAGCCGGGCTCCTGGGTGACTCAGGCGAGTAGGGCTCGGCTCCAGCCCTTCCCAGCCGGCCAGCATCTCTGCAGCTGCCTCTCTCCTGGGCTCACCACCGGGCTGCGGGTATGACGGGGACGCGCTCACCTGGGGAGCTGCAGATCTTGGCCATGACCAGAGGTAGACCTGTGACAGGAGGGAAGGGACAGGGGTGAGAATGTGACAAGGGCTGTGTGGGGATCCCAGAGTGGGGTGCGTCCCAGTGAGAGCACTGCAGCCATCTCAGGGACAGCAGGCAAGAGGGCTTATCAGGGAGGGTAAATCCCCCCTGCAGAAATCCAGGGCCAGGCCCTGCGCTGCGGGGTCCCTGAACAGCACTGGGCTCTGGGAGAGCCCCACTGACCCTGCACAGGCTACCTGTGAAGTCAAGAAGTCGGCATCCAGCCGCATGTTCGTAAGATCACCCAGGGCTCATCAGAAGCAAGAGCAAAGCTCCTGCTGGGTCTAACGGGCCCTGGATCCAGCCTGTCTGTTTGGGGCTGGCTGGAAAATTACCACCGGGCTTAGTTTTCCGTGTCTCGGTTTAAAACCACAGGAACCGCCAGAGTGGGTCAGAACCGAGGTCCACTTACCCCAGCATCATGCCTCTGACAGGGGCAGCACCAGACGCTGCAGAGGAAGATGCAAGAAACTCGCAGTAGCAGCTGTGGGATAATTTCTGCCACTAAAAGTTCCTTCCACTCCACGATTGGTTACGGGCAGGTTCATGCCTTGGCTAGAGCTGCTCAAAAATGCCAAGTTGAAAAAATCATTAAAAAATTTCTACCAACAAATTCAATTTTGTATTTAAAAAATCCCCAAATCTTAGGCATTTGAAAACCATTTTGGAGGTAGAAATATTCAGCGTGAGGCGGAAATGTTTGGGTTTGGAAAGCCGAAGGCTGAAAACTCTTACTGCAAAGTAACATTTTGTACCTTTTGGTAATAGATGGTGGGATTTGGGTCACATCTGGGGCAGTCACATTTTTGGTTAGGGGATTTTCATTTAAAAAAAAAATAAAAAAATTGTGCCTAGAGTGGGTGTGCCTGGTTTGCTCAGAAAGTCATTTCCCATCACAACTTTGTTTTGACAGAGAAGCGTCCCTCAGCTGGAGCCTGAGGAGTGACTGGGGCCTTACTACTGCCTTCCCTTTCACAAGTTACGATCTTTGCCTAAAGAAGCAAGCTACCAAGCTTACATCAAGCTAACAGCGTCTCCAGCCATTCCGGATCCAATGCTCACAGAATCAGCGGGCGCTGCCCCTTTTGCCCCCAAAGCCATGGATCACTAGAATGTCTTTTTGCTCCCTTTATATTTTCCAAAGTCCATTGTCTTTGCCTCCAGAGCCAGGAAGACCTCCTGGGGGGGGTTCAGATTCCGGTGTGTCCCCATAGTTGAAAGAGAAAGCTAAGAAGGAAGGATTTATTTTTAATATGCATGTTAGTCAGTTAGCAAGAGTCCAGGCTGACCTGTGACTCGTGAGATTTGTTGAAGCAAAAGAATGTAAGACAAGACAAGGTATTGTGTGTGGAAAGTATTACGACCTTTGCAATGCAGTTTTCTTTTAAGATAGCAGAAAAAGAGCTTAATGTGTATAAACAAAATGGTTGTGTTGCTACTGTCTGTATTTATTGAAGAAATTGTCTGTAAATAAAGGCAAAGCTTGATTAAATTTGTAATTGTTTGTTGAGAGAGTCGGGACTGGGGCCGGGGGATGTGTCCTGCACTCTCTCTCTCTCACCTCTCCCTACATTGAAAAATAATAAAGAATTTATTTTGCTTTGATTTTGCAAAAAAAAAAGAACTACTTTTTTTCTTGACAATAGGCTCCCCAAGCGGTTTCCTCCAGGGCTGCTTAGCTTGATTGCTTTGTTTACCATATATGTAAATGTACCCTCACTCTCTATGGCTTATAAACAGGTAAATCCACATTCCTTTGTCTAAGGCAGGCTTGCCCCCAAAACATATTTTAAGAACAGATTTCCAGCACAGGTGTAATGCTATATACACAATCTGTCATTGCCTGACACAGTGATATTCATGACCGGCCTGTCAGCAGTTTTTCTATCACATCTTACAAGACACAGCTTGGCTAAATATTCTGGCAACAGGGTGCCGAGTGTGCCTGCTGCCACAGAGGAGCTTTTAGGGTCACAAGCATAACGGCCGTAATCTCTAGGGCTCGGGGAAGGAGCTGATTGGGTCCAGTGTGCTCCTTTCCGGGGCTCAGTCCTGGCGGCTGCTGATGGGCCGGGCCCAGCTCCAGCAAAGCACCAAAGCAGCCAGTTCACTTTCAGCACAGGCGTAGGGCCATAGGTGTAAACGGGCCCAAGTGCTTTGCTGGATTGGGTCTGAGGGCTCATTACCCTGCAGGATCATTCCCTCTCTGGGTTCAGTGTGTGACATTCCCAGCACAGGGGGTTGTGCAGCACCTGCTGATTTCAGGGTTTGGAGGTTTTTTTGGAAGGGGGGAATTTTTTTTGTCAAGATAAAGTGACCCAGGACAAGGGGGCTATGGACAAACAGGAACACTGGGACAGCCCCTTATCCCACCCACTATTCCAGCCACTCCCGCTCTCGGGCTCCAGCTGAGGGACGTTTCTCCATCAAAACCACACTGCGATGGAAGTCGGTTTTCTGGCCAGACCAAACATTTCCACTCTGGGCACAAAGTTTTGATTATTTTTAACTGAAAACCCCCCAGCCAAAAACATGACTGCCCCAAAGACAGAACCCATGTTTTAGCTGGCTGTATTGGTAACTATTTTCTCTTTCTGTTCTCTCTGCTTATGCCACGTAAGTCTCTGCACTTTCTTAACAAACTTTGTCTCCATTTTACCATAAACCATCTCAGCGCTGTGTTCAAGGGACCGAGCGTGTCTCCCCCCACCCCGATAAAGCCCCCCAATCCTGATTAACAGACCCCCACCCCTGATAATGCCCCACGATCCTGACCCGCAGCCCCTGCCTCATTCATAGGGTTTTAAGGCTAGAAGGGAGTATTAAGACCATCTAGTGCAGGGGTAGTCAATTATTTTGTGCCAATGGCGGAATGTCTTGGTCAAGGTATAGCCAAGATCCAGACTGCAGAGAGAACAATAATAATAATAATAATAATTAATAGTAAATAAAAAGATTTTGAGGTCTGTTCAAAAGCAGGTGGCTGTCCGGATTTGGCCCACAGTCCACCTATTGACTAACCCTGACCTAGCATGACTTCTTGCACCATAAACACCAGCAAATCTCCTCCGGTGATCCCTGCATCCAACCAGTCTGCACCAGGCAGAGCAATAAACAGATACAGCTGCTCTGGTGGTGGTGCAGAGGGGGCCCTGTGTGTGCTAGGGGTGAACATCAGCAAGGACGCCTGTTTCGTGAATCAAGGGGAGCTGCCATTGTAAATGCAGCTCGTGCCCCATCGCTACCATTCTCCAAGCAGCTGGGCGTCAGGGATGAAGCCAGCAGCAAATGTCCTGCTCCACAACAAACCTGAGAGAGGGGAACCGGCTCCAGCGACGGTTGGAACCGAGAGCCAGACCCCCAGCTGGTGTAAATTGGCCCCGCTCCATTGGAGTTACTCCAGTTTACACTGCCTGAGGAGCTAGCCCAGAAAATCCAGCTGCAAGGCGGCCACAGCAGTGGAAAGGTGACACTGCCCGAGCTGCATTCTAGCCACTCAGACATTCACTGCATTGAAATGTGCTTGTGCAGCCTTCCATCGCAATAGCATTGCATGCAGCCCTGTGTGCATCTCATACAGAGCGTCCCAGCCCGAGAGACGCTCAGCTGGGGCCTTTATCTCACAGGTGCTTTGGCTTTGCTCAGAACACCCCTGCCCTGTAATTGTCCCAGGGATGGAGAAATCCCCAGTCTGGATGGTCCCAGGGTCCCTCTAGCCCAGGATCCTGTCTCTGACAGCGACAGCACCAGATGTGGTAAAGCAAAGGGCAAAGATCCCTGCAGCTCTGGGATAACCTGCCCCCCAAGGAAAATTCCCACCCAGCACCCAGTGGCTACCGCTCAGCACCCCCCCTGCAGCAGACAGGCCTTGTGTCCCTTCCCAGACGCCTGGGTATTGTTTTTAATCATCGCTGCGCTATCTCTGGACACTCTTGTTCTCCACAGACATGGGGAGAAATGGGCATCCCATTCTCTGTCCTGTTTTTCGAATCCCGCTAAACTCAACTCTCTCCTGTGGCAATGAGTTCCACAGGCCAGCTAGTGCAGTGGGGCAGAAAGCATTTGATATTGTCCCAGTTTTAACAACCAGCTCACGCCTTGCCAGAGCAAAACTCAGACTCGGAGATGCAGTGTGGAGACAACCCCCGTATGCAGCCTATGGCTCAGGACCCCAGCTTGGCGCTGACATGCCCGGATAGCTGGAGGGCTCCCCACTCGGCACGTCCCTGACTCGCACGGAGAGGAAAACACCCTGAGAAACACGTCGCCCTGGCTAGTCACTGGCTGGACAGCAACACACCAGCCAAAAGGTTCAAAGGTGGCCAGCCCATCCTCCCATTATCCTGCAGCCCAACAGCGTGGCCGACACTCACCGAGGATCCACAGGCCACGTGGCAGAAACATGGTGAGAATCCCTGGTCAAAATCCGCTCTGCAAACAGCCCAGCAGCTCCAGCCCCTAGGGCTTAAATACCAGCAACAGCCACTGACCTGCCTCCAAATCAGTCACTCTCTGACCTGCCTCCCGCGCTTCGGGGGCTGTGTGGGACAGAAACCGCAACGGCTCCTGTGCTCTGCCTCTCCCACAGCTTCTCAGGGCCCCGGCACATCAGACACCAAGGGCCAGATCCTCTGCTGGGAGAATGACTCCAATGGAGCACGGCTGATTCACACCCGCTGGGGATCTGGTCTGTTGAATTTCACCCAGTTAGGGACCCTGCCATCAGTGACACTCCTGGGCTGGGGCCTGCTGGCGGATGCCCTCATGTCTGCACATCCCTGTTTTGTTGTGCGCTGCTCGGAAACCTTTGGCCCTGAACCGCTCCCTCTGGGCCTGATGAAAGCCCCTGGGAGGCTGCAGGGCTGGATCGGGCATTCAGCGCTGACGCTTACAAAGTTATGGCTGCAATCAAGGCCCCATGGATTCTACAGCCAACTGGACCAGCCTTGGGGATAGCTGTGTGGGGAGCTGCTCCTCCAGGTGGGGAAGGGTGTGGGGATGAGCTGGGGAGATCTATCGGCATTGCTTCCATGGCTGTGCAGCCCGCAGCAGGATCTGGGCTGGGGGCTGCTGGGCGTCTGTGCCATTCTGAATAAAAGGAGTTTGTTTAACTCAACTCCTCTGGCATTAAAACTGAAGAAGTCTGCTGCTCTTGAGGGGATTCTGCACAGACGTTTTATCAATGGAGGATTTTACTGAAGTCAGTATGAAATGAACAGCCCAGCCAGAGCAGCCACACCCTGTGCTCTTTATTTTGATAGTAAATACCATTTATTTTATGCTGTCCCAATATATGCAGTGTCTAGTGTGCTGCAGGTTGTCATCTGTAGGGTTCAGAATTAACAGTCTAGCAAGATGATCAAGGGCAGTTCCCTCCCCTCACAGCAACAGGCTCAGGCTCTCAGCAGACCCAAGCAGCATCACTATATCAGTCACACTTGGGGCAGCTCCTCCTTCTCCCAGAGATGGGCGACTCCCCCTCTCTCAGGAACAGGCTCAGACTCTCAGCAGACCCAGGCAGCGACAGTTACACTGTGGGTGTGTCAGGTTGGCTAGGTGAGGTGGAGTGTTAATGGTGCATGTAGGGCAGAGGTGGGCAAACTAGGCCCGTGGGCCACATCCAGCCCACAGGACTGTCCTGCCCAGCCCTTGAGCTCCCAGCCAGGAGGCTCGCCCCCAGCCCCTCTCACTGTAACCTCCCCATGGGGTGGTGAGGGGCGGGGGAGTCCTAGGAGGGGGCCGTGGGGGACACGGAGCGGGGGGGGGGTTGGAAGGGTGGAGGGTTCTGAGGGGGAGAGTCACAAGGGGGGCAGTGGGAGGGGGTGGATGGGAGCAGGGGCCAGGCTGTTTGGGGAGGCACAGACTTCCCTACCCAGCTCTCCGTACAGTTTTGGAACCCCAATGTGGCCCTCAGGCCAAAAAGTTGCCCACCCTGATGTAGGGTGTTGGTTTGGTGGGTGTCGGTGAGTCTGAGCGAGGGTGTGTTGGGGCTTTGTGTGCATTAGGGGGTCAGTGTGTCTGTCAGTCAGTGGGTCTGGGCGTGTTGGGTGTGTGGGTCTGTGTGGGCTGTAGTACGTCGGGTTGGTCTGGGCTGTGTCAGGTGCATGTGTGTGGGTCTCCGTGTGTTAGCGGTTCTGGGTGTGTCAGTGGGTGCTGGGCAGGTGGGGCTCATGCACCCCTGAGCCGCGGGTGGCACCTCAGCTGCAAAGCACCTCACGCTGAGTCTCCATCCCGGGGTGGCTCAGCTGGTGATAGCTATTGGGCAGGGTATGTGGTCCCGGACCAGCCTCCTGGGGTGCAAGGCTCATGGCAGGAGTTGTGGGGCCCCACTGAGCCCCGGCACCTGGGGCTGAGAAGATCCTGAAGGTTCCCTGGGGGTGGCCAGGAGCCCTGTGTGTGGCTGAGCCTGGGGTGCAGGGAGCGGCCGCCCCACCTCATGCTGTCTGCCAGGTTGCAGACACCTGGTCTGGCCAAGGCTGTGACACCTCCCCGGCAGGGCTGGCTATTTCCCAGCTGCGGGCAGGCCTGGATCCTGCCCACTCTGTTCCCATTGGTGGAGCATGGGGGCAGCGGGGCCAAGCTGAGAGCAGGCCCCCACCCCTTGCGCCGGGGGCTGCATACCCAGAGCTCCCTGGGGGCTGGGCCCGTCTGTCACAGCCCATCAGCGCACAGGAGCGAATGGCCAGTGTCTGTAGCAAGCAGCTCAATGGCTCCAGCTGTGCACAAGGGTCTCTGCTGCAGCTGCGCCTGGGGGGTGAGGTCCTGTGGCCCTGAGGGGGCTGCTCCCATCGGCTGCTCATGGCAGCCCCGGAATAAAGGAGGCTGCTGGCTGACTGGAAGTACCAGGCTCAGCTCACGCAACGAGAGGGCTGAAGCTGCAGCAAAGTGCAAATGCAGGAACCAAAGCCGCATCCAGCCCAGCCCCGTGTGCAGGGAGCTACTTATAGTCGTGGCTCAGACGCACGTGGGCCCCTGCTCTGCTTGAAGCCACAGCCTCGGCCTGTGAGCTCACAGCACCCCTGGCTGTGGCTGCTGCAGGCCATATCCCCAGGTGGGAGCCCGTCCCCACAGGCAGCAGCTTGCACGATAGCAGTGTCCGGTGCAGAAATAGCAGGCTGGGGCCAGATCCCTGCAGCCACACGCTCGCTCTGCTGGTGCTGTAGTCGCTGCTCATTGTCCCCTCCATTCCCATGTGATCCGCTCGCCGAGCCGCAGCCAGGCCGGAAGCGGGGAGCTCTGCTCCAAGCAGGAATGGAGTGGGGTGTGAGAACAGGCCAGAGCTGTTCCCAGGTCACCTTTGGCCAAACCTCCACTCGCCCTGTGACAAGCCAGGCCCAAGGAGAGACCCACACAATGTCGTGCCTTCCCTGGATTCCAATCCCTCCTGCTGCTCTCTATTTGTGCAGCACCTTGCACCATGCGGTTGGGGCCTCGACAAATAAGTAATAACAACATGCAGGCAAAACTCTTAGCCAAAGTCCTAGCGGATTTAATTTGCACCCTTCGGCCAGGCAGTGTCAGCAGCAACAAAGAGCTGGGTTCCATATCTAGGGGTTCCTCTTAATATCAGAAAACAGAACAGTCTTGAGACCCCGCCTGGTAACCTGGGTAAATTAACCCCATCTCTGGGCACTTCAAAGAGTCAAAACTTCCCCACTCACCAGCACCACAGCGACTCAAAAGTAAGTAACCGATAGAAAAGTGACAATAAGTGAAACACCCACCTCACAGTGTTTTGGGCAGTGTCCTTTGCCCCATTTCCCACCTCATGGCATGAAAGTCCAATGAATGGAGATCCCTCTGGCCCTCTGCCGCACCCCACTCACGGCTGGTTGCTGCTCACTGCCTTTGCTGCCACTTCTGCCGCTCGCTGCAAGGCCATGGTTCAAGGTTCAGCACCGAGGGATTTCACTGGGCAGCAGAGCACCTCAGGGTTATCTTTCCTCCCTGCTCTGTCCCCACACCAGCTCTAAGGCGCTCACCCTCCAGATCAGCTTATCAGTGAGTTCATCTCGAGTGAGAACTAAATAGAAACAAAGAGTCTAAACTGAATCTGAGCAGCTGTGTTTTCAAGCACCAAAGATGCACAGTGAACCATATCTGTAACTCTGTAATCGCAGTGCAAAGCACCAGACACGACCATCTCTTCCCATCGCCTCAGGCTTTCCCCGGGCTTTGGCATCACTGCCCACTGCTTAGCGAGTGATATTTGTAGCCTAGGTGGAGCTACTATAAGGTGGGTGAGTAACTGGTTGGAAAACTTATTCCCAGAGAGTAGTTATCAATGGTTCACAATCAAGTTGGAGGGACATATCGAGCGGGGTCCCACAGGGATCAGTTCTGGGTCCAGTTCTGTTCAATATCTTCATCAGTGATTTAGATCATGGCATAGAGAGAACACTTATAAAGTTTATGGATGATACCAAGCTGGGAGGGATTGCAAGTGCTTTGGAGGATGGGATTAAAATTCAAAATGATCTGGAGAGATTGGAGAAATGGTCTGCAATAAATAGGATGGTAGAGTCCTGCTCTGGAATTCTATGGACAGGGTCTCACTCTCCTCCGGCTCTATAGGAGTTTACAGTTGTTTCTCTTGAGCCCTAGTCATTGCTAAGGAACCTGATTGGTTTCCTGGCCATTAGGCTCCCCAGTTTCCCATGCTGGATTTGGGCACCTCCCCTCCTGCCTTTCCAGGCCTGGTCTCTCTACGCAGCTCTGATGATGCACCTCAAAGACAGCCCCGCTGCTATGCCAGCCCTGGGCTCCCTCCCCCCCAGCTCTATGGGCACCTGAGAATGGGAGTGTGCCAGGTGGGGGCCGGCTAAGCTATCTAAGGGGGGATGCCAACAAGAGGGGGTTGTCCTAAACCGTGTCCCTCTCAGGGACTTTGGTGCCTATTTTGCGATCCAAAGCCAGGAGCTCTCTCCTGAAGCCAGGCAGACTTTTGCCAAATGGATTAGGGCACTTAGCTGATAGGGGGCAGGTTCCTATTCAAATCCCTTCTCTCCATCATGCAGAGAGGGGACTTGAGCCAGGGATCTCCCACATCCTGGGTGGGCAGCACCCTACCCACTAGAGAGATCACTGCCTCGCTTTGGGTGGAGCCGAGTAGCCTCTGATCACGCCTCCCGGCTACGGCCCAACATACAAGCTCCGCCTGTAGCAAGATATTTTTGCTCTGAATGTTCAGAGATACCTTGCAGCACCTTAACAGAGGCTCGCAGAAAACCTCGGAAAGAGTTTAAATATCACAAAAATTCCAGCTCTCCCAAGTGACATAATTACGATGGTGAGAGTATCGGGACACTTTGATTTTCATAAAACAGTCATTAGTTTTAAGAGTAAGGCTCCAAATAAGTTGAAATGAATGACAGTTTACATTTAGCAAATCCAAGATGGCGGAGACAGAGATGAGGTAGTTTAAATGTAGAGAGTGGCAGCTGCTGAGGAGAGGTTTTGTGGTTCACAGAGGTGCCTAAATCCCGCTGTAGATCAGAGCATCTGTGTCTCAGCTCCCCGGCTGTACAAGGGGAACCCGCTCCTTCTGTTTCCCACCCTGTGTGGGTCTGTTTAGACAGTGAGTTCTTTCGGGCAGGGCTAGACCCATTCTGTGTGTGTGCAGCACCTGGCACAATGGGGCCCTGGTCTCAGCTGGGACAAGGGGTAACCTCCCACTCTCTGTCTGTGCAGCACCTGGTACAACGTGGTCTTTATCTCAGGCTCAGCTGGGTCTATCTCCCACTGTATGTCTTTGCAGCACCAGTGTGATGGGGTCCTGATCACAGCTGGGACAGGGACAATCTCCCACTCTTTGTGCAACGTCTGGCATTCTGGGGCCCTGATCTTAGCTGGACAGGGCAGATGTGAGACATCCAAGGGGCCATGTGCCCTTCCAGTGATGGCAAACGCCCCCACACCCATCCACAGATTAGCCCCAGTCATTGTTCTCTAGCCTGTCATCCTGTCATTCACATGACAGGAACTTTACACTGATCAGAAAATAAACATCAAGGAAACTAATAAGAGAAACCGAAATAACTAACCTTTCACTCAGACACTCTGCATTGTTATGAGGTAACATTTCTATTGTGGAAACACCTAGAGACTGACCGGGTCAGGGCTCCCTTGTGCTGGGTGCTGTAAAAACAGAGCAGATGACAGCTCCTGCCCCACAGAGCTCAGTCTAACAGCTGAATCCCAAGGCTCCACCGGAGACAGAAGAAAACCCAGCTTGGGTACAGAATATCAAAGCAGGAACAGAGACCTCGTTCCTTGGCTCCTCGTCCAGCACCACTGAGCCCTGATTGCATTTTGTCATTATTATTTATATAACAGGACCCACCAGAGACCCCAGCCAAGGTCAGGGCCCCTTTGCGCTGGGTGCTGCAGACACCAAGGGTTGGTCTGCAGGGGGAAATAGACCAGCAGAACTATACTAGTCTAACTTACCCACTACAGCTATCAAAGGATAACTCCCCGAGTTGACACTCTCATTACAGTGTACAAGGGACATTGTACAGTTTAGCTCATGTCATTTTGAAACCAGTTTAGCTCATGTCACCAAAGCTCTCTCTCTGATTCTCGAATAAGTGTCCCCCCACAGGGAGTTATCCCAGGATGACTGTAGTAGTTTAATTACACCAGTGTGGTTCTGCTGGTCTATTTCCCTGTGCAGACAAACCCTTAGAGAGAAACAGTCCCTGCCTGGAAGAGTTCACACTCTAAGCCCTGATCTACACTATGAGTTTAGGTCGAATTTAGCAGCATTAGATCGATTTAACTCTGCGCCCGTCCACACGACTAAGCCATTTTTGTCAACTTAAAGGGCTCTTAAAATCGATTTCTGTACTCTTCCCCGATGAGGGGATTAGCGCTGAAATCAACATTGCCAGGTTGAATTTGGGATAGTGTGGACGCAACTCAACGGTATTGGCCTCCCAGAGTGGAGCTATCCCAGAGTGCTCCATTGTGACCACTCTGGACAGCACTTTGAACTCAGATGCACTAGCCAGGTACACAGGAAAAGCCCTGGGAACTTTTGAATTTCATTTCCTGTTTGGCCAGCATGGCGAACTCAGCAGCACTCAGCAGTACAGGTGACCATGCAATCCCCCCAGAATGTTTCTATGTTCCCCTTATCATCTCCGTCCCTGAGGTTATCTCAGATTAGAAGGCGAAAAAACGCACTTGCGATGACATATTTTCTGAGCTCATGCAGTCCTCCCACACTGATAGGACACAGCATAACGCATGGAGGCATTCAGTGGCAGAGGCCAGGAAAGAATCGCTGTGTTTGCTTAACGGCAAAAGTATCATGCCTCGCTAGTGATGCTGCCCGAGCCAGGTTGCTGTGTCAGCTTTGGGCGGGGGCATGACTGCTTAGGAAGGCCATAGATATAGACATTGCATTAGGTAGCTTCTGTAGCTAGAGAAAATATTCCTCTGCATTTGGCAAAGTCTGTCACAAAACAAGAGAAGCCCTGTAGTGTAGCGGTTATCATGTTTGCCTAAGATGTGAAATGGCCTGGTTCAAAACTGGGTGGAAGCATATCACTGTTCCTTTTTCTGACTCCCCTCCTGCATTTTTAGTCTTAGAACAGGCCACGCTGTGAAATTTTACTTTGAATTATATCAATTACGAATTAAATAATATGGAAGCTCTCGCTAAGTTATAGTCCCGGGTTCCTTACCCTTTTTGCTGCTCCGATAAATTAACATTTTTGTTAGAGGCGGGGGAAAATTTTCATGAAGCCTTTTATAGGGACTAAATGCTATCTAGGATTCTGAAATAACCTTAACAAAGCCCATAGAGTGCAATCCTTCGTTCTGGATTTGTCATTCCATAAGCTGAACTGCTCCTTACTATTGTCCAGGCTTCATGAGCCATGGGAGCAAGGGGCAGGCTGGGGTAGGTGCGACCGTGTGGTGCTGCCGGCTGGGAGAGCAGCCTGAGGCAGAAGCCTCCAGCTCGCATGATATTCCAGGCAGGACTGAATCTCCATCAGACGAAACTTAAAGAAGAGAATGACCTGGAGTCACTTCCATTCGCTGCTCTAGGAGGAGGATAGCCATGTCTGTCCAGGCACCCCTGATTGACCTCACCGAGGTCTGCCAGCTGAGCGGGGCTGAAAGGGACCTCGGCTGGCAGGAGCCGGTGGACGGAGCCCCATACTGCCAGCGGGCTGAGTCGCTCAGCCCGCTGCCAGCCTGAGGCTCCGTCCACCGGCCCCGCTCAGCCCGCTGATGGTCTGGGGTTCTGATCATCCAGGCAGGCAGAGGGCTGAGCGGGTCTGGTGGACAGGACCCCAGAAAAAAGGTGCAAAATTATTGTCTGCTGTTGCTTTCATGAAAGGAGGGAGGGAAGGGGGCCTGACAACATGTACCCAAAACCACCCACGACAAAGTTTTTGCCCATCAGGCATTGGGAGCTTAACCCAGAATTCCAATGTGCAGTGCAGACTGCGGGAAGTGTGGGATAGCTACCCACAGTGCACCGCTCTGCAAGTTGATGCTAGCCGTGGTAGTGAGGCCACACTCTTCCAACTTAATGCGCTTAGGGCGGACATACGCAATAGATTGTATAAAATTGACTTCTAAAAAATTGACTTCTATAAAATCGACCTAATTTTGTAGAGTAGACATTCCTTAAGGGAGGGATTTTCAAAAGCATGTGAGGGACTTAAGAGCACAAGGCACTGGGCACAGAGCACAGTCACACACTTGTGCGCCTAAATCCCTTAGGGGCTTTGGAAATTCTCCCCTGAGACAAGGCAGAATTATTATCCCCATTTCACAGATGGGAGCTGAGGCCCAGAGAGATGAAATAACAGGCCAAAGGACTCTGTAGCAGAGCTGGGACATGACCCCCAATCTCCCAGAAGTGTCACCTTGGCACTTGTAACCATGAGCCCAGCCTTAACTCCTAATCATACAGCCTGTCTGCAGGAGGGATTATTTGCACAGAAGGAAGGAGCCAGGCTGGGACAGCTCATGGCAGGGCTAAGATCTGGCAAAGCTCGGTGTGGCCCTGGCCTGGCTGGTGGTGTGCAGAGGTCTGCAGGCTGCAGGGCAGAGGCTGACAACGTCCCTGATGGGGAAGGGTGGGGACTGAAGGAGGCTGGAGGAGTTACCTGGGTAAAAACTGTTACTGCAGGGGCCTATTGTGCAGCACTGACCAGTGGGGTCTCCCCAACACTCACTCAGAGCTGGTCACTGGTATCTCCCCTGTTCATGACTTTTAATGGGGTTTCCCACTCTCGGTCCCTCTCCCCCAGGATGCAGCTGCTTCCCCATGCAGCCCCGCAGGCTCGGGCAGGCCCTGTTTCTCCAGCACGAAGGTGATGACAGGCGAGACACCAGGAGGAGCAGGACCAGGACACAGCGGGCGGCCCAGATGGCAGGGGACATGACCGGCCCTGCAACATGGCAAGGGATGCGGTGACGTCTGTAAAGCAGCGGGTGGGACTGCAGTGCCACAGGGCAGCTGATACAGGGCAGCTGCGGTGTAACAGGGACCCCGTGTGAGCTCCCAGAGGCCTAGAGCTAAGGTGGGATCATGCTGCAGGGGGCACGTTCCCCCTACAGGAGGTCTAAGCGATGGAGACTGTTGGGAGGGTCCACCTTTGCCCAGCACAGCCCTGAGGGGTCGGAGGAGCAGGGAACGGCCCCGGTTTGCTCAGGGTGAACTGGGACTCTCTGCAAAGGCCTCACAAGAGCAAGTGACAGACATAGAAGCCCAGGCCCTCTCAGCCCTCACCTGTGTGGCTGGTAGTTCACCACGGGAGGTGACCCACCCCGGGCACAGGGGCAGCACGAGGCTTTGGCACCAGCTGTGTGCTCAGGAGAGGGTGGACATGGGATGTAAGTGATGCCAGGGGCTGTGCTGCCCCTCTGCCCTGGGGGAATTGCACCCACAGAGCCCAGCCCATCGGGGGTGACTGTGCAGCAGGCTGAGAAGTTACCCACCCTGGGGTGAGTTTGACCCAGACTTTATGCCCTGAGGCCAGAGCTGGGGGCACAGAACCAAGATCTGATAATCAGGGTGTGACAGAGCAATAGCCCGTTACCTGTGCGGGTCGGTTCCTCTGCTCCTCCGCTGCTTGCGATGACTGTGGGACAAGGGCAAAGAGAATCGCACCGTGTGGGAGAGACGCCTGCAGCCTCCGCAGGGACGCGCCTCCCAGCAACAGACAGAGCGGCTCTGCCAGCCACTGGGGCCAGATCCGCTGAGGGTGTAAATCAGCATCACTCTGCTGGAGTCACTGGGGCCAGATTCCCAGCTGGTGTAAATCAGCATCCCTCCAGTGGAGTCCATAGGGCTCTGCCAGTTTACACCAGCCAAGGAGCTGGTCCCTGGACTCTCTCTCTTGCTCTGAGTGTCACACTGAGTTTCCCCACTGCAGACTCAGGGAGGACGTCACTGTCCATTTAACAAACCAACATTTTACTGATCCTGGCACCTGGCACTGAGGTTGAAGCTCCACGGGGGTGAAAATGCCCCAGGAAGCCCCATGGAGCTTCAACCTCAATGGATTTCCCTCCCACCAAGTCTGACGCGATTCTCTGTGGAGCACCCTCGGGGACCTGAATGTGCGGGAGACACCTGAACCCTAAAGACAGCCCGGGGCTCGCCTGGTGGGACGAGCGGGTGGTGAGATAGGATGTGTGCACGGGCTACATTCCCCAGCCGCCCCTGTGCCTGGGACATCACCAGTCCTAGGCCCTGCTCACGCACAGTGCTGAGGGGTCAGGAGAGTTATGTGCTGCCTGGCCCTGGGGCTGACCCTCTGCACAGGCCGGGTTTCACTGCAGAGAGCTGGGTCTCCCGGTGTAAGTGCTGCAGGCAGAGGAGTTACCCCAGGGTGAGTTTGGCCCAACCTCTCTATGCACCGAGGAGAGCTGGGGACAGGGTCGGGCTCGGATCCCTGGGGTCTGGCACAAAAACGTCTCCGTGAGCTGCAGGGTCTGACTCCTCTCCACTGCTGCTCACCTGGCCTGTGCAATGGGGACAAGAAGAATCTGAGCCTGTCAGAGCCTCCAGGTGACGCTCAGTGTGTGAGAAACGCAGATGGCTGAGCCCAGCCCCCTGCACCAGTCAAATGGGACATGACTGTTCCCCAAATGGAAACCTCCCCAAAGGGGCTCCCCCTGGCTCTGTCAGACCTGTCAAATGTCATGCACATCATGGGCATTTGGCAGCTCTGTCACCCTGCGTAGAAGCTGTGGGTGTGGGCCTGGACTCCTCACTCCTGGAGCCTGGGGGTGACTCTCAGCTACAAGCCAGGAGACCCTGCAATCTAGGCCCAGCTCTTCCACTGAGTGTTATTCACTTCTCTGTGCTCTTCACCGCCCCAGGTGCTGCCTCTATGGTACAGGTGAAACTGTCATTCACTCCTTGTACAGATCAATGTGGTGACAGATGGTCACTTGAGGCAGTGCTGGAAACACGGCAAAAGTATTGAATTCGGCAAACCCCAGTCCCATCTAGTTTCTCTCACTGCCTTCAGAGGGAATGTGCCAGATTTATGTGCTTGGCTGCGCTGCCCTTAACTCTACCCACAGTCTGCTCCCAGAGCCAGGAAGAGAACCCAGGAGTCCCGGGAACCAATGTCCCCTCCCGTCTCACTAACAATTGAGTGACACACATACAAAGCGGGTGCAGTGTCTCCATCTAGGGGCTGGTGCACATGGAGGATAACAACCTACTTCTGCCCATCACCCTGTCACTCAGCTATGTTTCTCTGGATTATCTCCCAGCCATTGTATGAACGATTGTACTCGCTCTGCTGTTCATCACTCTTACCAGTGATGCTGAACTTCTTAGCAGGGCTAAGCTGGGATCTGCTCGCCCAGTTGTCTCTGTTCTTGGTCTCATACCCGCAGGAGTAATTCCCGGAGCTGCCCCTGGATACTGTATGGTTCCAGCTGTAGATGACCTTCTCTGAGCCTTTCTGTGATGAAATCTCTTCCCCGTCCTTGCAGAAGATGACGCGGGTGGCCAGGACCCGGGAGAACACGGAGCACTGGAGCAGCACAGAGTCCCCTGGCTGGGCTGACATCTGGTTCAGGTAGAGGGTGGGGGCACGGTGAGGGCCTGGGAAGGGGAATGGGTCAGAACTGTCAGTGGGGCTGTTGGTGGTGCCCGTTTGGGGGGGAGCCAGGGAGCAGTTTGCCAAAGGAAGCTGGTTACTGTGGAAGCAGCTCACAGCTGCTCAGAGTATCTCTACACTGCAATCAAATCCCCATGGCTGACCCATGCCAGCTGACTCAGGATGGCGGGGCTTGGGCTATGGGGCTGTTTGCACAGCACAAGCCAGCTGTGGGCGTCTAACTGCAGTGTAGATGCACTCTGCTTGCTGCAGGGTCTGTGCAATGTGTCTGGAGCAGGCTCTTATTTCAGCACAGCTGGGTACCGGCGGGATAATGATAGATCTGAGACTGTCAGCTCTTCGGGAGCCAGGACGGGAGCATCACATGGGGGGTGCAGCACATAGCGCCATGGGGCCCTGATCCCTGAGAGGGCATCTGGGACCACAGTAATCATAATAATAATAATCTTCTGTAGCTGGAAGTCTTTTCTATAAATACAAACCCCTCTGGCATTAGTGTATGTGGGGACAGACAGACAGGCGGACTCACGGGAGCTGAGCAGATCTCCTGGCTGCTGGGACTCAGCGCTGCGAACAGAAAGGTGACGTGTGGTTAGTGCTGGAGATAAAATCTCTCCCTCGTCTGAGATCCCTCTTGAGGGACAAAAGCTGCCTTTAATAGACAGGGAAATGAATTCCTGATTTGTGTGTCGGTGAAGAAGCAAACCAGGCAGGACATTAGATCTGGGGCAGGGCAGGTTCCTCACACACACAGACCTTGGCTGAGCTGGGAACTGCCTTTTCCTTCAGCTCTCTAGAGCAGGGGCTCTCTCTGAGGCCCCCCTCACATGCTATAAAAACTCCATGGCCCACCTGTGCCACAATAACTGGTTTTCTGCATATAAAAGCCAGGGCTGGCGTCAGGGGGTAAGAAGCAGGGTGACTGTCTGGGGCCCCCACAAAGCTACATTGCTCAAGCTTTGGTTTCATCGCTGGGTGGCGGGGTTCAGGGCCCTGGGCATCAGCCCCATAGAGTGAGGCTTCAATTTCTCCCTGGGACCCAGCGCGTCTAATGCTGGCCCTGCTTGGTGGCCCCCCTGAAACCTGCTCACCGCCCCCAAAGGGCCCTGGATCCCTGGCTGGGACTTGTTGACCTAGAGGGCCAGATCCTCAGCTGTCGTAAACCAGCATTGACTCCAGTGGCGCTACACTGATTTACACCAGCTGGGGATCTGGCCCAATAGCTCTCACGCTCAGTGTTTACACTGTTTCCCATTTCTCTCCCACTAAAGAGGATTTGCCGAGAGTCTGGGCCAGAGCTGCTCTCGGTTCTGTTTCCTCCCAACCTGCGAGTGCTATTAGGGGTCCCGGATACTCACTGGTGTTGGTGTCATTAGGCATGACTCTAGGTAACTCAGGAGGGTGGAAAACCACAGTGTCAATGAAGCCTTTCTATAGTAGGCCTGAATGAACTAAAGTCACTCCATGTCTGACCAGAGTGCCTCCATGTTTAAACTCTAATCGACGTAGCAGGCCAGTAACCGAGAATGGAATGTGCAACAGCTAGCTCAACCCTGATACTGCCAGGAGATAATGATGAGGCCTGCTTGCACCTGGCTGAATAACAGATCAAGGAAAGGGCCTGCACCTGAGGGGGCAGACCAACAGATCAAGGAAAGTAAAACAAGATAACAGTTGAAGAAAAAGTCACTAACGAGATGAATTGTTTGCTGCCAAGAATGATTTAACCTGCTTAGTGTAATTATACTTTATAATGTATTTAGCTACGGAATAGACGGAGGGGCAAGAAGGGAGGGTAGTGGGGTAATGAGAATGCTTAGCTGAAATCATGTATAAAGAGAGAAAGCTGCTTGTATGTGTGTGGTGCTTGATTTGAGACACCTCTGTCTCCTTGCACAAACTTTGAGATCTCGAATAAACTTTGTCTGCTTCTCCATGCTTTTGAGATTCTCAATAAACTTTGTCTGCTTTCCACCTTGGTGTGTTTATTGGAGCGCAAGCACACCACACCGCAACCAACTCCTGTTGCTGTCCTCGGCCTCTGTGCCGGCAACACTGGGAAGCAGGAGTGATAATGCTGTGTATTTGGTTGTCATGGTAATAGACTCTTGTGTTGCTATGGCAACTGAGTTAGATTATTAGGGGATAGCCCAGACACTTTTGGCTGGTTTTTGGTTAGTTCAGTGTGTGGCAATAAATGGCTGCTCCCAGGTTTACAGATCTCTGTGTCTCCAGTGATTTCTTCCTAAAACTGTTGCCCCAAAGGATACAACACACAGAGCAATGATCATCAGGGCTGTGGGGAACCGTAAGGGATGAAACGGCTCAGCATCTACTTTTGCTCCTTATGGGGTCAGGAGGCGACAATCCACAGTCGCTCCTGCTCCCACCAGCCCCCTCTGCCCTGTCTGAGTTCAGCAGAAGGGAAGCTCCAGTCTCTCTCTCTGCTCCGATCTGCCTCTGTCTGCTCCCCAGGGTTGGATGCTCCAGCCAGCCATGGGTGGCGCGTATTGTAAGCTGGGAGAGGCTGTACCTCCCAAACAGCGGGGCGTGGCCAGCCATCCTCCACCCGGAAGTCCTGCTCTGTTGCCCTTCCCCTTGGCCCCAGGCAGGCTGGATGCGTCGCATGCTGGGCCTGGAGCTGGGGCTGGGGTCGCTGCAGTTGGGACTTGGGGTGGCTGGGACTGCTCAGCGCTGGAGGCTCCCAGATGCCGGGGCCATGCCACCCAGCGCTCAGTGGGGCGGGGCTGCTGACCCTGCCCACCCTGTGCTGAGGAGGCTGGGGCACTGGGGCTAGGGCACCACTCGCCACCTGCCTGGCACTTGGCAGCTGGGAGGGCCATGTGCTGCCTGCCCAGCTTGCTGGGGTGGGGGTGGCTGATGGCCACAGGGAGGGGGAGCTCTGGACTCGGGTGGGGAAGGGGGTCGGGAAAGGTGGGGCCTCAGGCAGAGGCGGGCCACTCGGGCGGGCCACTCAGAGGCTAGCCTCCCCAAGCCGGTGGAGTCACCATCGCCCTTGCTCCCAGGCCCCCATGGATCTGCAGGGCTCAGGCAGCAGAGATGCTGCAGCCTCTGTCTGTCCTCCTCTGTCTCCTCCTTGGGTCTCATAGTCATCACCACCCCCCTTTTCTGCCCTTGCCACAGCGTCTCTATTTAGGGCTGGAAGATTGAGAACCGAAGGGGCCTGGTTTGCTTGTTTGAGTCTAAAATGTCACTGAGAAACGCCTCCCATCCCATCCTACTGCCTGGGGACCGAGACAGCCCCCTGGCTAAAGGCACAGCTGGGCCAGGGTGAAAGGTCACTGGGTGACTGCGGGGCCTGAGATGTTGGATGAGCCCGAACCTTTTGCCTCCAGCCTGGTCTCCAGTCCCTGGTGAGAAGGACCCAGCTCCCAGGGGTAATTCACCCTCTGGAATTAAGTGAGAAATAAATAGAGGTGGGCCTGTGGACCCTCTCTACAGGGTGAATTTCAGCCTCAGAGAACACCGACCGTGGGACTGAACCTGCCTGCCTCACCTGCTTAGTCATCACTGCCCCATCCTCCACACCCAGCTCCAGCCACTTCTGCTTGTCCTGCCCTGACTGCCCCTGCTCCCCATTCTGGGTTCCTGAGGCGTCTGCTGTCCCTGCTGGGAGGCGGGTACCAGGGCACGGCCGGACGGGGAAGAACACAAGGCAGTTGAGAAAGAGCATCCAGAGGTGACCTCTGAGCAGGTGGGAGCCAGAATCAGTGTGACTAAGCAAGTGGTGGAACTTGGGCAAAGGCCAAACAAATGTGGGAAAGAAAGGAAGTCTTGCGAATAGACGTTAACACCCGACGTGAAGCCAAGCAGCTGAGGGCCTCAAGGGAAATCTGTCAGCAGCACAAGGCAGAGCAGTTTTTCAGAGCAACTTTGCAGGGTATAATTGATGCAGAAGTGGATTGTCCTGGGATGGTGGCTGGGCACATTTCACCATTGGGATGGAGTCAGCTCTGCAGAGCAGCTGGGCAGGGGGGCACATTCCCATCACGGGAGGCCTGTGATAGAGGCTGTTGCAGCGGCTCCTCCCTTTGCCCAGCACAGCCCTGAGGGGTCGGAGGAGCAGGGAACAGCCCAGGTTTGCTCAGGCTGCACCAGGACTTGGTGCAAACACCTCACACGAGCCAGTGACAAACACAGCAGCCCAGACCCTATCGCCCCTCTCCAGTGTGGCCGGCAGTTCACCACGGGGGTGACACCACCCTGGGCACAGAGGCATCACGAGGCCTTGGCACCAGCTGTGTCCTCAGGAGAGGGTGGACGTAGCCTGTGCTGCCCCTCTGCCCTGGGGGAATTGCATTGGCAGAGTCCAGTTCATCAGGGGTGACTGCACTGCAGGCCGAGGAGTTACTCACCCCAAAGTGAGCTTGGCCCAGACTTTAGAGCTGGGGGCACAGAGCCGGGCTCCGATAATCAGGGTGTGACAGAGCAATAGCCCTTACCTGTGTGTGTGATTCCTCCTCCTTTGCTTCTGCTCGCGCTGCCTGTGGGACAAGGGCAAAGAGAAGCACACTGTGTGGGAGAGATGCCAGCAGCCTCCGTAGGGACACGCCTCCCAGCGACAGACAGAGCGGTTCTACCAGCCACTGGGGCCAGATCCCCAGCAGGAGTAAATCAGCATCACTCTGCTGAGGGTCAATGGACCAGATCCCCACCATTGAGTCATAAGAACATAAGAACGGCCATACTGGGTCAGTCCATCTAGTCCAGTATCCTTCTTCCCACAGTGGCCAATGCCAGGTGCTTCAGAGGAATGAACAGACCAGGGCAATTCATTCAGTGATCCGTCCCCAGCTGTCCATTCCCAGCTTCTGGCAAAAAGAGGCTAGAAACCCTCCTGCCCATCCTGGCTAATAGCAATTGAAGGCCGTATCCTCCATGAACTTATCTTGTTCTTTTGAACCCTGTTAGTGTCTTGACTTTCATAAGATCCTCTGGCAGAGTTCCACAGGTTGACTGTGCGTTGGATGAAGAAATATTTCCTGTTGTTTGTTTTAAACTTGCTGCCTTTTCATTTCATTTGGTGACCCCTAGTTCTTGTGTTATTAGTCCATTGGGCTCTGCCAGTTACACCAGCCAAGGAGCTCATCCCTGGACTCTCTCTCTTGCTCTTAGTGTCACATTGAGTTTCCCCACTGCAGACACAGCGAGGACGTCACTGTCCATTTAACAAATCACCATTTCATTGATCCCTGGGACCTGTCACTCTTGTCAAAGCTCCGTGAGGTGAAAATGCCCCAGGAAGCTCTGAGCCAGGATTTCCCTGTCCCCCAATCAGATGTGCTTGTCTGTGGAGCACCCTCGGGGACCTGAACGTGCTGGAGACCCCTGCACCCTTCAGACAGCCTGGGGCTCGCGTGGTGGGCAGAGCGGGTTGTGTGATAGGCTGTGTGCAGGCGACATTCCCCAGCCGCCCCTGTGCCTGGGGTAGCAGTAGGCCTAGGCCCTGCTCACACAGTGCTGAGGGGTGAGCTGTGGGTCCTGACTCCTCTCCACTGCTGCTCACCTGGCCCTTACCAGTGATGTTGAGGTGCTGGGCAGGGCTGAGCTGGGATCTGGTCACCCGGCTGTCGCTGTCCATGATCTCATATGCGCAGGAGTAATTCCCGGAGCTACCCTGGATACTGCATGGTCCCAGCTGTAAGTGATGTTCTCCTCCGAACCCGTCTGGGATAAACCTCCTCCCCATCTTTACAGAAGATGATGTGGGTGGCTGGGACCTGGGAGATCACGGAGCAGTGGAGCCACCACGGAGACCCCAGCCGGGCTGACGTCTGGCTCAGGTAGAGGGTGGGGGCAGGCAGAGCACCTGGGAAGGGAATGGGTCAGAGCTGTTAATGTGGTGCCTATTTCAGGTGGATCCAGGGAGCCAAAGAAAGTTGGTTGCTGTGGAAAGAGATTGTAGCTAAGTAAGGGTACATCTATAATGCAATTAAAAACCCATGGCTGGTCCATGCCAGCTGACTCTTCGGGCAGGGATCAGAGCTTCACATAGGGGTGTGCAGCACCTGGCATGATGGGGCCTTGATCCTGAGTGGGGCATATTGGGACCACAGTAAGAAATATAATTAATAATAAACTGCTGTAGTGGAAACCTTTTACCACTCTGGCAGATGGATAGAGAGAGAGGTGAGTCGTCTGGGGACAGACAAAGCGGACAACTCACCAGGAGCTGAGCAGATCTCCTGGCTGCTGGGACTCAGCGCTGGGAACAGAAAGGTGCCATGTGGTTAGTGCTGGAGATAAATCCCCTTTTCTGGAGGTCCTCTGCAGGAACAAAAACTGCCTTTAATAGATAGGAAAACATTCCTGATTCATGTTTTGGTGAAGAAGCAAACCAGGCAGGACGTTAGATCTGGGGCATGGCAGGTTCCTCGCACACACAGACCTTGGCTGAGCTGGGACCGACTTTCCTTCAGCTCTCTAGAGGCCAGACCCTCAGCTGGCATAAACCAGCGTTGACTCAGTGGAGCTACACTGATTTACACCAGCTGGGGATCTGGCCCATTAGCTCTCACACTCCAGTGCTTACACTGGTTTTCCATTTCTCCCCACTGAAGAGGATTTGTGGACAATCAGAGCCAGGGCTGCTCTCAGTTCTGTTTCCTCCCAACCTGCTATG